>NC_045552.1:15788149-16144090 GCF_009769535.1 Thamnophis elegans | reverse complement strand
CCCCAAATATTGCAATAGTGCAGCAGCCACGAGGTAACCATACTCGCTGCCTCCTGCACCTCAAAAATAATAAGCCCTCCCCCAAATATTGCAATAGTGCAGCAGCCACGAGGTAACCATACTCGCTGCCTCCTGCACCTCAAAAATAATAAGCCCTCCCCCAATATTGCAATAGTGGCAGCAACCACGAGGTAACCATACTCGCTGCCTCCTGCACCTCAAAAATAATAAGCCCTCCCCCAAATATTGCAATAGTGCAGCAACCACGAGGTAACCATACTCGCTGCCCTCCTGCACCTCAAAAATAATAAGCCCTCCCCCAAATATTGCAATAGTGCAGCAAGCCACGAGGTAACCATACTCGCTGCCTCCTGCACCTCAAAAATAATAAGCCCTCCCCCAAATATTGCAATAGTGCAGCAACCACGAGGTAACCATACTCGCTGCCTCCTGCACCTCAAAAATAATAAGCCCTCCCCCAAATATTGCAATAGTGCAGCAAGCCACGAGGTAACCATCCTCGCTGCCTCCTGCACCTCAAAAATAATAAGCCCTCCCCCAAAATATTGCAATAGTGCAGCAGCCACGAGGTAACCATACTCGCTGCCCTCCTGCACCTCAAAAATAATAAGCCCTCCCCCAAATATTGCAATAGTGCAGCAACCACGAGGTAACCATACTCGCTGCCGTCCTGCACCTCAAAAATAATAAGCCCTCCCCCAAAATATTGCAATAGTGGCAGCAGCCACGAGGTAACCATACTCCTGCCTCCTGCACCTCAAAAATAATAAGCCCTCCCCCAAATATTGCAATAGGGCTGAGCAACCACGAGGTAACCATACTCGCTGCCTCCTGCACCTCAAAAATAATAAGCCCTCCCCAAAATATTGCAATAGTGCAGCAAGCCACGAGGTAACCATACTCGCTGCCTCCTGCACCTCAAAATATAAGCCCTCCCCCAAATATTGCAATAGTGCAGCAACCACGAGGTGAACCATACTCGCTGCCTCCTGCACCTCAAAAATAATAGCCTCCCCCCCAAATATTGCAATAGTGCAGCAGCCACGAGGTAACCATACTCTGCTGCCTCCTGCACCTCAAAAATAATAAGCCCTCCCCCAAATATTGCAATAGTGCAGCAACCACGAGGTAACCATACTCGCTGCCCTCCTGCACCTCAAAACTAATAAGCCCTCTCCCCAAAATATTGCAATAGTGCAGCAAGCCACGAGGTAACCATACTCGCTGCCTCCTGCACCTCAAAAATAATAAGCCCTCCCCCAAATATTGCAATAGTGCAGCAACCACGAGGTAACCATACTCGCTGCCGTCCTGCACCTCAAAAATAATAAGCCCTCCCCCAAATATTGCAATAGTGCAGCAACCACGAGGTAACCATACTCGCTGCCTCCTGCACCTCAAAAATAATAAGCCCTCCCCCAAATATTGCAATAGTGCAGCAACCACGAGGTAACCATACTCGCTGCCGTCCTGCACCTCAAAAATAATAAGCCCTCCCCCCAAATATTGCAATAGTGCAGCAGCCATGAGGTGACCATGCTTGCCGCCTCCTGCACCTCAAAAATAATAGACCTGCCCGAAAATAAGGCTAAGCACTTATTTTGGGGTTCAAAAGAAAATAAGACCCTGTCTTATTTTCGGGAAAACACGGTAACTGCATTTTATACTGAAGCCCCAGAGGTTGTGTTCACACAACATATTGAGCTCCTAGAAACAATATATTTTGTACAGATAGTCTTTGACTTACAACAGTTCATTTAGTGACCGTTCAAAGTTACCATGGCATTGAAAAAAGTGGCATGACAGTTTTTCACAGTTGCAACCTCTGCAGTATCCCCATGGTCATGTGATCAAAATTCAGATGCTTGGCAACTGCCTCATATTTATGACGGTTGCCGTGTCCTGGGGTTGTGTGATCCCCTTTTGTGACCTTCTGACAAGCGAAGTCAATGGGGAAACCAGATCCATTTAACAACCAGGTTACTAACTTAACAACGGCAGCAATTCAATTGACAACCGTGGCAAGAACGGTCATACAATGGGGCAAAACTCACTTAGCAAATGTCTCACTTAACAACAGAAAGTTTTGGGCTCAGTCGTAGTTGTAAGTCGAGGGCTACTACTGTAGTTGCCCCCAACATTGTCATTCAAGACCCAGGGTTGAAACCATACCTTCTCCAGGTTCATCAGCGTAGAGAGAACATCACCCGTCTTGGCATAAATGGTATTGTTGGCGATCATTGTTTCGGACATGTTTGCCCCACGGATGTGTCGTAGAACAATCTCCTGCTCGTGATCGAGATTGAATTTGAGGGACCTCACCTCCTGGACTATGCTGTGGAGATCAAAAGTCCAAAAATCAAATAAACCTGGGGAGGAATTTCACGAATGACATTGGCACCAAGTAACATGGAATGCTGAGCGGTGCTTCGACATTTTAAAATAGACTTGCACAGGTCTAGAGTGTAGACTGGTGGTGTCAAACGCAAGGCCCACGGGGTCAGATCTAGCCCGTGGGGTGCTTAGATCTGGTCCATGAAGGACTGGCCCGCAGTGCCAGCAAAAATGGAGTTCGGGAAGGTTGCAGGAAATTGTCACAACCTAAAACGGAGCTTGGAAGAGTAGCCCTCCCAAGCTCTGTTTTCACTGGCAAAAGGTTGCAGGAGGCTGTTGCACCCAAAAACGGAGCTCGGGAACCCGTTTTTTTTTCTGGCAGAGCACTCAGGACCCCACAGGTGCCCTCGATACAAGTGACGTCGAGCTGGCCACGCCCACCCCGGCCCTCCGAGGTCAAACACAATCCTGATGCAGCCCTCAATGAAATTGAGTTTGAAATAAGAAATCTTATTCCTCTCCTATGACTCCTTCCCTATGACCACCTTATTAACTTCTCTCCGTTCCACTTTCGTTACAAGGACAACTCTCATGTCAGTTGGAATCAACCGTGGTTGTGACAGAGCGTGCCCTCCTTATAATGTGAAGATGTCTACGAAAGACATAGAACTTGGTCCATAGAAATAAATCTTAACCAGCATGACTCTTAACTCAGTTAACCGGAGTTCATGGCAAAAAGAAGACAGCAAGCTTGCTCTGCAGAGACCTGGCCTGAATATACGCCTAGGGAGCTGGCCATGGTCCTGTTCTCCTTGAAGCAAGCTCAGATGCTTGTTGAACGTTCCGTTCCCCGCCTTCCTCCACCCCCTAGATAAGAGGGGATCCATTCCCACTCATGCCGGCAGAGGAGGCATACGGTGGATCCTATCAGCCTGATTATTCTAGCTGGTGGGGTTCAGGAAGAGGGCATTCTCTGCTGTTGCTCCTGCCCTCTAGAACTCTTGCATCCCCCCCCATGTGAGGTTAGCCCCAACCTTCCTTTCCTTTCAGATATGGCTTTGCCAGTTGACTTGCAGACCCAATGGAGGAATTGTTAAGAAGGAAGGAAAGAAGGAAGGAAGGAAGGAAGGAAGGAAGGAGAGAGAGGTGTTAGGGAAGGATAAAGGAAGGAAGGAAGGAAGGAAGGAAGGAAGGAAGGAAGGAAGGAAGGAAGGAAGGAAGGAGAAGTGTTAGGGAAGAAGGAAAAAAGAAAGGAGAGAGGTGTTAGGGAAGAAGGAAGGAAGGAAGGAAGGAAGGAAGGAAGGAAGGAATTAATTTTAGACTGAAAAGGACATTGCATGCCCAGTACAATTATATATTTGGAAGTTACTATTACTGTTTTTTTTTTCAATTCATATCACTTTCTGCCCAGGCGGCTAATGAGAGCTAATGATAAAAATGTTAAATAAAATTAAACCTAAAATCTGGGTTAATATATAAACTAAACTCCATGCTGTGATTAACTAAACATAATTACAGCATTCACAGGTCACGGTATGTCCAGTTTCACCCAGATCTCAATGTAGCAATCAAATTGTGGTAACTGAGCTAGCTACATTAGAATAGCCCCCATTCTAAGGTGAAAAAAAGCAGAGGAATGGTAAGGACTTACTGGTCCAGTTCATCCCTGATTATCTGATATTCCTTTAGGTTCTCGTGGATCGCTTCCAGGACCAGGCAGAGATCTTCACAAGTCGTCTCAGTCAAATTGCCCAAATTGCCAAGGCTGAGCAACTCCTGGTGATGGACCATGGGGGTTGACTGAAGTACTTCTTTTACATGCACCGCTTCTGAAGCGGATGTGGTGTAGTCATCATCGCCGCCATCCTGCTCAAAAATCCATATGATTAGCCAGTCCTCTCAACTCACTCAAATATCATAAACCCTCTATGCCAGGGGTATCAAACTCAAGGCCCCCAGGCCGGATCTGGCCCACAGGGTGCTTAAATCTGGCCCACAGGGCTGGCCTGTTAATAGCAAAGGACCGGCCCACGTTTCCAGCCTGGATGGCCTCCTGCAGCCCCCTGCTGGCCAAAACGGGGTGTGGGGCCCCAATTTGGTTGGCAGGGTGTTGCAGGAGGTGTCCGTCCCATCTCACCTCCACCTGGCCGGCCCACGGAGGAGAACTACAATGCTGACCAGGACCTCGAAGAAATCAAGTTTGACACTCCTGCTCCAGAGGTGGTATTCAGCAGGTTCTCACCAGTTCTGGAGAACCAATAGAGGAAATTTTGAGTAGTTTGGAGAACCAGTAAATACCGCCTCTGACTTTGCCCCACCCCCATCTATTCTCTGCCTCCCGAGTCCCAGCTGATCAGGAGGAAATGGGGATTTTACAGAATCCTTCCTCTGGAGTGAGGAGGGAATGGAGATTTTACAGTATCCTTGCCCTGGAGTGGGGAGGGAATGGGGATTTTACAGTATCCTTCCCCTGGAGTGGGGAGGGAATGGGGATTTTACAGTATCCTTCCTCTGGAGTGGGGAGGGAATGTGGATTTTACAGAATCCTTCCTCTGGAGTGGGGAGGGAATGGGGATTTTACAGTATCCTCCCCCTGGAGTGGGGAGGGAATGGGGATTTTACAGTATCCTTCCCCTGGAGTGGGGAGGGAATGGGGATTTTACAGTACCCTCCCCCTAGAGTGGGGAGGGAATGGGGATTTTACAGTATCCTTCCCCTGGAGTGGGGAGGGAATGGGGATTTTACAGTATCCTCCCCTTGGAGGGGGAGGGAATGGGGATTTTACAGTATCCTTGCCCTAGAGTGGGGAGGGAATGGGATTTTACAGTATCCTTCCCCTGGAGTGGGGAGGGAATGGGGATTTTACAGTATCCTCCCCCTGGAGTGGGGAGGGAATGGGGATTTTACAGTATCCTTCTCCTGAAGTGGGGAGGGAATGGGGATTTTACAGTATCCTCCCCCTGGAGTGGGGAGGGAATGGGGATTTTACAGTATCCTTCTCCTGAAGTGGGAAGGGAATGGGGATTTTACAGTATCCTCCCCCTGGAGTGGGGAGGGAATGGGGATTTTACAGTATCCTCCCCCTGGAGTGGGGAGGGAATGGGGATTTTACAGTATCCTCCCCCTGGAGTGGGGAGGGAATGGGGATTTTACAGTATCCTTCTCTTGAAGTGGGAAGGGAATGGGGATTTTACAGTATCCTCCCCCTGGAGTGGGGAGGGAATGGGGATTTTACAGTATCCTTCTCCTGAAGTGGGAAGGGAATGGGGATTTTACAGTATCCTCCCCCTGGAGTGGGGAGGGAATGGGGATTTTACAGTATCCTTCCCCTGCCACACCCAACAAGCCATGCCACACCGACCAAGCCACACTCACAGAACCGGTAGTAAAAAAAAATTGAATCCCACCACTGCCAGGGACCTGACACACAGTGCCTTCTCCCACTTGGTTCCCCCAAACCTTGACCTTACACACTCACTTCAAAGGCAGCGAAGGTTCCGAGGGTAGAGAAAGTTTTCAGCTGCTGTTTCTCTTGATAAGCATGCATTGACTGTTCCAAGTTGGTTGTCACCACAGCCACCAGCAGATTTGCAAAGATGAAAGCCCCAAAGGTGATGAAGATAAAGAAGTAGAGGGCCCCACCTATCTCCAAGGCCAAGCCTTCCTTTCTGCAAAGGAAAAAAGACAGGCAGTCATTAAAGGGGCCGTTTGGAAATTTCTCAAGGGACTATGGCTTTGAGTCACGCTTGTTCAACCCCCCCCCCCCCCCCGGTGCCCTGGAGTTCAGGACCACCCTTATCTTTATGGACAGGGAGGTGACCAAGAGATAAGGCAGGATGGGAGGGAGTAATTGCCATATTTTTGGAGTATAAGACGCACCCTTTTTCCCCACAAAAAAGAGGCTGAAAATCTGGGTGTGTCTTATACACCGAATATAGCATTTTTTGTGCATAGCTTTTAGGAGGCTTTCAGAGTCCTGGGGGCTGGAGAGGGCAGAAATGAACAAAAAAACGGGCAGTTTTTTGCTCAATTCCCCCCCCCCCCCGCTCTCAGGTGCATTCTATAAGCCTCCAAAAGGCTATGCATGCTCTTTTTTTGACCCAAAACGGGCAATTTTTTTGCTCATGGGGGGGCAGGAGCACCCTATAAGCTTCCTAAAGACTATTCATGCCCTTTAAAAAAAAAAAACAGGCCCGATTTGCAAAAAACCGGGCCATTTTTGGTAGGTTTGCAGAGTGCAAAAACTTTTTTTTTTAATTGGCCTCTTCAAAACCTTGCTGTGTCTTATACTCCCCCAAAGACTGAATACATTGACTGGGTTATTCCAATACTTCTTAAATTTAATCTTTAAATTATTTTCTTTTTCCAATTCTGGTCACTATGACACAAACAAACAAACAAAAATAGTTGGGAGCCTAGAAAGAGCGTAGAGAAGAGCAACAAAGATGATAAGAGGTCTGGAGGCTAAATACATTGATGAATGATTGAGGGAACTAGATATCTCTTGTCTAACAAAGACAAGGAGACACGGAGGAGGACTAGGGGTGATATAATAACAGTCTTCCAGAACTTGAGGGACTGTCACAGAGAAGAGATTGGCTTGGTCTCCAAAACACGAAAGAAAGAAAGAAAGAAAGAAAGGAAGGAAGGAAGGAAGGAAGAAAGAAAGAAAGAAAGAAAGAAAGAAAGAAAGAAAGAAAGAAAGAAAAAGAGGAAGGGAGGAAGGAAAAGAAAGGAAAAGAAAGGAAGAAAATAATGAAAGGAAAGAAAGAGGAAGGTGTGCAGGAAGGAAAATAAAGGAAGGGAGAAAATAATGAAAGGAAAGAGAAAGAAAGAAAGAAAGAAAGAAAGAGAGGGAGGGAGGGAGGGAGGAAAAGAAAGGAAGAAAATAATGAAAAGAAAGAAAGAAACGGAAAGAAAGAAAAAGGAAGAGAGGAAGGGAGGAAGGAAACGAAGGGAAGGAAAAGAAAGAAAGGAAGAAAATAATGAAAGGAAAAAGAAAGAAAGGAAGGAAGGAAGGAAGGAAGGAAGAAATGGAGGAAGGAAAATAAAGGAAGGGAGAAAATAATGAAAGGAAAGAGAAAGAAAGAAGAAGGAAGGGAGGGAGGAAAAGAAAGGACAAAAATAATGAAAGGAAAGAAAGAAAGAAGGAATGGAGGAAGGGAAATAAAGGAAGGGAGAAAATAATGAAAAGAAAGAAAGAAACAGAAAGAAAGAAAAAGGAAGAGAGGAAGGGAGGAAGGAAACGAAGGGAAGGAAAAGAAAGGAAGGAAAAGAAAGAAAGGAAGAAAATAATGAAAGGAAAGAGAAAGAAAGAAAGAAAGAAAGAAAGAAGATGGGGAAAAGAGGGAGGAAAAGAAAGGAAGAGAAAATAATGAAAGGAAAGAAAGGAAAGAAAGAAAGAAAGAAAGAAAGAAAGAGGAAGAAATGGAGGAAGGAAAATAAAGGAAGGGAGAAAATAATGAAAGGAAAGAGAAAGAAAGAAGAAGGAAGGGAGGGAGGAATAGAAAGGACGAAAATAATGAAAGAAAGAAAGAAAGAAAGAAAGAAAGAAAGAAAGAAAGAAAGGAAGGAAGGAAGGAAGGAAGGAAGGAAGGAAGGAAGGAAGGAAGGAAGGAAGGAAGGAGGGGGAGGGAGATGTAGAAAAAGGTTTTACTCACTCAAAGTCATTATAAATACTAATCCATCCATCCTGGGTGACGCAGATGAAAAGAGAATAAAGAGCCGTTCCCAGGTTCCCAAAATGCTTTGGAACAAGGGCGCCAAAGAGAGTCACTCCAAACACAGAGAAGACCTGCAAAAAAGACACAGTGGGAATGGTGCAAAAATACCCGTTTTCTGGGACGCAGCTTCCCCCTTGAATGTGAAGATCCCAAGGGAACATTGCAGATCAACGTTCCTCAACCTTTGCAGGGGAGGGGCGGAGAAGGGAAACGAGCCGCAGGAGCAGCAGGCCAGCACTCACGTGCAACTCAACTGGTGGATAGGCCGTGGCCCGGTAGTGGGGTTGCAGACCCTTGCTGTAGACCAGTGTTTCTCAACCTTGGCAACTTGAAGATGTCTGGACTTCAACTCCCAGAATTCCCCAGCCAGCAAATGCTTCAAGTTGCCAAGGTTGAGAAACACAGACTATCTAAAATAGCCAGATGATTCCTCAGGCTATTTTCCACACTATGAGTCTCACTTGCTAATGGCAAAGTTGAAGGTTTTTCTCCTTCTTTGATACCTCTCGTCAGGTGTAAAGAATCAGGACCATATATTGAGTTGTTCATTTAACTACATTAAGTAGTTCAGAAGATTTGTGGGTCAAGCAACCTATACAGAAGAACCTAGTCAACTAAAGTTGAATACTAAATGGGCACCGGATAAGGGTCAACAGAACTCAAGTAGCATTGGACTTAAGATCGTTTGTGAGACTGTAATGACTCTAGGCTGATGACTCATTTAACGCTGCCCCTCGACTCTACAGACCAGGCGTGTCAAACTCAAGGCCCGCAGGCTGCAACCGCCACGTGTGGTGCTTAGATCTGGCCCACGGAGCCATCCTGCAAACAATGAAGGACGGCTCAGGTTGCCTCTGCCACAGTGGTGGGTTCCGGATCCCGTTCCAACTGGTGGACTTTGCGTACAGGTGTTGTACGCACCGTGCGCATGCACGGAAGCGCTGAAGACTTACAAGTCCGGTAAGGCGGGTGAGTGGGCGCTCCGGAGCACCATACTGGAACGGTATACAGTGCTCTGGGCAGGCTCTGCTACGCCCTTACCGGGGCGCAACCCGCTTGCAACCCACCACTGCTCTGCCAGCAAAAACAGAGGGGCCAGGCGCAGCTCTTGTAAGCTCCGTTTTCTCTGGCAGGAGAACGCTGAAGCCAGAAACGGAACTTGGGCACCACAGGCACCCCAGACACGAGTGACGTCAAGCTGGCCACACCCACCCTGGCCATACTCACCGTGGACACGCCCACCCCGGCTCCCTGAAGTCAAATACAACCTTGGTGCGGCTCTCAATGAAATCGAGTTTGACACTTCTGCTATAGCCTGTTATCTACAATTATTAGCTTTTAATCTTTGGTATGCTATGGAGAGTCACAGTTGGGAAAAGGGCCGCCATATAAATGATTTCAATAAATAAATAAATTTTCCAGTTGATTCTGGTTTTCTCCCAACTAGTCCTTTTCAAACACATTGGACTTCAGTCTTGAAAAGTCCCAGCTATCATTGCTAGCTGACAAGTCGGGAAGGGGGGGAAAGTATGCTAGAAAACATAAAATTGGGGAAGAATAATCTCTTGGGATTTTATGCAATTCTCCATCAATATATGAGGTCTTCAAACTTGGCAACTTTAAGACTTGTGGACTTCAACTTTCAGAATTTCTGGGAGTTGAGGTCCACAAGTCTTAAAGTTACCATGTTTGGGGACTACTGATCTACATCCATCTATCTGATCTCTTGCATTGCATATGATATACTTCGATCTCAGTCTACCTGAGATGGTCAAATCATCAAAGGGTGAATGTACTTAACCTAAAGCTAGGTTCAGGCCCTCAGAATTCTGGAGACCACTCCAAGTTTGACACATAGAAGTCAAATGTTGCATCACGGAGAATCAAAAACTATCTTTTTTTGATCATTTAAATAAAATAAAAAACATGGGGAAATAAATAAACAAACCCACCAGGCTGAACCAGCATGATGGCAAAAATAAAATCTCAGTTCAGAATAATAACAGAGTTGGAAGGGAACTTTGAGGTCTTCTAGTCCAACTCCTGCTCAGGCAGGAAACTCTATACCATTTCAGACAAATTGTGTCTAATCTCTTCTTAAAAACTTCCAGTGTTGGAGCATTCACAACTTCAGGAGGCGAATTGTTCCACTGATTGATTGTTCTAACTGTCAAGAAATTTTTCCTTAGTTCTAAGTTGCTTCTCTCCTTGATTAGTGTCCACCCATTGTTTCTTGTCCTGCCCTCAGGTGCCTTGCAAAATAGTTTGACTCCCTCTTCTTTGCGGCAACCCCTGAGATCTTGGAACACTGCTATCATGTCACCTCTAGTCCTTCTGTAGGAAGATAAAACCCAGCCCTCTCCTAGAAAATTGAATTATCCTGGGAAATATTGAAAAGGCAGAATATTATATTTCCTTGGTTTCAGAAATGGAGAAACATGTTTTTAGGCAAGAAGCAGACACGCTTAATAGTCCCCACCTTTGTCAATGTGCCATTAAAAAGCCTGGGACAGTCTACTCTACATAACAAAGTTCTCCCCCTTCAGCTCCAGGGTGATGGGATTAAGGCATGATAGTATTAGCCCTCTACCCATCTCACCACAGGGCACCTGGGAAGAAGTAATGCTCAACCAAACGTGGACTCACAGCCTACAGAGTTGCCCCTGCATGGCCCCATGGGAGTTTGACAACCAATCAGAATACAAGCTCAAGATCAAAGGCCAGAGAGGGCATAAAACAGGGACTTTCAGCATCTTGGTCTCTCTTTTCTTCTTCACCCAATCTCTGGAAGCATGGGATCCCCTTTTCCCCCAGGACCTCAAGCCACGTGGTCCTGTCCACCGGAGAGATGTTAATTAGGTGGTCATAGGGAAGGAGTGATAGGAGAGGAATAAGATTTCTTATTTCAAACTCAATTTCATTGAGGGCTGCATCAGGATTGTGTTTGACCTCAAGAGGGCCGGGGTGGGCGTGGCCAGCTCGGCGTCATGTTTCCAGTGTCTTTTCCCCCACTTGGAACTGAACCCAGAAGGACATTTCTTCCAACAATTTCATGTCATTGTCAGTTCATTTCCAGACAAAAGAATTTAACGTAGGGCGAGGAGAGGAGATCTGATGAAGGCGTCTTACCAGCATGATGGCAAAAAGTAGGATCATGATATTTGCCATGTCAGGAATTGACTTCAGGATCACCTGTATCATCCTGGCCAAGCCACTAACCAAGCTACACACTTGAATCAGCCTCATGACTCTGGAAGGAAAAATGGGAACTGTGTGCAGGTACCCTTATCTAGAGCTGACAGCACCCAGAAATGTTAGTTAGTTAGTTAGCAGTTAGACTTATATACCGCTTCATAGGGCTTTTAGCCCTCTCTAAGCGGTTTACAGAGTCAGCATATTGCCCCCAACAACAATCCGGGTCCTCATTTTACCCACCTCGGAATGATGGAAGGCTGAGTCAACTTTGAGCCTGGTGAGATTTGAACAGCTGAACTGCTGAACTGCAGTCAGCTGAAGTAGCCTGCAGTGCTGCATTTAACCACTGCGCCACCTCGGATCATCTTACCTTTTTATTTTAGGTCCTTACCTGACCATTCGAAAAAGAGTCTGATTCTCCAATGCAGGAATCAACAAGCCAAGGCATAGGTACGTCACAATACAAAAATTGATGATATTCCAGCCATCCTGTTGAGGGCAGAGAACAAAACCTTGAGAGGCAAGGAAGTGAAGGTTAGGTATATGGAAGGATGATGCTTCTCCGAATTCTGTAGTCCAAGTAAGGCGAATTTGGGGATTTCAGATCCAAATTAGAAGGAAGGCAGAAGTAATCCAGCATCAGGGATCTAGATAGAAGGAGATCTCTCTAAGAAGATCTCAGGTGAGTGGATTCATTCCGTGCTTATGCCCAGGAGGCTAGTAAATATGAAGAATTTTCCTTCTCTGCACCGAGACTCCAGACATCAATCAGATGTGGGTTACAGCACAACCACCATTCCTTCTAAATGCCATCAGCACAATTTTCAACAAGGGAAAAGGACATTAGAAGTAATCCTCAACTTACAGTCATTGTTTAGCAACCATTACAATGGCGTTGAAAAAAAGCAACTTAGGACTATTTTTCAGTCTTACGTTGCATCCTCCCCATGGTCAAATGATCAAAATTCAGACGCTTTGCAACTGACTCATATTTATGGCGGTTGCAGTGTCCAGGGGTCATGTGATCCCCCTTTGTGATCTTTTGACAAGCAGAGTCAATGGCAAAGCCAGTTTCACTTAACAACTGTGTCTCTAACTCACCAACTGCAGTGTTTCACTTAACAACTGTAGCGAGAACAGTCATAAAAAAGGGCAAAACTTACTTAACGTATGTTTCTCTGAGCAACAGAAATGTTGGACTCAATTGTGGTCGTAAGTCAAAGACTGCTGGTACCAGAGGTGGTATTCAACCAGTTCTGACCTGTTCTGGCAAAGGGGTAGCGGAAATTTTAAGTAGTTCAGATAACCGGCAAATACCACCTCTGGCTGGCCCCGCCCCCGATCTATTCGCTGCATCCCAGGTCCCAACTGATTGGCTGGATCTTCTTTTGTTGCCCTGCACAGGAGAACAGAGCTGGAAAGCAGGTTAGAATAGAATAGAATAGAATAGAATAGAATAGAATAGAATAGAATAGAATAACAGATTTGGAAGGGACCTTGGAGGTCTTCTAGTCCAACCCCCTGCCTAGTCAGGAAACCTTACACCACTTCAGACAAATGGTTATCCAACATCTTCTTAAAAATTTCCAGGTTATTTTTATATTTCTAGATTTTATAGAAATATAGAAAGAAAATTAAATACATACTAACACACCTGTTGACTACAGCCAGAATAATGTTTGCCCAATGTTGGAAACAAAGTAATATTCCTCCAAATGAATTAGTGATTCAGAAAATTCTAGATTGTGCAGAAATGGACAAGTTAACTTTAAAATTAAAGGACAAAGAAGAGTCTGAATACTATGAAATTTGGGATAATTGGTATAAATGGTTGCATAACAGTAACAAAGTTAAATCAGCCAAGAAACAATAGAGAAATGTATAGAACAGTAGATAGCAGTTAGACTTATATACCGCTTCATAGGGCTTTCAGCCCTCTCTAAACAGTTTACAAAGTCAGCATATTGCCCCCAACAATCTGGGTCCTCATTTTACCCACCTCGCAAGGATGGAAGGCTGAGTCAACCTTGAGCCGGTGAGATTTGAACAGCCGAACTGCAGAACTACAGTCAGCTGAAGTAGCCTGCAGTGCTGCACTCTAACCACTGCGCCACCTCGGCTCCCTCAATGAATGTATATAAATATAGAAGCGATGTAAGATTGATATATACAGGTATGATGACACAACAACTTTAATGTGATGATTGTAAGATGTTATAGAGGGGAAAAACAATAAAAATTTGATCAACTAAAAAAAAAACTTCCAGGTTAGTGAGGTGGGGTGGAAATGGAGATTTTGCCGTATCCTTCCCCTGCCATGCCCATCAAGCCACGCCCATCAAGCCAGACCCATCAAGCCAAGCCAGGCCACCCACAGAATTGGTAGCAAAAAATAAAAAATAAAAATGAATCCCATCACTGGCCTGTACATATCTGTTTGCACGAAGTTTCAATGCCTGGATGAAGTTTCTTTGGACTAAACTTTAAGGCACAAGATTTGGCCCACTCACCTTCCAGTACAAATTGAATCCATAGTACCAGTTGAGCAGGACCTCACAGAGCAGAAAAGACAGAACAATTGTGTCAACGGTATTGAATAAGCCAAAGTAATTCTATGCGAGGAAAAGAAAAACAAAAAGAGATTTGCATGCCTCCATTTTCATAACTTTTTTTTCCCCCTGAAAGTTCTCATACTTGGCCTTTAATGCTTGGGTATTGACCTCATTTGCGTAATAATGCTTACCTCTGCATGCATACTAATGAGTCCAAGAAAGAATCAGTGGGCTGATTATTTATTTCATTGCTACATTTATTAGCCAGGACATGGTGGCTCAGAGGCTAAGACACTGAGTTTGCCGATCAGAAAGGACACCAGTTCGGCGGTTCGAATCCCTAGCGCCGCATAACGGAGTGAGCTCCCATTACTTTTCCCAGCTTCTGCCAACCTAGCAGTTCGAAAGCAGGTAAAAATGCAAGTAGAAAAATAGGTAACACCTTTGGTGGGAAGGTGAAAGCGTTCCATGCGCCTTCAGCGTTTAGTCATGCCGGCCACATGACCACGGAGACATCTTCGGACAGCGCTGGCTCTTCAGCTTTGAAACGGAGATGAGGATTGCCCCCTAGAGTCGGGAATGACTAGCATATATGTGCGAGGGGAACCTTTACCCTTAGCTAAATTTATTATTTATTATTATGCCACCTATCTCAAGGGCTGAGGACAACTCAACATGGCCAGCTCACCACCACCAAGTCCCTCCACATGACCAACTCACCACAGGGAAAACTCATTGTGGGCAGCCGAAGGGAGAGCCAGGCGGGCAGTAAGAGGGCGGGTGGGCAAAACACAGAGTGGCAATGGCGGGCAGGGCCTACCCATTTTCACACACACCGCCATTGTCATATTGAGTTCTGGGCTGCCCGTGGCGAGTTGTCCTAGAGCCAGTTGGCCGTGTGAAGTTGTCTTGCAGTGACTTGGCAGTGGTTGAGTTGACAGAGGTGACTTAGTGGTGGTGATATGCTGACCCCACCAGGCTGGCCCTGATGAATTATCCCATTCCATTAGGGGTCTTAAAACAGTAAAATGGGGGGGAAAGTTTAAGAAATGTAAACATAACAATAGCAAAGCATTGAAACAGTACAAATATACAAAGAGCGTACAATAATATGAATTAAAAGATGGGCAGAGGAGAAGCCGCAAATGCAGGGAGGAGCTGGGGTCAACTAATTAGTCAGGTCCATCCATTAATTTCCTTCTTGCAGGAAGGGTCACTATTTTTACAGATAATGAGCCCATTTCTTAACAGCCTGTAAGGGTGGCAGTGCATAAGATTTTCTTCCAGCTCATGGGATCCATGCTTTTTTTTTTGCTGCATTATTACTTTGAGAAAGTTATAGAGCAGGGGTGTCAAACTCAAGGCCCAGGGGCCAAATCCGGCCCACAGGATGCTACATCTGGCCTGTGGGACCATCCTGCAAGCAGTGAAGGACTGGCCCGCGGTGCCTCTGCCAGTGAAAACAGAGCTCGGGATCCCATTTTCGCTGGCAGAGCACTCGGGCCTATACAGGTGGCCCCAACATGAGTGATGTCAAGCTGGCCACGCCCACCCCAGCCCCCTGAGGTTAAACACAACCCTGATGCGGCCCTCAATGAAATTGAGTTTGACATCCTTGTTATAGAGAACTTCTTTTTTTAAATCAAAATAAGCATGTTAAGTCTCGAGGCGGTTTACCGTAGGTTACCTATGTTTAGTCTTCACACACAAAAAAAGCAAACTCTCAGCAGCGCTGAGTAGTCTGTATCATTCATGGCCCACAAAATAGGGCTAGGGGAGGGAGAGGTTTATGCAGCCCAGAGATCATCGGAAGGCACAGGACAGTCCCTGGAGAAGCAGGGGGTCTTTGCCCACCCCCACATTTTAGCAGGAATCAGTTCTCCTGCTAGAAATGGTATACCAACATTTTCAAGTGTTGGCTCCGTTCGGAGAGCAATGATGATGGCGTTGCCAATTATGACACATGCTATCAAAATCTTGAAAGAGGAATGATGCAGGAACCTGGACATGCAGGTTTTTGAGATGAATTCTTCCACATCCCAGTCATCCTGTTGAAAAAAAGAGGGGTGGAATGAAATTCTTATATATGTATACTCTGAAAAGGGAAATGTGGGTAAACTTATTAATAAGCTTCCAAATCCTGCCAGGTCCAAAAAGAGAGATATATATGTGGGTGAATGCTGTACTGCAGTGATGGCTAACCTGTTTCTAAAGGTGTGCCAAATTATGCATGTGCACGTGATATCATGTGTGCATGTGTGACCACCCACCCGCGCATACATGCACGCTCCCCCATGCATGGGGGGGAGGGGAGTTTTTGCCCTCCCCAGGCTCTGGATGCTTTCCTGAAGACTTGGGAGGGTGAAAAAGTTCCTCCCCGAAAATCAGCTGGCACATGTGTCATAGGTTCACCATCACTGTGTTGCCTGAGTGAAAGCTCCCCTCCTGAGCCTCTCATCTTGGCTGCAGAAATTGGACCTCTTTAGTCTTAGTGTCGCTTGTCTGTTTTCCCCCTCTGCAATTTCCCCACGTAGATGTTCCATTACAGTGAATCACTTTCCCAAATCCTGTTTTCATCACCAAAACACACCAAGAAAGAAGGAAAGAGCCCTTCAGACAAAGCCATAAGGGGAAAGCGGAATACCTGTGCCCGAGTGATTTCTCTGCAGTTAATCAGGGGCATGTCATAGTCAATAAGGGAACTCTTCCGATAATACTGATCATTTCCCTGTAGAAAAGAAAACTTTCGCTATTATCTGTTCACATGCTGCAGCACATTCTAAAAATTAGGGGTGCAGTGATGGGAGGGGAAAATTGGAACCATTATTTCCTGGGATCAGTCGCTAAATATCTTAAAGTGAACTAGTTTGGTCTAATGCAGGGGTGTCAAACTAAAGGGCAGGGGCCCAGATCCCCCCCCGGGGCTGCCCTATAAACAGCAAAGGACAGGCCCACAGTCCCTCTGCCAGCAAAAACTGAGCTTGGGAGGAGCATGCTCAGCCCACCTGGGCTCCGTTTTTGGCCACAACGTTCTCCTGCAGCCCTCTGCCAGTGAAAATGGAGCCCAGGGAAGCTCCTTTTTGCGGGCAGAGGAGACCTTTGTGGCCTAAAACAGAGCCTTGACAGGTGACGTCGAGCTGGCCATGCCCACCCTGGCAACACACACACACACCCTGGGCACATACATACCCAGGCCCCCAGGTCAAACACAACCCTGATGCTGCCCACAATGTAATCAAGCTTGATACCCCTGGTCTAGTGGTGCCAGGCTAGAAATCAGGTGGCCGTGAGTTCAAGTTCCCCCTTAGCCATGAAAATCTGCTGGCTGACTTTGGACCAGGTCTCTCTCTCTCTCTCTCTCTCTCCCTCCCTCTCCCTTTCTCCCTCTCCCTTTCTCCCCCCTCTGTCTCTCTCTCTCTCCCTCTCTCTCTCCCCCTCCCTCTCCCTTTCTCCCTCTCTCTCTCCCTGTCTCCCTCTCTCTTTCTCTCTCTGTCTGTCTCTCCCTCCCTCCCTCTCCCTTTCTCCCCCCTCTCTGTCTCTCTCTCCCTCCCGCTCTCCCCCTCCCTCTCCCATTCTCCCTCTCTCTCTCACCCTCCCTCCCTCTCCCTCTCTCCCTCTCTCTCTCCCTGTCTCCCTCTCTCTTTCTCTCTCTGTCTGTCTCTCCCTCCCTCCCTCTCCCTTTCTCCCCCCTCTCTGTCTCTCTCTCCCTCCCGCTCTCCCCCTCCCTCTCCCATTCTCCCTCTCTCTCTCACCCTCCCTCCCTCTCCCTCTCTCCCTGTCTCCCTCTCTCTTTCTCTCTCTCCCTCCCTCGCCCTCCCTCCCTCTCTCCCCCTACCTCCCCCTACCTCCCTCTCTCCCACTCCCTCTCTCTCTCTCCCTCTCTCTCTCTCTCTCGGCCCAATCCACCTCACAGGGTTGTTGTTATTGTTGTGGGGGGAAACAGGAAGAGGAAGGTGTGTTGCAGTGGTGGGTTTCAATTTATTTTACTACTGGTTCGCTTATGCGTGTGTGCAGAAGCGTCCGGGCGGGTGGGTGGATCTTCCTGCCGCCATTACCAGTTCGCCCGATCCGGGGCAAACCAGCAGAAACCCACCTCTGGTGTCTTGGATATGTTCAATGCCTTGAGTTGTTTGTAAAAATAATAAGGGTGGTAAAGTAAAGGTAAAGGTTCCCCTTGCACATCTGTGCTAGTCATTCCCAACTCTAGGGGGCGGTGCTCATCTCCGTTTCAAAGCCAAAGAGCCAGCGCTGTCCAAAGACTTCTCCGTGGTCATGTGGCCGGCATGATTAAACGCCAAAGGCACACAGAACGCTGTTACTTTCCCACCAAAGGTGGTCCCTATTTTTCTACTTGAATTTTTTACGTGCTTTCGAACTGCTAGGTTGGCAGAAGCTGGGAACAAGTAATGGGAGCTCACTCCATTACTCGGCGCTAGGGATTCAAACCGCCAAACTGCCAACCTTTCTGATGGACAAGCTCAGCGTCTTAGCCACTGAGCCACCATGTCCCTATAAGGGTGGGATACAAATAAATAAACAGTGTGACATGGCAGACTATGGACCATTTAGAAGTGGGGTTCCCAAACTCTCCAGCTCATCCACCCCTTCATGAGGTTTCAATGCTATCCTCCAAAGAAGGGGAGGATGAATCCATCCACCACCATCAGCCCAATTGAGAATTCAAAAACCAATCTCTAACCGGCGTGGGCTTATAACGGTTCTCCATCCTTTTCTCCTTTCCAAGGCCACCACCATCTCCTTGCCAAGGCCACCACCTGTCCCTTGGACATTCCACTCCTGTAGAACCTGGTAAGTGTGACGTCACAGACATCAGAGCTGCCTTCTACGCAGGTGACAACAGGGCGAAAGATAGAAAGCAGCAGGTACCAAGAGGAGAAAAATTGAGGGGGAAAGGATTTCCTGCAAACTTTTCTCATAGATTGAGGAGAGGAGGCAGGATTCTGCCTGGCGAATAAAGTCTCCCCATTAGGCAACTCATGCGCCAGCCATACCTAATTTGACAACCCAATTCACCTTGCATGATGATGTCTATTCTCTTTTTTAAAATATAATTTCATTTATAGTTTTTTTCTTTAAGCATCCATAAATGCTTGGTGAGCAATGTATTGTCTGGGTCAATATATATTATACACAGTACTACTAGTAATAATATTTCTTGCCCTTTTTTTTGAATTTCAATCCATTTACGTTTTGGTAATTCTTTTCATCATTTTAAAAAAAAGCTTTCTCTTTATTCTCTTTGAACTCTTAAAGAATAATCTGTGTGTTCCGTTTTAAGAATTACTACTATCACTTCCATCTCCAAATCTGCTTTTACCATTTTGGGATTAATCTCCTCTATTCCTTCCTTCAGCCCCTTCTGGTTTCTCCTCTATTTTCTGAATTTTTTGTTCATCTTTTATTGTCATTTGCTGGGGTTTTTCTCGTCCCACATCTGTGTTCTGCCTCAGTTCCATGATGATGTCTAATCTCAATCATCCAGGTCATGGTTGTCCCAAAGTTGCTTTTCAATAGGCAACTGGACTCTCTTGTTTTTTTTCCCCTTGAAAACTTTTCATTTCTCATCCAAGAACTGAAGAAGCTTCTTAGATGAGAAGTGAAATGTTTTCAAGGAGAACACCACCACCCCCCCGGAAAGTAATGTTGCCTACTGCAAATTACCTTCGGGACACCTTGTGGGATGGGATTAAGAGATATTCAAGGGCATGCATTGCAGCCACAGGATGGTGCATCTTGGCTCAAGCAGGATCACCTTGGAAATGTGGGGGAAGATTTCCCTGCTTACCACAATTGGGTACCAATAGATATTCTTTATACGTGCATGGTACCATAAATAGCAGAAAAAGCTTATCAGAAACAACAGTAGCAAATCTAATCTCTGTACAATCCTCAACATCCTTCTGGATGTAGGCACACAACCTCGCTACCCCAGCTTTCTCAACCAGCTCCTTGATTGAATCTGCATAGCAGAGGTGGGTTCCTACCAGTTCACACCTATTCGGTAGAACCGGTTCGTTAAATCTACTGAACCGGTTAGAAGAGGTTCCACCAGTGAACCCGGAAAGCAGGCCACACCTACAGAAGAGGTTCCAAAATTTTTTGAAACCCACCACTGCTACACACACACACACACACACACACACAGAGAGAGAGAGAGAAAGAGAAAGAAAAGAAGAAAGAAAGAAAGAAAGAAAGAAAGAAAGAAAAAAGAAAGAAAAAGAGTGAGAGAGAGATGAAAAAAAAGAAAAAAGGGACAGAGAGACGGAAAGAGAGAGAGAGAGAGAGAGAGAGAGAGAGAGAGAGAGAGAGAGAGAACACATGGCCGGCAAGCCACTCCCACCAGGTCACATGGCCAGCAAGCCACTCCCACAAAGGAGGCCACACCCACAGAGTAGGTTCCAAAAATTTTTGAAACCCACCACTGCTGCATAGAGAACTAAATCATAAAATAACAAACTCGCCAATGTTTTTGCAATGCAGAAGCACACACACACACAAAAAAAAAACCCCTCACAAAATTTACCAAATTTGAAGCTAAACAAAAGGATATGCTACACAGGCAGCTGATGGATGTTTCACTGCTTGTGTTAAGGTTGCATGACAGCAGGCCACAAGGAGATCACCTGAATCCTGCTTACTGTTTCATTGGACACTCAGGTAGTTAACGCATCAGGCTACAAACCAGGAGACCGTGAGTTCTAGTCCCACTTTAGGCATAAAGCCATTCTGGGTGACTTGGGGCCAGTCACTCTCTCTCAGCCCTAGGAAGCAGGCAATGGTAAACCACTTCCAAAATCAGGCCAATAAAATTGAAGGGATTTGTCCAGTCACCAGTAGTCAACACTGATTTGAAGGCACCTTCTTCTTTCTTTTAACGACCCCATAATCCCTTGAGGGGTGGAGTCTGGGCAACTGAATGGAACTAGCAGGGTGTTTTAGTGGCCGGATGCCCTTCCTGTCGCCAATGTGGAGTTTTGTTCAGCAGATATATTCTCAATGTACCCAGAGAGAGAAATATCTGCCTCCACCTAGGATTGAGCCAAGGTGGCGCAGTGGTTAAATGCAGCACTGCAGGCTACTGCTAGATCAGCAGTTCAGCGGTTCAAATCCCACCGGCTCAGGGTTGACTCAGCCTTCCATCCTTCCGAGGTGGGTAAAATGAGGACCCAGATTGTTGGGGGCAATATGCTGACTCTCTGTAAACCGCTTAGAGAGGGCTGAAAGCCCTATGAAGCGGTGTATAAGTCTACTGCTATTGCTATTGAACTCACAGCTTTCTGATCATGAGGCGAGAACTCCAGCTTTAGGCCACTATAGCACTCATTTGTAGGCACCCTCCAAAAAATGAAATGTTATGAAAGGATTTACAGATGTCAATCAGCAGCTTAAACCGCAATTCTGAAGCCAAGGTGTTGGGGGGGGGGGCATCTTCAAATCCTTTTCCCACCCGCAAGTATTTCACAAGTAACAAAGGAAAAATCTATATTCCATCAAAAGACAGTTTCTTATAGTACTCACCACTCCAAAGAAAACAATTATAGCAAGGAACAAAAAAAATATATAGTTTTAATACAGAAAATGTTCATCAGTCCTTTTCCAAACTCATACCCCCTACCAAAAAGGCAAGCTGAACTACAAACATATATTTTAAATAAGAAAAATGACTCGTAGACCAGCTGATGTATGCCTGGCTTTCTTATCGTCCTTATTATAAGCATATTCACATGAAAACCTTACCTACTTACTGTCTAAGAGCCTCTTAGGTAAAGCTTTATTCCTAAAGATAATTAGTGCAGAAATAGCTTTCTGGAGGTTTTTTTCCCCCCGCCAGTTCCACCTGGTGCTTAACTCACTTCAATCAACTTAAAATGCTGACCAAAATTATAGCTACAAATTACTAAATGTATTCCATTATGAATCAGTAATATAATGCCACCCGTGTTTACTAGGCAGAGCTGGGATGAAAAAAGAAAAAAAGAATTCTGAAAAGGGGTATCTTAATGTATTTATTTTTATACAGATATAGCAGGGTTGTTTTTTTATCCCCTTCAAGAGCTCCAGGTGCCAACATTCTTGTTCTTCCAATTTTTCTCCTCAATAATCCTTCAGAGAGGTTGGCACGTGCATCCCCAGGGGGTGTCAGAAAAGTCAAGATGGCACTCACAACCTTGTGACCAAAGTCCAACCCTGTGTGTGTGTGCGTGTGTGGCACAATGCACATAAGGAGGAGGGCTTTGATTACTTGATCATGCTGTCATCTTGTCATTGTAGATGGGACGTATTTTAAATTTAACTTTCTCCATAGAAAAAGATGCCACGGCAGACTTGTTCATTCACACGTTGGCTAACATAGCAGGCATGGTCCGTGGTGAAACAGCCATTACTCAGAAAGATACGTAATTTCCCAGGAGTTTTACTATCATCTGCTTGGAATCGACACTTTATATAGGTCATTAATACAATTGAGGGAGTTCAGAGGTGTTTCACGAGAAGAGCACGCCACTCCTCTACTCACAATAGAATCCCTTATGCCACCAGGCTCGAAATTTTGGGCTTGGACAATGTAGATCTACACCGCCTGTGATCTGACCTAAACATAGTAACACAAAATTATCTGCTACAACGTCCTACCTGTCAATGACTACTTCAGCTTCAACTGCAATAATACACAGGCAAACAATAGATGCAAACTCAAGGTATACCGCTTCAAACTCGATTGCAGAAAATGTGACTTCAGTAACAGAGTGGTCAATACCTGGAATGCTCTACCCGACTCTGTTGTTACATCTTCAAACCCCCACAGCTTCAACTGTCTAGCGTGGACCTCACCCCATTCCTAAGAGGTCCGTAAAGGGGGCGTGCATAAGCCCCCCAGCATGCCTACCATCCCTGTCCTACTGTCCCCATTTATTCGTACTCATTTCCTGTGGTCATGTCCATGCTTATACTTCTATCTGTTATCTCCGAGAGCCGAGGTGGCACAGTGGTTAAATGCAGCACTGCAGGCTACTTCAGCTGACTGCAGTTCTGCAGTTCGGCTGTTCAAATCTCACCGGCTCAGGGTTGACTCAGCCTTCCATCCTTCCGAGGTGGGTAAAATGAGGACCCAGACCATGGGGGCGATATGCTGACTCTGTAAACCGCTTAGAGAGGGCTGAAAGCCCTATGAAGCGGTATATAAGTCTAACTGCTACTGCTATTGCTATTGCTATCACATACATGTTCGACAGACTAACTAACTAACTAACTAACTAACTAACTAAATAAATAAATAAATAAATAAATAAATAAATAAATAAATAAATAAATAATAAAATAAAATAAATAAAAATAAAATAAAATAAAATAAAAAATTACAGTTGAACAAAATTTGAACCTTGAAATAGTCTAACCGTGTTTCCCAAACCTGGGGAAATTACTTGAAATTGAGTAAAAGTGCTTTTTGGGGGGGGGGAGGGTTGTCGCACGCAAACTCATTACCCAATCATAACAAAAGAGTATTTAAAGGAAGAGTTTCTGATCAGCAGTTTGAGAGAAAGGTTTGGGAAGCACCTGCTTAAACAGTTCCTTTGCAAACCTTCATCCCTTTGGCAGTCAGCCGAAACTGCACTGACGCCTTTTGACCGCACGGGGGTGGTAGGGAGCTAAGAAACGCAGGATGGATGCCACTTTCCTAGAGGCGGCTAGGCCTTCCCAGCCTAGCTCACGCAGTCCTAATCAAGCATGGGAAAAGCTGAAGCCAAAGCCCCATGATACGCCCCTCTGGGATCTTACAATCTGCAAAATAAGGACCTCTCTCTTTCAATTTCACCACGCAGAGCTCTGCAGAGGAGCTGAGATGATCGCTCCCCAGATGTTCAGCTAGACTGTGCCTATTTTTAGCAAGTTTATCAGTATGAAACTCAGGATGGGATCTTAAATGTTGGCACTAAGCTTGGCAAATTAATTGCCTAGGAATTATTCAGAGGTTGCACAGCCCATGCTGCTGTGAGCAAAGCTGGTCTCCACTTAGTAATCCCAGGTTTCTCCAAGGGGTTGCAGTTGGAAATCAAAAACCTTTGACAAGAAGAGAAGAGATTCTGCAGAAGGACATGGGGACCTTATTATCTTCTTTCAAAGACCCCATAATCCCTTGCGGGGTGGAGTCTTGGCCAATTGACTGGAGCTGAGTGTTTACTGGCCGGATGCCCTTTCCCGTCACCAATGCGGAGTTTTGTTCAGCAGATATATTCACATTGTGTCCAGAGGGAGAAATACCTGCCCCTACCTAGGATTGAATTCACAGCCTCCTGATTTTGAGATGAGAGCTCCATTTCTGGCCACTGCACCACTCGACCAAGGGACTTTATAATACCGTAATCATAGAGAATTGATAACTTTAGCAGTTATTCAAACAATCAACACATTATCTGCCCGTCTTATAACAAACTGTGAGTGGCTCCTAATCAGAGCAGTGGTGGGATTCAAATAATTTACCAACCAGTTCTCTGCCCTAATGACCAGCTGGGTAGGCGGGGCTCGATGGTCATGTGATCATGTGGGCGTGGCCAAGTCAATGTCACTCAGGTCGATGGGCACTTCGCCTTAGTTGTTACAATGGTAATAAGGGTTAACTGGAGAGGCAGTTTCTGTAAGCAGGGCAATCAAGATGAGGCTAGAAACAACACCAGAATGTTTCCTTCCTGCCTTCCTTACAGGATTAGCCCTGTAAAGTGGAAAAAAACAAAAGGAGATTTCTTCCAACAACCAGTTCTCCGAACTACTTAGAAAGTTACCAACCGGTTCTCCCGAATAGGTGAATCCCACCACTGTCACAGAGGCATCTCAACCCATCTCCCCAGAGAGATAAGCCATTTCCCATTGCTCCAAAAGTACACAAGGAACAGACCAGGATGTTGTTGCCTAAAATTGCTTATGGGGTATACGTAGTTTTCAACTTATGGCCACAATTGAGCCCAACATTTCTTTGCTAAGTGACATTTGTTAAGTGAATTCCCCCACCCCCATTTAACAACCTTTCTTGCCAAAGTTGTTAAGTGAATCACTGAAGTTGTTAAGTTAGTGACATGGTTGTTAAGTGAATCTGGCTTCCCCATTGGCTTTGCTTGTCAGAAGGTCTCAAAAAGGGATCACGTGACCCCGGGACACTGCAACCGTCATAAATATGAATCAGTTGCCAAGTGTCTAAACTTTTTATCACCTGACTATGGGAATGATGCAACGGTCGTTAAGTGTGAAAAACGGTCATGTCACTCTTTTTAGTGCCGTTGTAACTTTGAGCGGACACTAAATGGACTGCTGTAAGTCGAGGACTACCTGTCCACACATAGATGGCTTCATTTGAAAGCAGGAGCCGTGCTGTAATTCTTTTAATGCAATCGTAAGCTGCTTTTTCAAAAACATTGCTCATCTTGCTCCATGGGTGCACTATTTCCATTCCATATTACCCTGTTTCCCTGAAAATAAGACCTCCCTGGATAATAAGCCCAATTGGGCTTTTGAGCGCATGCACTAAACTAAGCCTTTCCCCCCAAAATAAGCCCTCCCCGAAAATATTGCAATACAGCAGCGGCCATGAAGTGACCATACTCGTTGCCTCCTGCACCTCAAAAATAATAAGACCTCCCCCAAAATAAGGCCAAGTGCTTATTTCAGGGGTCAAAAGAAAATAAGACCCTGTCTTATTTTTGGAGAAACATGGTACTAGCAAGGAAGCCTGACAGCTACTAAGAAAATTACTTTTTATGAGGTGTGTTATTCCTATTTGTTCTGCCAGCAATCCATTAACACTCTCTTTTTAAAAAAAAAAACCTTCTGATACGAGACAGATTATAAATACACGCCTTACCCTGTGCCCGAGTCAAGAATGTGCCTGCGCATATTCATAGAGTCTCTCTAATGCTCATGGAATGCCCGAACCTTCTCAGCATGCGGGTGAGGCGCTTTTCGAAACAGGTGTTCCATCAGGAAACATCAGCGCGAGGGATCTGATCAGAGAAGTTAATTGAAGAAGAGGGGCCTGCGAGGGACACTCAGTGAGAAACACACAGGCTTTGCATGTAAAAAATTGCAGGTTCAATCTCTGCTTTGGCTGCGCATGAGGGGATACTGTCTAAAATGTGGCAAACACACAGATACAGTGCAGAAGTGGGTTGCTGCAGGTTCGCACTGGTTCGGGCAAGCAAGCAGTGGAAATTGCAACTGGGTCACCGAACCGGTAGGGACAGCCGGCTGGCCACACCCCTGAACCGGTTCCCCGGTCGCCCATGACACTCTGGGAAGGCGAAAACTGCTTCCCCTGGGCTTCGGAGGCTCTCCAGAGGTTGGAAGCAGACCCGTTTCCAGACTTCCAGAACTTCCAGTAGGCCCATTTTCCCCCCTTCCGGAGCCTCCGCGCAGACCCTGTACTTACCTAGCATGATGAATGAACCGTGTGAAGACTCCAGGGAGGGGAGGGGCAGGCTGGGAGGGTAGGGTGGGCATGGGCATGGCCAGCCAGTGGTGGCATTTTGGAGTTCGCTGAACTTGGCAGAATCCTAGCTAGAGGATTGCACAAACCTGTGCGAACCCCCAGGGGCCCACCCCTGAACGTCATTGTTGATGTTATTTGCCTGTTGTTACCTTTCTAACACATTAACAATGTTATGGTAATGATTCCTAATTCAGTTTTTACCAACCAGGTGGCTTGCAGCTGGAGAGGATTACCACCCCCATCTTCCCCAGCCAGCAGGGAGCATAGTTAGATAAACCTGGTTGAGGAAAAGGCAGCTTTGTCTGTTACAATGTTAAGGGTTTATTTTGAAAAAATAAAAGCTCAGGGATTTGTTGTTGGTTCCCATTAACGCATTCCGAGACTCACTGCTTAGGGAGCCATCTGTTTCCTGCAATTACTATCAGCAAAATGCTTTTTAATTTTTTTTCTTCCAAAAGGCTCTTCTGGTTTAACTACATTGGGGCCGAACATCAAAATACTGAATACTGGCATTGGGGAAATGCATTGACAGACAGAGCTGGACTCAAACTCTTGTAGCCATAAAAATACAATGATGCCCAGATAGAGGGGGGAGTTTGGCATTAACTGAATGAAGGAAATTTGCTTAAACAATAGCAATAGCACCTAGACTTATCTACCACTTCACAGTGCTTTTACAGCTTCTCTAAGCAGTTTACAGAATCAGCCTATTGCCCCCAACAATCTGAGTCCTCATTTCACCCACCTTGGAAGGATGGAAGGCTGAGTCAACCCTGAACCTGGTGAGATTCAAACTGCCAAATTGCAGGAAGCCGGCAGGCAGCAGAAGTAACCTACAGTTCTTCATTCTCACCACTGTGCCACCACGGCTCAGTGGTTAGAGTGAATTATGTAATGGCAGGGGGGAGCTTTCAATGCTTATTTCCCCTTCCATTAAAGGTATGCCAGAAATCAGTGAAGTCTTGTTCGAAGTTGGATTTGAATGGAGCAATGACACAATTATTAATGAAGCAACTAGATAAGGTGTTCAGCATAACTCACAGTAGTACCTACAACCTCAAGCAATATCAAGCCAAGGAGAGGTTGCAATGGAAGAAATACATAATGTTGTATTTTACTAAGATAGTCAATTATTAAATTGTATTTGTTTATAAAGTTTATTGGCCACCCATCTTACCGCAGCGTAACTCTGGATGTCTTACAGTCAGAAAAAAATGCATTTATACATGTACATTAAGACATAAATTAAAACCAAACATCTGATGACACTCGGGGGGGTGGGGGGTGGAGGTGGAGTGAGGGGAGGTAGGATCTGTTGTTACTTGATCAACTACCTCCACTGCGGTGTTCCTCCATTGGGGCTCCTAGCTGATTGACAGAGCCAGGCCCTTAGGAAAGGATAGAAAAGTTGGGGCCAATTATGGCTGAATGTTTATAGAAACCCTCTTGTTCATCTGCTCTAAGCAGTACAGGAAGACCTCAACTTATAACCATTCATTTAGTGACAGTTCAAAGTTACAATGGTACTGAATACAATGGAATGGAGTGGAGTGGAATAGAAGGGAATGGAGTGGAGTGGAGTGGAATGGAATCAGGGGTGGGTTTCTCCTGGTACGCACGTACCAGTTGGTCAAATTTACCGTACCTTTGAGAACCCGTTCGTCAGGTGGCACGGTACCGTAACGCTCGCTCCCCATTTGCTCCCCCCCACCTGTCTAGTCGCCGCTCACTCGCTCGCTCCACCCATCGGCACCATGCTTCCCCGCCCGCCGCTCACTGATTGGCTGGCTCGCCAATCACCCCGTCTCTGAGAGCCCTATTTAAACCGTGGCGTGGACGGGCAACTTACCTCTTTGGCTCTCGCATCATCCTGTGATCGCATCCTCACTTTGCTTGCCTTCCCTGCTGCTATTGCTGCCTCCCTCAGGTAAGTGAACTAAGTGGCGGGGACGAGAGCTTACGCGGTGCGGCCGGCATCCTAGGCAAGTTCGGGGCCTTTGCGAGGCACCTTTGAAAGGTCCCCGAACTGCCTAGGATGAATGGCTACCAGTAAGCACGAGGGTGCAAGTGTGGTCAGCGATGTAGAAGACTGGCAAGGACAGTTATCTTCCTTCTGTAAGTAGCAGTTTTATTGTTTTGTGTACTTATTTTAATCTTATTTAAGTAGTAAGTGCACAAAATAATAAATTTCCTTTTTCATATCTTCTTTTTGTAGATCATTCATTGGGGCAAAGAATTCAGTGACATCGACTTGGCCACTCCCACCCAGTCACATGACTGCCAAGCCACTCCCACTAAACAAGCCACACCTACAGAATAGATTCTAAAAAAATTTGAAACCCACCATTGAATGGAATGGAATGGAATAGAATAGAACAGAACAGAATTAGAGTAGAGTAGGGTCGAGTAGAGTAGAGTAGAGTAGAGTAGACTGGAATGGAATGGAATAGAATAGAATAGAATAGAATAGAATAGAATAGAATAGAATAGAATAGAATAGAATTCTTTATTGGCCAAGTGTGATTGGACACACAAGGAATTTGTCTTTGGTGCAGATACTCTCAGTGTACATAAAAGAAAAGATACATTTGTCAAGAATCATGAGGTACAACATTGCAAAGTATAGTCATAAAAGCAATCAAATCATACTAGGAAACAATCAATATAAATCATAAGGATGCAAGCAACAAAGTTACATGCAAACAGTCATGAGTGGGAGGAGATGGGTGATAGGAACGATGAGAAGATTAAGAGTAATAGTAATGCAAACTTAGTAAATAGTTTGACAGTGTTGAGGGAATTATTTGTTTAGCAGAGTGATGGCATTCGGGGTGGGGGGAACTGTCCTTGCGTCTAGTTGTGTCTAGAAAAGGAATAGAGAGAACTAAAATTCCCCCAAAAAACTTTTGGGTTGCCTTAGTGCCGCCATGTACTCAGCAATAAATGGGTAGTGGAATGTCCTAAATTTATCTTTCTCCCACCTTCAAATGGAGATCTGTGATAAGCCCATCCGTCCCTCTTCCTAAAAAAAGAAAACCCAATGAAAGGATATTGTCTGAAGGACAAAGAGAGGCATCAATAGTCTTTAGTACTGAGCTGAAAATTCAGGCCAATGCTTTGTCTGAACATCTGTGAATCCTTGAAGAGGACACAAAGGGCTGAGCACACCCCTGTCCTTGCATTTCTCTTAACATCCTGGGAAATTTCTTTCAGCATTTTCATTGTCAAGCGGTGTGAATGGGGTGAGCTGGGCAGAAGGACAAGCCGTGGGTATATATCCTATCTCAAACCTCATTTGGGAGCATCACGCTTTCCCCCCTCGGCTTTTTTTCAGTTGAGGGGAGAAAGGCACTGATGTTGTTATCTAGTTTAGGTAATGAAACATCTGCAAGAAAACAAGCAAGCTCAGGGAGCACCCAGGACCCCTCGTGTCAACCCTGAGCTTCAAATACTTTCCTTTGTAAGAAAGACATTCTGCCTCCTGAGCTATCAGCAGTGAGCTCAACGGAATAACAGAGTTGGAAGGGAGCTTGCAATTCTTTGAAAGAAAAGCAGGGCAAATATAGGTGTAAATAGACCAAGGAAGAACAATTTAAGAGAGTCAGAAGCAGTGGTGGGATTCAGCCAGTTCGCACCACTTTGGGAGAACCGGTTAACTTTCTGAGCAGTTTGGTGAAATGGTTGTTGGAAGAAATCATTAGGGCAGAGAAATGGTTGCTAAATTATTTGAATCCCACTACTGGTTAGATTAGAAGGGACCTTGGAGGTCTTCTAGTCCAGCCCCCTGCTCAGGCAGGAAACCCTATACCATTTCATACAAACGGTTATCCAATCTCTTCTTTTAAACTTCCAGTGTTGGGGCATTCACAACCTATGGAGGCAAGTTGATTAATTGTTCTCATTGTCAGGAAATTTCTCCTCAGTTCTAGGTTGCTTCTGTCTTTAATTAATTCTCGTTCGTTACTTCTTGTCCTAACTTCAAATGCTTTGAGGAATAGCTTGACCCCCTATTCTTTGTGGCAGCCCATTAGATATTAGAACACAGCTATCCTGTCACCCCTAGTCCTTCTTTTCATTAAACTAGACATACCCAGTTCCTGCAACTGTCCTTTATGTTTTGGCCTCCAGTCCCCTCATCATCTTTGTTGCTCTTCTCTGATCTTTGTAGTTCTTTATATGTTCTTCATCTGTTTTAGCCTCAAGACTGCATCTGTGTCATCACATTGTAGAAGATCAGCAGGGGAAGATATCTTCAGAGATATCTCCGGGGAACGTTTCACTCCCCAGTGCCTTTATTGCACCCCAACATTTTGGGACAGTCCATCCTTCCTCCTTCTGTTTGCTCAAAATTTCAGAGCAAGCCGATGGGATTTTTGCCGCTGGGAAAGGAAGTGCAGCTGGGGCAGGGGGGTGGGTGGGAGTGATGTTTAGGAGAGGGGGTGGGAGAGAAGAAGAAAAAAGGGGGAATGCTTTTCAAAAGGAACTTTTGCAACCCGATTTCAAGCGAGCAGAAAGCCGCAGCCAGCCTGCTAACTTGGGTGGCACAGCCCTCTGCAGCTGGGACACTACCCAGACTTATAATTATCTCTAATTCCTCCCCTGCTGCTGCCACTGTGTTAACGATGCCCACAGCTGCATGCTGAAGGGGCAATTAATTGCCTGGTCCACGTAACCGTGGTTACGGGAAGGATCCAGAGGGTGGGTAGAAGTGGAAGGTAATTGATCTAAAACCTGGCCGGAGGATGGATGGCTGCAGAATGGATTTGAGATCACAAAGGAAGCTACGGCTAGTAGCTTGGGATGAACTTTATTTATTTATTTATTATTTGTGGGTGGCTACCATTTCGTGGTCACCCACCATACTTCTCCTTACTGTAAGGCAACAGGAGAATGTGGCTGAGATGATATAGATCAGCAGCAGCAGCCCCCAACCTTTTGGGCACTAGGGACTGGCTCCGGGGAGAGGGGTTTCTCTGTAGATTAGAGTAGATGTAGTTTCGCATGCTGCATGCATCCCACGGATGGGACTTTGCTTGTTTGCCTGGATCAGTTTTTCTGGCATGCCATGGCCTAGTGCCAGTCCACAAACCGGGGGTTTTGGGGGACCCCTGATATAGGTGCATACCAGGGGTGGGTTTCTCGCCCCGTTCCAACTGGTTCGGTTGGAACGGGGCCGGCGGCGTCCTCGTGCATGCGCGCGGTGCACGCATGCGTACTAGCGTCTGTGTGACGCTCCAGCTGCTCCTGGAGGATCGCGCAGGCGCTGTATGCGTCCTGCATATGCGTAGAAGCGCAGAACTCGTCAAAACCGGGTAAGGACCGCGGGCGGGCGCGCCCTTCGCCGTTCCCGAAAGTTACTTACTTCCGGGTTCGCCGACCAACCGGTTCGCAGGGACCGCCGCAAACCGGTTGAAACCCACCTCTGGTGCGCACACACACACACACACACACACACACACACACACACAGAGGTTGAAGAAGTTACATAGCTTTTTAACCAGACTCCTGAATTCCACTGATGATAACCAGATGTGAAAAAGTGGTTTTAAAAAAATAACAACAATTTTGGCCTGCTGAATTATGTCACCCAAGCTATTCCAGTTTTTAAAAGTATGATGTGTGGGGTTGTGTGCATGATCCCTAAGCCTAATTTACAGGGGCTAATACACTACAACCAGGTTAAGCAAACCACTGATTGTCAGGTTCAGGGTATTATTTCACCGTGATTTTCACATTCCTTCAGGCAAAAGCATCTTAGTTTTTTCCCATATTATTTCCCCCCCATCAACTGTTTAATTCAACACAGTTTTTTTTCCTTTATCTCTCCAGGAGTGAATTCGGAAAATAAAGCAAGGGATTAGGTTAGTAGTAGTACATGGGGGGAGGCGGGATTCCTGGGTTGTTTTATAGGAATAGGAATACTCTTTATTGGCCAAGTGTGACTGGACACACCAGGAATTTGTCTCTGGGGCAGAAGCTCACAAGGTAAATACAAACAACAAGGTAGCAAGCCAAAGATCATAAACCATAAGATACAAATATTTTTATGCCCATTATACAGATGATCAGCTCAAGACCCAATGAAATGACGAAGTTATCTTATACTGTAAAACAGTCATCTTAAGGGGTATTTCAGAAAGAAATGGCCTGTATTTTCTATCTCCCAGAAGGCCATTAATAATGTTTTTTTAAAAAAAACATGCACAAAAAATCACCCTGCCATCAAAAGTGCACAGAGTCAAGGCTCTGGTTTTCCCAGTTGCAATGGATGGCTGTGAAAGTTGGACCATAAGAAAGGTTGAATGCCAAAGAATGGAGGCCTTTGAACTCTGGTGTTGGAGAAGACTCCTGCGAGTCCCTTGGACTGCAAGGCGATCAAACCAATCAGTCCTAGAGGAGATCAACCCTGACTGCTGTTTAGAAGGCCAGATCCTGAAGAGGAAACTCAAATACTTTGGCCACCTAATGAAAAGGAGGGACTCACTGGAGAAGAGGTGACTGGATGGAGTCACTGAAGCAGTAGGTGTGAACTTAAATAGACTCCAGAGGATGGTAGAGGACAGGAAGGCCTGGAGGAATGTGGTCCATGGGGTCACGATGGGTCGGCTTCACGACTTCACAACTAACAACAAAAAACAACAACCAATGTCCCTTTCTGAAATATCAATCTAAGGGTCACTATTTGTTTCATCCAGTAGATGGTGACAAAGTGTTATACTTCCATCAGATGCAAAGATCCAAGGGGTCAAACTACATTAACACTTTGCAGTTAATTGATCTGGGAAGCTGGGCCCTCCCTTTCCAATTCACTAATTTAATACAAACAAGAGAGTGTATCGAGAAACAAATTTCATGTAGAAACTGGTCAAAGAACATAAAACCATTGAGGTTTTATTTGGAGAGTGTTTAAACCAGGACTATCCAACCTTGGCAACTTTTAAAGACTTGTGGACTTCAATTCCCAGAATTCCCCAGCCAACCATACTCCTCCCACTGCTGATTGGGGAATTCTGGGAGATGAAGTCCACAAGTTTTAAAGTTGTCAAGTTTGGAGAGTCCCGTTATAGGACCACAAGGATGGAGATGGGGAAAAATTCCAGGTTGGCTTTAGATCAGACGCGTCACACACTTGCCATGCCCACATCAGGTTTGGCGAAGGGGAGAAAAGGTGTGATGTGTCATGTGACGACGCCGTGACATTGCAAGTTTGACACCCCTGCTTTAGATCAACAAATGGCTGTAAAGTGATGTGACAGGTTTATGTTAACAGAATGGATGGAGTCAAGATTTTCATCCCAAATTTTGATAAAGGGGGATTAAGAGAAAGCTTAAAATACCTATTTCATATTCTTTAAATTTATGTGGGGAGAGGAAGAAGGTTTCCTGCTCGTGTGGTTTAAAATGATGTCATAAAGGTAAAGGTTCCCCTCGCACATATGTGCTAGTTGTTCCCAACTCTAGGGGGCGGTGCTCATCTCTGTTTCAAAGTCAAAGAGCCAGCGCTGTCCAAAGACGTCTCTGTGGTCATGTGGCTGAAATGACTAAACACCGAAGGCGCATGGAACGCTGTAACCTCCCCACCAAAGTTTTCTACTTGCATTTTTTTACATGCTTTTGAACTGCTAGGTTGGCAGAAGCTGGGACAAGTAACGGGAGCTCACTCTGTTACGTGGCGCTAGGAATTCAAACTGCTGAACTGCCAAACTTTCTGATCGAGAAGCTCAGCGTCTTAGCCACTGAGCCACCACATCCCTAAAATGGTATCATAGGCCTTAGTTTTCCACCTTAAAAGCTCATCCCAACCCTGAAGCAAGGGGGAAAAGGGGCAAAGATCGTCCCCACCCACTCGTAAGGGAAAGTTGCAGACCTCAGAATTTCCCCAGTCCCTATTCCAAACGTTGCATTTAAATTGCCAATTTCACATTAGAATGACCTTTCAGTTTTACAGAAGGAAGTCTCATCACCTTAAAAGTTACTCTTGAGATATAGCCCACATCAAGTTCTCAGTTTAGGTGCTATTATCTTGGTTCCTGAAATAGCTCATTTTTTTTTTTTGTCTCTGAACAACAGTTTACCACTAAGTGTAAAGTAACTCAATGGGTTAGGTTCATAGAGGTAGGCCTCAACTTATAGCCCTTTGTTTAGCAACCATTCAAAGCTACAACGGTGCTGGAAAAAAGTTAACATGACCATCGCAGAGTCCCCATGGTCACATGTTCAAAACTTGAGTGCTTTATTCATGTAATTATGATGGTTGCACGTATTTATGAGTCTGTCATCTGCACCTCCATAACTGTCTGGTTTGGCTCTGCAACCCAACAAGACAGAGACAGACTTCAGAGGATAGTTAGGACTGCAGAAAAAACAACGGCTACCAACCCCCCTTCCATTGAGGACCTGTACACTGCAGGAGTCAAAAAGAGGGCTGTGAAAGTATCTACAGACCCCTCACATCCTGGACATAAATTGTTTCAACTCCTAACCTCAAAACGACACAATAGAGCACTGCACACCAAGACAACTAGACACAAGGACAGTTTTTTCTTCAACACCATCACTCTGATAAAAAAAATAAAATCCCTCAACACTGTCAAACTATTTACAAAGTCTGCACTACTATTAATCTTCTCATCGTTGCCATCACCCTAGGAATGATACTTATGACTGTATGACTTTGTTGCTTGTATCTTTATGATTGTTTCCTAATATGATTTGATTGCTTATTTGTACCCTATGACTATCATTAAGTGTTGTACTTTCTGATTTGTGATGAATGTATCTTTTCTTTTTATGTACATTGAGAGCATATGCACCAAAGACAAATTCCTTGTGTGTCCAATCACACTTGGCCAATAAAGAATTCTATTCTATTCTATTATTCTATTCTATTCTATTCTATTCTATTCTTTTCTTCTATTCTAATTCTATTCTATTCTAATTCTATTTTATTCTATTCTATTCTATTCTATTGATTGCAGTGTCCCAGGGATGTAATTGTCATTTAATGACCTTGTGATTCATTTTAGGTAGTCATTGTACAAAATAAATTGTCATTGTACAAAATAAATACAACGAAATTGGTTTTAGCCTCACTGGTGCAATCTATGACAACAAATACAAACATAAATATAAGTATAGAGAATAATCATAAGTATAAAGTATATTTTAATTTCACTTTAACAACTGATGCAAAAAAGGATTGTAAAATCAGGTGAAACCCATTTAATGGAAACCAGATCCCAATTGTGGTCCTGAGTTGAGGATCATTGGTAACAAGAAAACCCTCCTATTTAGATTCATAGTCTGAGCTGGTATGACAGCATTCTATGACCTTCAACCTGGCTAATAAGGGCCCTTCCCTTCTACTTATCTTCAGAAACTTTGTTTTTAAGTATGCTCACTTTGGCTATGGGAAGAATGGTGAATTACCGGTAGTCCTTGACTTACAACACTTCATTTAGTGACTGAAGTTACAACGGCGCTGAAAAAAGTGACTCATGACCATTTTTCACAGTTATGACCATTGCAGCATGGTCACGTGATCAAGATTCTTGGCAACTGGTTCCATATTTATGACGATTGCAATGTCCCGGGTGATGGTGGTCACGAGATCCCCTCTTCAGATCTTCTGATAAGCAAAGGAAAAGCCGGATTCACACCTTTTCCCCTCAAAAAAGATAGTAAAAACCTGGGTGCATCTTATACGCTGAATACAGCATTTTTGGCCTACTGAAACTCCGCCCCCTTTGGAAAAATGGCCATGCAGAGGGTTTGGGAGGCTTCTAGAGTGCTCCTGGGGGCTGGGGAGGGCAAAAAAAAGCAAAAATGGGCCGTTTTTGCCCCCCAACTCCCAGGAGCACCCTAGAAGCCTCTCGAAGCTCTGTATGCCCCTTTTCCCCCAAAAAAATGGGCCGTGCAAGAACAGCTCATTTTTTGCTCATTTTTGGCACTCCCCAGCCCCCAGGAGCACTCTAAGAGCCTCCCAGACCTCTCGATGCCCTTCCCCCCCAAAAAAAACCCAAGGTGTGCAGAGGGTTTGGGAGATGTGCAGAGTGCAAAAACTTTTTAAAAAAAGCTACTTTGGTGACTAAGTGGTTCACAACATGCTGAGTTTGCTAAATCTTTACTCTTCCTTCTCTCCTTTCTTTCTGATGGCACAATTCATTGTGTGGATGAAGACATTTGGTGGGTAGGCTATGGCGTTATCCTAGCCCCAAACTACTTGAAACTATTGTAGGAAGTTAGCACCCACCCCTCTCCTAAGAAAACGAGATATTTTAAGAAATATTAAAAGGGCAGAATATTTCCCCTAAAAGGGAGGCAGAAACTCACACACCCTCTTTGTCAATGGGCCCTTAAGGCCCGAGCCAGACTATTCTACATAACAAAGATCTACCTCCTTCAGGCAGAGACATAGTAGGAATTGCACAAAGCCCTTCCATTATATCATCACCCAGCAAGGCTCAAACAAGACTGGGGCTCGGGACAACCTGCATGGCCCCATGGGAGTCTGACAACCAATCAGAATACAAGCTCAAATTCAAAAGCCCAGAGAGGGTATAAAACTCAGGGACTCTCAGCATCTCTTCCCTTTTTTCTTCTTCACCCAAGATCTTCAAGGCATGTGATCCTGCCCACCATTAAAAACCATCTTTCCAAACAGCCACCATGTTTCCAGTGTCTTTTCCCCCATTTGGAACTGAACCCAGATGGACATTTCTTCCAACACTGGGATGAAACCAGTGTTTTGACACATTCCAAAACTTTCTTCTGTTGACTGCGCGCACGCACGCACACACACACACACACACACACAGTGCAAAGAGATGGTTGAAAACAAAACCCTTTTTCTGTTCTGTTCAAGGTTGACTCAGCCTTCCACCCTTCCGAGGTGGGTAAAATGAGGACCCAGATATGCTGACTCTGAAAACACCCCTTAGAGCGGGCTGGGAAGTGGTATATTAACCTGAGTCCTAATGTTATCCCTAGTTAATGACAGGTAATCCTTGACTTACTACCACACACAATGGAGCCCCAAGTTTACGTTGCTAAGTGAGACATTCATTAAGGGAGTTTTGCCCCATTTTATGACTTTTCTGGCCAGATTTGTTAAGGCAGTCCCTGCAGATGTTAAATGAGTAACATGGTGGTACCTGGCTTCCCCACTGACGTTGCTTGTCAGAAGGTTGCAAAGGGGGGGGGGGAGGTTGTCACGTGACCCTGGGACACTGCAGCCATCATAAATATGAATCAATTGTCAAGCATCCGGATGTAAATCACATGGCCATGGGGATGCTGCAAAGGTCGTAAGTATGAAAAATGGTTCATACGTCACTTTTTTTTAGTGTTGTCATTTTGGTCACGAAATAAACTTGCAAGTCAAAGACCTCCAGGGGAAATAGTTGACACTCCCAGAATCATCCCCCCCCCTTGTTTTTATCCTCACAATCCCACCAAGTTTTAAATGGAAGAACTGGCCCACTCACCCTGGGAGCTTTGCAACCCAGGATTTGAACTCAAGACCCAGCCGCCCATGCAAGCCAGAGTAACCGCTCCATTCAACTGCTTTTAATAGCACATCATCACCCCACCCCTACAAGGCCCCTCTTGGAGTAACTGTTGGAGAAGCAAGCAAAAAAGGCAAAGGACCAGCCCACCCACCTATTTATTTACACACACACACATCAATCCTTTCACTGTAGATGCAGCACTGGGAAAAATGCTCTTTATTGGAAGTTCATCTTATGCAGCTGTCAGAAGACACAGCCTCTCTCTCTCTCTCTCTCTCTCTCTGCCAAGGGTGGAGGGGGGAAACAAAAACGTAATGGCCACCCTGTTTAACATACATCTCGCCCCCCCCCCGCTCCCCTCTTCGATCTTCTTGGAAATGATTTTAAATCACTTAAGGGCTGGGCTCAGTCACATTTCCACCACCCCCTTCCTTCCCTCTCTCCCTCCCTGCTCTTCCCCTTCAGCACATTTTTAAACAGCGATTAAATTAAACAGATCCTGATGCACGTGGAAACTGGGAGCACCCAGCTCCTTCCTCTCTTGAGAAGATTGGATGGGAAGGGAAAAAGGCTGGAGGAAACCGGTGTGTGTGTGTGTGTGTGTGTGTGTGTGTGTGTGTGTGTGTGTGATAGAGACAGAGAGAGAGAGACTGTGTGTGTGAGAGAATGTGTGTGACACACAGAAAAACAGACATAATGTGAGGCAGACACACAGAAAAACAAACTGTGTGTAAGAGAGAGACACAAACACACAGAGAAAAAGATAGAAACAGGCAGAGAGTGTGTGTGTGTGTGTGTGTAGATAGAAACAGACTGTGTGTGAGAGAGAGAGAGTGTGTGTAGATGTGTGTGTCCAGGAATTATTTCAGTCCTCTCGGCTCAAAATCAAGAGAGAAATAAACAAGCAGTGAAAAGACCCCCAAAGAAGAGGCGCCTTTCGATCTCCTCCCAATTACCCCTCCCCAAAATAACCTTGCGAAAAATGATCATTCTGTCTCTCTCTCTGTGTGTGTGTGTTTTAAAGGCAAAGCCTTTGCTAGGGATTTTGCGTTTCAAGAATAATTGATGGCCTTTGTAATGAGGCTATTAAAGGGCTAGGAGAGAGGGAAAGCGGGCGTCGGGGGGGGGGCGGTGGAAGGCCCGCTCTCTTTCAGCCTTGTGTGCAGACGTGTGAACGCGAGAGAGAGAAAGAGAGAGAGAGAGAGAGAAGCGTATTGAAAAGTTGGAAACGGAGAGGCTGAGAGCGGCGGCAGGCAGGGCGGGGCGGTGGAAGGAGCAGAGACTGGGAGCTCAGACAGCCTGGCGCCAGCAAACACCTGCAACAGCTAAGAGGAACACAATGGCAAACACAGGTGGGGGAGTGCTGTCAAACGCGGCCTCTCCCCACTGTTAATCACGGCTGATTGCATCAGTTTCTACCGGCTGCCAAGACCCACCAGCAGCGCCGGCTAGAATTGTTCTCTGTGTCAGGAATTTTTTTTTCTTTTTTTTTTGCTAATTTAAAGCAACTTTGCATTAATGCCTCCCTCCCTCCCTCCCTCCCTCTCTCTTTCTCTCCCTACGTATGGGTGAGCTTTCCAGCACAAAAGAAGGAAGGGGGGAGAAACAGGTGGGCGCAGGCTTCAGCATAAAAGTCTGGGGTTCTGCGATGGGGAAGAATAAAAAGTGATGGAAGGAGGGCAGGGATGGGTCCCCCTTTTCTTGTTAGTTGCAAAATCGTGGCGGACCCATTGCAACCCCATGGACAACGTTCTTCCAGCTTTCTTGTGGAGTCAACACAACAGCAGTCAGATGACAAGGAAGCTAACTGGGCAGGTGGTTGAGTTGTCAAGGGGTAATGACAGAAGAAGTTAGGAAGAACTTAAGGAAGACATTACGTTGTTGTTAGTTGCGAAGTTGTGTCTGACCCCAAGGACAGTGTTCCTCCAGGCCTTCCTGTTCTCTATCATCCTCTGGAGTCCATTTAAGCTCATGCCTACTGCTTCAGTGACTCTATCCAGCCACCTCCTTCTCTGTCGTCCCCTTCTTCTTTTGCCCTCCATTGTTCCCAGCATGAGGCTCTTCTCCAGGGAGTCCTTCCTTCTCATTAGGTGGCCAAAGTATTTGAGTCTCCTCTTCAGGATCTGGCCTTCTAAAGAGCAGTCAGGGTTGATCTCCTCCAGGACTGACTTGTTCATTCGCCTTGTAGTCCAAAGGACTTGCAGGAGTCTTCTCCAGCACCAAAGGCCTCCATTCCTTGGCGTTCAGCCTTCCTTATGGTCCAACTTTCACAGCCATCCATTGCAAGTGGAAAACCCATAGCCTTGACTATACACACTTTTGTTGGCAAAGGCATGTCTCTGCATTTTAGTATGCTGTCTACATTTGCTACCGCTTGCGTCCCCAGAAGCAAGCATCTTTTAATTTCTTGGCTGCAGTCCCCATCTCAGAGCCCAGGAAAATAAAGTCTCTCACTGCCTCCGTTTCTTCCCCATCTATTTGCCAAGAATTGAGAGGGCCTGATGCCATGATCTTAAGTTTTTTTAATGTTGAGTTTCAAGCCAGCTTTTGCATTCTCCTCCTTCACCCGCATCAAGAGGCTCTTTAGTTCCTCTTCACTTTCTGCCTCCTTTTCTATCTAGCCTTTTCTAGTGGAGTGGGGCCAAAGGAAATGATGGGAATGTCCATGGAATCAAATGGATTGGGGTATTCCCCCTCCCCATCAGGAAGTGCTTCCACCTAGAGTCACATAAAACTGAGCAGGGTGGCTACGTAAATCTGGGAAATAAATACTTGAACGATGTTAATGTGTTAGCAATCAGGTTCCCCTCCCCATGAATTCTGTCCTTTTGTTAAAAAAGAATAAAGGTCCATCTTAAACCAGCATTGGCCTTGCCACCTTATTGAACTCCCACAATGCCCTGTGTGGGATGCCCCTCCCTCCTAGAAGAATGAAATATTTTGGGAAATATTAAAGGTAAAATATTATATTCCCCTAAAGGAGAAATACATGGGATGCAGTGGCTAAGACGCTGAACTTGTCGATCAGAAGTCGACAGTTCAGCGGTTCGAATCCCTAGCACTGAGTAACAGAGTGAGCTCCCATTACTTGTCCCAGCTTCTGCCAGCCTAGCAGTTTGAAAGCATGTAAAAATGCAAGTAGAAAAATAGGAACCACCTTTGGTGGGAAGGTAACAGTGTTCCATGCTCCTTTGGCATTTAGTCATGCGGCCACATGACCATGGAGACGTCTTTTGACAGGGCTGGTTCTTTGGCTCTGAAACAGAGATGAGCACTGCTCCCTAGAGTCGGGAACTAGCACATATGTGCAAGGGGAACCTTGACCTTTACCTTAAAGGAGAAATGGAGAAACATGCTCTTAAAGACAGAAAGCAGCCCCCAGTCTTTCTTAATAGCCCACAGCAAATGCCAGCACTTAAGAGATAAAGAGCTTATGGAAAGAACGAAGCCAACTATCTAGATAGCTCTATTCATAAGCAAAGCAAATACTGCATGCAGAAAATCCATTCAAGACGGGACATTCTGAAACTCCTTGCAGCAAGGTTTGACAGCTAACAAAGGCAGAATGGTGGGATTTATAAAGCAGCCCCTCACCCAAGATCCAACACGGGACGAAAGCCACTAGGAATTGCCCAACACCCTTCCAGAACACAATCCCCTTCATTGCCCCACCCTCAGAACAGTTCAAACTTTAAAAACTCACAGAAACCTATAAAGATCCATCCACTCATTCAACCATTTGTTCAGCTGACCCAGAACTGCACACTGTTTTTCTGTTCATCAAAAAACCAACTTTCCAATCAGCCTCCATGTTGTTTCCAGCTTCTTTCTCTCAGCTTGGAACTGAACCAGATGGATTTTTCTTCCAACACCTGTTTTAGAGCAGCTTCTTGTTTTACCTAGAGGTGTAGGAAGTTAGCACCCAGCCCTCTCCTAGAAAAAGGAAATATCCTGGGAAATATTGAAAAGGCAGAATATTATATTTCCCTGGATCAGAAATAGAGAAACATGGTTTTAGGCAGGAAACAGACTTAATAGCCCCCCCCCCCCCTCATCTTTCTCAATGGACTATTAGGGGCCCTGAGCTAGTTTACTCTACATAACAAAGGTAGGATTAACCTACAATAACTTACCACATGGCATCTGGGAACTCAATCAAACCTGGATTCAAAACACAGCTAGAAGGTTGCCCCTGCATGGCAACTCCATGGGAGTCTGACAACCAATCAAAACACATTTCTTACACAGGAACAGGAAACAGAAAGGTGGGGCTGAACAGAGAGTATAAAAAAACAGCAAGCCCCTTTTCTCTCTTTTTCTTCTTCACCCAACATCTGGAAGCATGTGATCATCTTTTTCCCCAAGACCTCTAGTCATTTGGTCCTGTCCACTTTTAAACCATCTTTCCAAGCAGCCCCCATGTTTCTACTGTCTTTTTTGCCCACTTGGAGCTAAACCCAGAAGGACATTTCTTCCAACAGGGGAAAGTAAAATGCAATGTTGTAGTGTCACTAGTACATTACTCAGTGCTGACATTAAAAGCAGCACAGTGGGGAGAAAAGAGGATGCAAGCTTAAGTTTGCTCAGATGTGTCTTTAAACACGGTGCTTTGCTTAAGTGAGAAACCAGATGATTATTCTTGCTAAATTCATCAGGATCAACAATTTCACCCCAGCTTTGAAATATCCTTCTATATCCTAAAGGGGAAGCATTTAGCAATCTTTTAAATAGCACTAATTTTAAACCCCACAGCCTTGCACTTTCCACTGATTACTCCCAAACTGTAAATCGCTTGTTTTGAAATTATTTGGGGAGAATTGAGAAGGTTGATGTACCTTGGAGTTTTACCTGGGTTTCCTTGACATTCTAACAGTCTGGAATGAGTGGGCAAATCTCTTAGAAAATCCTTGTCTGCTATTGCTGATCTTTCCTGGCAATTGCTGAGTTCGCACAGCACATTAACCCATGATTAGCTTTGCTGAATTGCCTAGGTTTGTGCCAGTGGTGGGTTTCAAAATGTTTTAGAACCTCTTCTGTAGGTGTGGCCTGCTTTGTGGAAGTGGCTTGCTGGCCATGTGATGGGGTGGGAGTAGCTTGCCAACCATGTGACTGAGTGGGAGTGGCTTGTTGGCCATGTAACTGGGTGGGCGTGGCCAACTTGTAAAATGTGGTGAAACTCACTTAACAACGCTCTTGCTTAGCAACCAAAATGTTGGCTCAGAAACTCTGGCATTTGAAGCACGCAAGTATTAAAGCTGTCAAGTTACAAGACCTTGCACCCCTAACCCTTTAGGAAAAAAACCCCAGGGGTGTTCAAACTTGACAGCTTTAAGACTTGTGCACTTCAACTCCCAGAATTCCTCCTCTCGCTCTCCATCTTGATGATGTGCGGATGGGCGGGGGAAAGGAGCTGGAACCAATTCTAAATGGCACTGTAGATTTGTGGAACCTCTTCTATAGAAGAGGTTAGAACTGGCAGGAATCCACCCCTGGTTTGTGCAAAACACTGAATCGCAGCTCTACAGACGGAGTGGGATCATTGGCAAGAAGACTGAGCTGGCAACTAGCCAGACACAGCCCCATGATGGTGAAACTATGGCGCGTGTGCCCAAAGTGTCATGCGGAGCCATGTTGCCTGGCATGCGTGGCATCATCTGTTCCTCTTCCGGTTTTTTGGCATGCATGTGCATGTGACAATCAGCTTTTTTTTGCACATGCGGGAGTGCCGGAAACTTTAAGAGCTGGTCTTCCGGTTTCCATTGTGTGCATGCATGCCGGCCAACTGATCGTCACATGTGCATGCATGCCAGTAACCAGAAGACAAGCTGGTCAGTATGCACGCATGTGCCGGAAACTGGAAGTTCATTTCCTGATGCACGCATGCCCACTTGGCTTCTCTTCCATGGTGCATCCCCAACAAGTGCAAACGCATGCGCACGTTAGAGATGGTATTCAGCCGGTTCTGACAGCTTCTGGAGAACCGGCAGTGGAAATTTTGAGGAGTTCAGAGAACCGGCAAATAGGCTGGCCCAGCCTCCCAGCTGATCTTCTTTTGTTGCCCTTCACAGGAGAACGGAGCTGGAAAGCAGGTAAGTGGGGTGGGGAGAGAATGGGGATTTTGCAGTAACCTACCCCTGCCACGCCCACAAAGCTACACCTACAGAAACAGTAATAAAAAAAATTGAATCCCGCCCCACTCCCTTTTCAGCACTCAGTGCCGAAAAGGTTCACCATCACTGCCTTAGCCTCTCAAGTGAACCAGTGGTGGGTTTCAAAAAATTTTCAAACCTACTCTGTGGGTGTGGCCTCCTTTGTGGGAGTGGCTTGCCAGCCATGTGACCTGGTGGGAGTGGCTTGCCAGCCATGTGTTTTTTCTCTCTCTCGCTCTCTCTCTCTCTCTCTCTCTCCTTCCTTTTGTCTCTCTGTCCCTTTTTCTTTTTTTTCTTTCATCTCTCTCTCACTTTTTCTTTCTTTTTTTCTTCTTTTATTTCTTTCTTCCTTTCTTTCTCTTTCTCTTTCTCTCTCTGCGTGAGTCTGTCAGGGTGTGTGTGTGTATCAGTGGTGGGTTTCAAAAATTTGACGAACCGGTTCTACCGAACTGGTACGAACTGGTAGGAACCCACCTCTGAAGTGAACCCAGCCAAACTAGAATCAGAAGCAGCATTTCCTACCATTTGTGGTTTTTCTTTGCTCGTTCTCTGATGAAGCCTGCAGAGGAGTACCCTTACCTTAGCTGCTAACTTTCCCAGCCAACCATAACGTTTTCTTTGCAATTCGGAATTTACAGGGCCATGCTGCTCGCCACCTAATAATTGCCCCCAGGTCCTCATAGGATCCATGACCTTGGTTTCAATCTGGAAATGAATGGGGGACACTTGCCTAGGCTGGGACAGATTTGCCCTGTGGGAATTTGTTCAAAGTTGCAACAACACTGTAAAAAGTGACTCGCATCCAGTCCTTCTTCTTACAACTCCACATAGCATCTCCACAGCCGCATGATTAAAAATTGGGAAACACGTACGTATTGCCACAATTGAGCCCAAAATTTCTGTTGTTAAGTGAAACATTTGTTCAGTGAGTTTTGCCCCCTTTTACCACCTTTCTTGTCACAGTTGTTAAGTGAATCACTTCAGTTGATAAGTTAGTTGAGTGAATCTGGCTTCCCCATTGACTTGGCTCATCAGAAAGTGGCCAAAGGGGATCGCATCACCCCAGGACCCAGCAATGGTCATAAATATGAACCAGCTGCCAAAAGCACCTGAATTTTGATCACATGATCCAGGGGTGGGTTCCTGCCAGTTCTAACCTCTTCTATAGAAGAGGTTCCACAAATCTCCCATGCTGTTTAGAACCAGTTCCAGTTCCCTCCCACCGCCCATCCACACATCATCAAGATGGAGAGCGAGAGGAGGAATTCTGGGAGTTGAAGTCTACCAGTCTTAAAGCTGTCAAGTTTGAACACCCCTGAGGTTTTTTTTTCTAAAGGGTTAGGGGTGCAAGGGTCTTGTAACTTGACAGCTTTAAGACTTGCATGCTTCAAATGCCAGAGTTTCTGAGCCAACATTTTGGTTGCTAAGCAAGAGCGTTGTTAAGTAAGTTTCACCACATTTTAAAGTTGGCCTTGCCCACCCAGTCACATGGCCGGCAGGCCACTCCCACCCAGTCACATGGTAGGCAAGCCACTCCCACAAAACAGGTCACACCTACAGAAGAGGTTCTAAAAAAAATTGAAATCCACCACTGACTTGATCATAGGGAAGCTTCAAGAGTATGTGTTAAAAATGGTCATGTCACTTTTTTAAAGTGCCGTTGTAACTGTGAAGAGTCACTAAATGAACTGTTGTAAGTCAAGGTACTATCTGTATTTACAATGGTTGCAGTATCCCAGGGTCACCATTTGTGACCTTCCTAGCTGGCTTCCAACAAGCAAAAGTCAATGGGGGAGGTCAGATTTGCTTAAGGACTGCATGATTCACTGGAATGGAAATTCTGGGCCCCACTGAGGCTGTAAGTCAAGGACCATCTATAAATACCGCATGTTGTGTAAACAGGTTCCCAGCAGGCCTTCTGCATGGTCATTGCAGAATAGAACTTTCTACCAGGCAGAGCTATCTGGCTCCTTGGCCCCTTTCATAAATCAGTGCAATATTGCAAATGAAAAATAACATGAATCTTGAGACTGGACTTTTTCAAGGCTCACAGTCCTGAGTGAAGCGCTGGGATGCTGCCTAGAAACACATGGTTGACCTTTACTTCGTTCCACCAGGCCTTCAGATGGCAAATCTGTGCAGGCACCAGCCAGATCTTGACTCTTCAAATTAACCACTGCCTCGGAGATGGCATTCAGCGAATTCTGACCGGTTCTGGAGAACCAGTAGCAGAATTTTTGAGTAGTTCGGAGAACCGGTAAATACCACCTCTGACTGGCCCTGCCCCCATTTATTCTCTGCTTCCTGAGTCCCAGCTGATCGGGATGAAATGGAGATTTTACAGAATCCTTCCCCTGGAGTGGGGAGGGAATGGGGATTTTACAGTATCCTTCCCCTGGAGTGGGGATGAAATGGAGATTTTACAGAATCCTTCCCCTGGAGTGGGGAGGGAATGGGGATTTTACAGTATCCTTCCCCTGGAGTGGGGAGGGAATGGAGATTTTACAGTATCCTTCCCCAGGAGTGGGGAAGGAATGGGTATTTTGCTGTATCCTTCCCCCAGGAGTGGGGGAGGAATGGGGATTTTGCTGTATCCTTCCCCTGGAGTGGGGAGGGAATGGAGATTTTACAGTATCCTTCCCCTAGGAGTGGGGAAGGAATGGGTATTTTGCTGTATCCTTCCCCAGGAGTGGGGAAGGAATGGGGATTTTACAGTATCCTTCCCCTGGAGTGGGGAGGGAATGGGGATTTTACAGTATCCTTCCCCTGGAGTGGGGAGGGAATGGAGATTTTACAGTATCCTTCCCCAGGAGTGGGGAAGGAATGGGTATTTTGCTGTATCCTTCCCCCAGGAGTGGGGGAGGAATGGGGATTTTGCTGTATCCTTCCCCTGGAGTGGGGAGGGAAGGGAGATTTTACAGTATCCTTCCCCTAGGAGTGGGGAAGGAATGGGTATTTTGCTGTATCCTTCCCCCAGGAGTGGGGAAGGAATGGGGATTTTACAGTATCCTTCCCCTGGAGTGGGGAGGGAATGGAGATTTTGCAGTATCCTTCCGTTGCCACGCCCACCAAGCCAAGCCATACCCACAGACATGGTAGTAAAAAAAAAATTGAATCCCACCACTGCCCTGTCACCCTAATTGTCTCTTCTCACATAGCACACCAAACCAAACCCCAATGCATTGTTTCCAACATTGTATATAACATGTGAGGCTTGGCGTGGTAGAAAGTTAGTACTGACGCCTCTCCTAGAAGAATGAAACCTTCTAGGAAATATTTAAAAGGCAGAATATTATATTTCCATGGATGGGACATGGAGAAACATGTTATTTTTAGGCAGAAAGCAGACTCAATCTTAATAGCCCCCACCCTCCTCAATGGCCCACACCAGATATCAGCATGTAAGAGATAAAGAGATAGCTAGGTCTATTCATAAGAAAATGCCCTCACCCAAGATCCAACAAAGGTAGGATTAACCTTCAGCCATAATAGGAATTTCCCCAAACCCTCTTCATTACATTATCACCCAGCAAGATTCAACCAAGCCTGGGACTCAAGACAACCTACAAAGTTACCTCTGCATGGCCCCATGTGAGTCGGACAACCAATCAGGATACCTGCCCTTACACAGGAACAGGAAGATCTAAGACAGGGCCCAAAGAGGGTATAAATCTCTCTCTCTCTTACCCATGTGCTCGATTGCCCAGAGGGTCTACCATTAAACCATCTTTCCAAACAGCAACCATGTTTCCAGTGTCTTTCTCCCTGCTTGGAACTGATCCCAGATGGACATTTCTTCCAACAGCGTGATGTGCAATCTAAGACACTAACATAGTTCAGCGAAACGTATTTTTAAACTGTTTTGGCTTCCATTCTGTTCTTTCTGCAGTTTATTCCACTCGTTGAGTTCTCTTCCTTGCTTAGGGGAAGGTGCTCACAACATCTATGTATAGTAGGTGAGGGAACCAGAAGGGTTGTCCTCAGCTCACCTGATCAGAGATACAATCCAAGATTTAAATTCCCCTCTCCTGGTTCAAGCCAGGTGACTTTATGGCGTGCGATTAAACAGGCCAAGATGGCAACACAACAGTGCAATTGAACATGAACTTCTATCTCTTCGTCCCAGCCAACATAGCAACTTATTTTGACCACACCTTGCAAATCCTTGCCTGCAACCAAGCGTGGACATTCCCAAACCTATTGTCTCCCTCTTGATTACGTAATTGCTTCTTATGGACGTAGCTAGTCAACCTCTATTAACAGCATCCAGCTGGAGAAAGTTACTCTAATCCAGGGTTTCTCAATTTCAGCATCTTTAAAATGCATGGACTTCAGGTTGATAGATGGAAGTGTATAATTTGAAACTAGTTAAACTTAGTGAAATTTAGTGACAAAAGATATAGTTAAATAAATAATAGATAATGATAATAATGTATACAATGTGTAGTGTTATGATAAGTAATAATTGGATATGAATATTGAATGGTACCCATGAAAGGAAGATTAGAAATCCTTTTGGATTATATATAAAGGTTAATTAAAAAAGAACTAAGTTAGATACAGTTAAGTCTTGATTATTAGAGGGGAAATGTTATGATACATGATATAGTTAAATAAAGGAGGGATAATGATAACAATGTATATATAGGTATTGGTACAACATAAGGAAACTGGATGTAAATTGTAAACAGTGATTTGGAAAGAAGGATTAGAAAATGTTGTTATTAAATATTATGGATGTTTAGCTAGAATAGTGTGGGAAGTTATCATCCAGCCCTCTCCCAGAAAAATGAAATATCCTAGGAAATATTGAAAAGGCAGAATATTTCTCTGGATATGAAAAGAAAGAAACATGTTTTAAAAGACAGAATAGTTGCCTGTAGCTTCCTGCTCATCCCCACTGTTAATGGGCCATTGAGAAGGCCAGGCTAGTCCCTTTTACATAATAAAGACTTCTCCACTTCAGCCCCAGGGGGGGTGGGAGTAAAGGCATGATAATATTGGCCCTTTACTCAACTGACCACATGGCATCTGAGAACTCATCCATACCTGGATTCAAAACACAGCCTAGAGAGTAGCCCCTGCATGGCCCTATGGGAGTCTGACAACCAATCAGAATACATTTCTTACACAGGAACAGGAAACAGAGAGGTGGGACTGAACAGGTTATAAAAAGCCCAGCAAGCCCCTCCTTCAGCCCTTCTCTTCTTCTCCACCAACATTGAAGCATGTGATCACCTTCTCTGTTTAGGGCTCAAGCCATGTGGCCCTGTCCATCAATAAACCATCTTTCCAAGCAGCCTCCATGTCTCCAGTGTCTTTTTGCCCACTTGGAGCTGAACCCAGAGGGACATTTCTTTCATCAATAGGACATAAGGATTCAGTGTTATTGGAGGATTTTAAACATAGTAAATTAAATGCCAGTATGTGGTTATGTATTAAATCTTGGCATATTTTATGATGAAGGACTTTTAAACAATTATAGTCAAATGAAAATGGAGGCATGATGATGGTAACATGTATAAATATCTGAGTTAAAATACTTGAATTAATATGAATTATGCTTGATGACTGTGGAAGAGATGCACGAAAGCCTTTTTGTAACCAACTGATACACTTTCTACAGTATGTAAAAAAGGATGTGTTGTATTTGTTTTGAAAATAAAAAATAAAAAAAAAGATGCATGGACTTCAACTACCAGAATTCCCCAGACAAGCTGTGCAGCTGAATTCTGCAAGTCTTAAAAGTTGCCCAGGTTGAGAAAGTCTGTGTGCTGGGGAAGCACACACAGCCCTCACCCCAGCTCAGCTTTACTGTGCATGTGCATCCGCGCCCCTGACAGCCAGCTGATTTTTTGGGTCTCTGCCACGCATGCACGGGGGTGGGGCGCGTGCAGGAGGCATGCACATGCATGGGGGGTGGGGGGTCATGCACGCATGCGTGGGGATGGCACCTCCCTCCCCGCGGCCCATTTTTGCTCCCAGGGGCCTGCAGCAGGGGTGGGTTCCTACCAGTTCTAACCTCTTCTATAGAAGAGGTTCCACAAATCTACAGTGCCATTCAGAACCGGTTCCAGCTCCCTCCCCCTGCCCGTCCGCACATCATCAAGATGAAGAGCAAGAGGAGGAATTCTGGGAGTTGAAGTCCACAAGTCTTAAAGCTGTCAAGTTTGAACACCTCTGGGGTTTTTTCCTAAAGGGTTAGGGGTGCAAGGGTCTTGTAACTTGACAGCTTTAAGACTTGCGTGCTTCAAATGCCAGAGTTTCTGAGTCAACATTTTGGTTGCTAAGCAAGAGTGTTGTTAAGTGAGTTTCACCACATTTTACAAGTTGGCCACTCCCACCCAGTCACATGGCCGACAAGCCACTCCCACCCACTCATATGGACAGCAAGCCACTCCCACAAAGCAGGCCACACCTACAGAAGAGGTTCTAAATAATTTTGAAACCACCACTGGGCTGCAGGGTGGCCTACTAGGCCCAAAATGGGGCAAGGGGTGGTGGGGCAGGTTGCGCGTGCATCCGTGAGGGGAGGGGGGGCACAGTGGGTCATGTGAGCAGGTGCAGGGGGGAGCATGGGGAGTGTTGGATCTGCATGCGCAGGGGGGTGGGGGCCTCACACACACATTGCATTCGGTAGGCGACCACAAAAAGGTTAGCCATCACTAGTCTAACCTATCAAAATGACATGGGAGGTATCTTGTAGAGCTTTTGGCTGCCCAAACCTCATTCTCACTTTTTAAAAGTAAGTCTGACTTCGTGTCTGAGCGCTGAGGGAGAAGCCAAGCACAGCCTCTCTGCCACCCAAGGGGACAGGAATGTACAAAACTCCCTATATCGTTAGGAGAATCTCCCTGCTCAGTGCTTCCACTTTGGGCTGAGATCTGAATCCCACTTCTTTATCCCACGATGCAGGAAATAACAAGACATTCGGTTTCCTCTTTATTTCCTGGGGAGTTGCAAGTCTTGAACTGGCCCCGAGATGCTTGCTTAAACCGCTTTGCCATTTAGAATCCCGCTCAATTGTGTAAGAACATCGGAGAAGTGTGACAAGTTATTACATCCCCTCGTTCCAGTTGGAGGAAATAAATGTCTATGCTGGGGGCACAGTGTGGGTGGGTGTCTCCATATACTGGCACTAGAAACGCTAGTGGCAAAACAGCAGCAGTTTTTGTGCACCAGAAAAGCAGGGCGGGGGAGATTAAAACAACTGTTTTAGAGTGTTCCCTGCCCCTCTGTAAGTTTGAAAGTTCTTCATTCATTTGGACATCTGAAAGTCACTCCAGGAAGAAAACGGAAGAGAAAGAGAACAGAGCATGTCCAGGATAATGGGCTTTTTATAACATGCTATTATAATGAGCCTCGGTGGCGCAGTAGTTAGAGTGCAGTACTGCAGACAACTGATCACCGGCTGCCTGCAGTTTGGCAGTTCAAGTCCCACCAGGCTCAAGGTTGACTTAGCCTTCCATCCTTCCGAAGTGGGTGAAATGAGGACCCAGATTGTTGGGGGCAAATATGCTGACTCTGTAAACCGCTTAGAGAGGATTGTAAAGCACTTGAAGTGGTATAGAAGTCTAAGTGCTATTGCTGTTATTACCACATTTTTTGGAGTATAAGACACACCAGAGTATAAGACGCACCAAGGTTTTGAAGAGGCAAAAAATTTTTTAAAAGTTTTTGCACTCTGAAAACCTCCCAAAAACGACCCATTTTTTTTCCAAAAAAGGGCATGACTACCCTTTAGGAAGCTTATAGAGTGCTCCTGGGGGCTGGGGGGGCAAAATTGAGCATAAATTGGCCCTTTTTTGCTCATTTCTGCCCTCCCCAGTCCCCAGGAGCTCTCCAGAAGCCTCCTAAAGGTTCTGCATGGCCATTTTGGTGAAGGGGGCCGGGTTTGAGAGGAAAAAATGCTGTATTCAGTGTATAAGACGAACCCAGATTTTCAGCCTCCTTTTGAGGAAAAAAGGTGTGTCTTATACTCCGAAAAATACAGTAGATTGAACCTAAAGGGAACAACAACAACAACAACAAAAGACGGAGACATCACAAATGTCAGCGAAGTCTCAATCACCCAGGCCAAAAGTTATCTGAAAAGGTTAAATCATGGCAACTGGACCAAAGTTGCCATCATTTAACTTTTTTAGATACAGAGGCATCACCTTGCCGATAAAGGTGTGTATGGCCAAAGCTATGGTTTGCCCAGTAGTCATGTATGGCTGCGAGTTGGACCATAAGGAAGCCTGAACGCCGAAGAATTGATACTTTCGTGCCCAAGAGCTAATCAATAAAGATTCAATGATGCTTTCGAATTGGGGGTAGGCTGGAGAAGACCCTTGAGAGTTTGTTGGACTGCCAAGAGATCAAACCTGTTCTTTCGAAGGACAGATATAGGTAGCCCTCAACTTACAACCACAATTGAGCCCAAAATTTACGTTGTAAAGTGAGAAATTTGTTAAGCAAGCTGGGGAATTCTGCCGAGTTGAAGTCCACACATCTGAAAGAGGCCGAGGATAAATGTTGCTACACCTTGTAATAATTGGAATGGTCTGCTCCGTCCCGGAGCTTTCCAGCTAAGGCTTCCGCTGTTTGCCATCAATCATGAGCCTCTGTAGCCAATCATGGTATATGATAATAGGCTCAGAGCCCGCCTTGGAACCAGGGAAGATGGAGATGGGCTTGGTTGTTCCCAGCCATCATAGCAGGCCTCTAGAGTTCTCTTCCCACCTGCTCTAGTGAATATCTCCCACATGTTACCTCCAGCTAGGCATGGATATATAGGGCCTTTGAAAGAGGCACCTGTATACATATATCACTGCCATGAGCTAAGAGGGTGTGATAATCTACATGAATTCCCATGGGTCCTTCTAAGTAGGGATTTCTTTGCAAGTCTCAGAGAAAGGGCTAAAGGAAGCAAGAAATAAAACCAAGCGTAACTCTTCTCAGAAATTGGCTTAAAAAAAAAACTATCAGATACTGGCAGGGGTGGGATTCAGCCAGTTCGAACTGGTTCAGGCGAACAGCATGCTAATTTTGCATCGGTTGTTGCAAGGACTGGCAGGCTCCAGCCACCCCGCCCCTTCCAGGAGTCTCCACGTGGCCCGTTAATCATGCCAGGTAAGTACAGGAGGGCAGGGGGCCTGGGAGGGCAAAAACCGGGCTTTCCAGAAAGTCTGGAAATAGCAATAGCAATAGTTAGACTTATATACCGCTTCATAGGGCTTTCAGCCCTCTCTAAGCGGTTTACAGAGTCAGCATATTGCCCCCAACAACAATCCGGGTCCTCATTTTACCCACCTCGGATGGGCCCGTTTCTGGCTTCTGGAGGCCCTCCGGAGCCCAGGGGAGGCTGTTGTTGCCCTCCCAGAGGCTCAAGAAAGCCTCCGGAGGGTGAAAAACGGGCCTACAGGAAGTCCAGAAATGGGCCCATTTCCAGTTTCTGGGGGGCCTCCAGAGCATGGTGGGAGGCTGTTTTCATCCTCCAGGAGGCTCAGGGAAAGCCTCCAGAGCCTGGGGAGGGCGAAAATGCCCCCTCCTCACCGTGGCGCAGGAGGCTGACTAGGCCACGCCCACCATGGCCACGCCCACCCAGTAACCGGGCAGAGGACCCGTTGCTGAAATTTTTGAATCCCACCGCTGGATGCTGGGATTAGTTTTGACCGGATTTGGCTGTATCTTTATAGGTAAAAGTCCTGGAGATGCATGGCATTATTTCTTTTTAAACTGAAGCTGTAAATTGAATTGACAAGACTTTTCCAAAGGATGGTAATCAAGAATGAGGCTTGATTGAGAAAACACAGTCAGTCCTCAACGTGCGACCACAATGGAATGAGTCCAAAATTTCCGTTGCTGAGCAGGTTAGCTGTCCAATACGTTTTGGCCCCATTTTATGACTTTTTTTCTGCCGTCGTTGTTAACCGAATCCTTGCAGTTATTAAATGAAACACGTGGCCATTAAGTGAACCTGGCTCCCCCCCCCATTGATTTTGCTTGTCAGAAGCTGGCTGGGAAGATTATAAATGACCCTGGGACAGTATAACAACTGTCACAAATACAAGCGCCCAAATTTTGATCACGTGACCATGCTGAGGCCACCACGGTCGTTAAGTGTGAAAAACAAATTGCGTCACTTTTTTTTAGGTGCGTTGCAACTTCCTACGGTCACAAAATGAATGGTTGTAAGTCAAGGATTACCTGCAAGAATTGTCTTTTTCTCCCCTTCTCTTTCTGCTCCTCTTTTTAACCCCCCCTTTTTTTTTGAAATGATGAGTGGGATATTATATGGGCCTGAAGAATAGGGATGGCTTACAGTGCAGGTAGTCCTCGACCTACAACAGTTTGTTTAGTGACCATTCAAAGTTACAATGTCACTGAAAAAAACTGACAGTCATTGCAGCATCCCCATGGTCACGGGAGCAAAATTCAGACGCTTGGCGACTGATTCATACTTATGACGGTCGCAGTGTCCCGGGGGGTTGTCATGTGATCCCCTTTTGCGACCTTCTGACAAGCAGAGTCCCTGGGGAGGCCAGATTCACTTAACAACCTTGTTACTAACTTAATCACTGCAGCGATTCTCTTCACTATTCAGGCAAGACAGGTCGTAAAATGGAGCAAAACTCCCTTAACAGTTTTCTCGCTTAGAAATGTTGGGTTCCATTGTGGTCTAGCTGTACTACTTTCAGCTGCTCCACCCTATGATGCAGTAGCAGACTGACTGGGGGGGGGGGGGGGAAAGACAGGTTTAAAAAGCTTATCTCACGATAAAGTAAATCCCCCATTTCTCTGTAAATTATAGAAATTTGGTCTTCTCCACCTTCGAATAGCAGCCGCATCAGCCACACACTGTTCTGAAGAATACAGATGACTTCATGGAAAGTTCATCTTGACTCAATACAGTATGAATCTGAACTAGGGAGAGCATTTTCAGGCTTTCAGGTTTAATTCCGTGGTTCAAAAACATTAATTGTTGTTGCTGGTTGTGAAGTCGTGTCCGACACATCACAACCCCATGGATAACGTTCCTCCAGGCCTCCCTGCCCTCTACCATCCTCTGGAGTCCATTTAAGCTCACGCCTACTGATTCTATGACTCCATCCATCCACCTCATTCTCTGCCGTCCCCTTCTTCTTTTGCCCTCCGTATTTCCCAGCATGAGGCTCTTCTCCAGGAAGTCCTTCCTTCTCATTAGATGGCCAAAGTATTTGAGTTTTGTCTTCAGGATCTGGCCTTCTAAAGGGCAGTCAGGGTTGATTTCCTCTAGGATTGAACAGGTTTGATGGCCTTGCAGTCCAAGGGACTCACAGGAGTCTTCTCCAGCATCCTAGTCCTTGGCACTCAGCCTTCCTTATGGTCCAACTTTCACAACCATGCATTGCAACTGGGAAAACCATAGCCTTGACTATAGGCACTTTTGTTGGCAGGGTGATGACTCTGCATTTTAGTAAGCTGTCTAGATTTGCCATCACTTTCCTTCCCAGGAGCAAGCATCTTTTAATTTCTTGGCTGCAGTCCCCATCTGCAGTGACCTTGGAGTCCAGGAAAATAAAATCTGTCACTGCCTCCATTTCTTCCCCATCTATTTGCCAGGAATTGAGAGGGCCAGATGCCATGATCTTAGTTTTCTTAATGTTGAGTTTCAAGCCATCATTTTCAAGCCAACAGTTTGAGATTCAAGCCAACAGTTTCAAGCCAACTTTTGCACTCTCCTTCTTCACCTGCATTAAGAGGCAGACTCGCTCCATTTTCTAGACAAAGAAAGTAGAGATTTATTTTTCAGCTTACCAAAAGTTTCTTGTGGATTCCTCTAGCAATCTTTTCCACTGATAGTCTGCTCTTCTTATCCCCACCCCCACCCCCAATGCTTTCTAAACCCAACAGGATGCTCCAGGCTGACTTGTGACATCTATAAAGAATTGTTTCACAACAAGCACAAAACAGCTGTGCAGCTGGGTGTGTGTAGGTGGCTGAGTTCACGCTTGCTATTCTCTGCTTAGCTTCTGGGAATAGGGCTTATTAATTATATAGGTCTCCTTTTACAGCCCTTTTCTCTGCTTCTCTGAGCTAGGTCAGTGCTTCCATGTGACATCCAGGGGTACGGATTTGAGCAAGGAGACCTGGAGAGTTGGCTGCTGAGGAATAATCTGAGCCCCATGTTAGGAACTGCAAGAATACTTTACCTTAACCCAAAGGTCGTAAATGGAATTCTTAGGTCTTCTTGTAGTACCTGGACAGTGTTCATGGAAAAGACAACCTTCCTTGGAGGTAATGCTGGATGATGACCAAAGAGAACATGGGCCTGAGTCCAGTACAAATGAAGAATGAAAGACAATATTTAGCTCACTAGTGTAGGAACCTATTTATTCTTTTTTTTTTTAATTTAAGTGTATATAATCATCCACTGAGCAGTGGCTCAATGACTAAGACAATGAGCTTGTCGATCAGAAAGGTTGGCAGTTCGATGGTTCGAATGGTTACACTCCGCGTAATGGAGTGAGCTCCCGTTACTTGTCCCAGCTTCTGCCAACCTAGCAGTTTGAAAGCATGTAAAAAATGCAAGTAGAAAAATAGGGATCATCTTTGGTGGGAAGGGAACAGCGTTCCGTGTGTTTAGCCATGCCGGCCACAAGACCACGGAGATGTCTTCAGACAGCGTTGGCTCTTCAGCTTAGAAACGGAGATGAGCACCGCCCCCTAGATTCAGGAACGACTAGCACGTATGTGCGAGGGGAATCTTTACCTTTACCTTCAATCATCCACTAGACACACAATTCAGAGTTCCTCTTCATTGTGCTGTGTATTGAACCAGGCCTAAATAGATCCACTTGCTGCATAAGGGGTGTATGAGAAGGTCATGCTGGATCAAACTAAAGATCTATCATGGTTAGCATCCTATTCCCAAGGCAGTGAACCAAATGCCTTTTGGAAGTCCAAGAAGTACCTTCTGATTTGTATTCTCTAGCTCAGTGTTTGTCAACCTTGGCGACTTTAAGTCCTGCGGACTTCTACTCCCAGAATCCCCCAGCCAGCATAGCTGGCTGGGGGATTCTGGGAGTTGAAGTCCGCAGGACTTAAAGTCGCCAAGGTTGACAAACACTGCGTCTAGCTGATGGCATTCAGAGTTTGATTCTGCCTCTGATGCTGAGAAGAATGTAGAGCCCTCACAATCATGCCATTGAGAACCTAATCTTCAGGGCTAAGAGGTCACTGGCCATCTGAACCCTCCGCATCCCTTACCATTGTTCATGCTGGGTGAGGCTATGACAGTCTGGAATCCAGCAACATTGGGAAGATCAATGGTTCCTTCCATGATTACTCTGGCCCTTGCAATGAAGATCCAACGTTGGATGAGAAACACGCATCCATCCAGATATCTCCTGTAGTTTTTTTTCTCCTCCATCTTTCCTCAACAGCAGCCTGTTCTTGACTTGAGCACTGTGTCTTGATTTGAGAACCTTCTCGGGCAATGCTTAATCAAGCATGGTACCCAGAGGTGTTATTCAGCTGGTTCTTACCGTTTCGGGTGAATCGTTAGTAGCGGCTGCTGGATATAATGGATGACCTTCTGCGAGCACAGTTCTACTTTGTGAACCAGTAGCAAAGGTAAGTGAATCCCACCACTGATGGTACCCTCGTTGACTAACTAGATACAGTGCCCACGGCATGGCACAAGATCGTCCTTTAATTCCCCCAAATCCCCTGAAATGATCCCTACACCAGGGACATCATGGTAAACAAATATGGCCACTTTGCCAGGTACTGTAGCCGAGAGCTCCGGTTAAAAAGGAAAAAGAGAAGGACAGGCAGGCATTATCAGTAATGGGTCCACCCAAGGTGCAATTGCCTGGCAGGTGCCCAAGGATGCCAGGTGTTGGAGCTGGCAAGGCTTTAAATGGACATAGATACAGGAGGTGCCAGGTGAAGCGACAGCAATCATGATGAAATGGCGTTACTTTTTTCCATGCCTTCCCATGGGACATTGGGCTGTGTTAGGCAGGAAGTTGTGCTGCTTTAGGTGCTGAATGTGTAATAATACACCGCTTACAAGCTACATAATCATATATTGGTGGCAGTAATCTTTCAGTCCTGCTAATGACAGACACACCAACATCCTGCCTGGATTCTGAAATAATTGGTTAATATTTAGAGGTTTGATTTATGCTCTACTTTTCTACTCTCAGTGGCTAGCAACAACCCTCCACCCAAAATCTTGAATCTAAAACTAAGATAATATTTCACGTTAACATTCATTAACACGTAAAAGGCTGGCATAAGAGAGATGTTAGCTCTCTGTTCGTTAGATGCTGGGCTGATTTGATCTGTTTTGGAAGCTAGAAGTGCTGTGAGCTATTGTAAGTTTTGCAACTGCTAGCAAACTTTGAGTACTGACCTGATTATATGATACTGGACTATGTTATTTGGATTATCCCTTAACTGAAAGACATTGATGACTGGCTGCCTTATCCGTGTATGACGTGGACTGTTTGATGGACTCTGATACCTCTGTTTCCACGAAAGTAAAAGCCTATTTAAACTGCAGTGTCTCTGTATGCTGGTTTGTGTGTTCTCCAACACAACTCTCACAACGCTTCTCTGAACGCACTCGCTCTCCCAACGGGGAGCTTACCTAACAACCTGTACAGATTTTCTAAGTGATCAGGAAGTCAGAGGCTAAATGCCCTTCCCAAACAAATCCAATCAGAAAGGCTGGGCAAGGTTTTAATGAGAGGTTGATGGATCATTAGAGCATGCAAGTCAATATCAACACCCTTATCTGAGTTTGTAGACATTTAAAAAGCCCCACTGCATGTAGGTCAGGGCATCCAACCATGCTAGCTGGGGGATTCTGGGAATCAAAATCCACAATTGCCAAAGTTGGACACCCCCCGATTTAATGTCCTGAATCAGGAATGGGGAGGCCCACATTTCAGCCCAAGAACGAGAGAGAGAGAGAGAGAGAGAGAGAGAGAGGGAGGGAGGGAGGGAGGGAGGGAGGGAGGGAGAGAGAGAGAGAGAGACACAGAGAGAGAGACACAGAGAGAGAGACACAGAGAGAGAATACACACACACAAATAGGATGAGGGTAAACCAAAATAGTGTGGAGGATTGATTCCCACCCCCTCTTTGTTCTGACTCCCTCTCATTCTCTCCCTCTCATTCCCCCAAACAGCAGGTTGCAGAGATGAGGCAGATAACATTTCAACCAGTGGTCTGAACTGATCTCTTGCGGAGATATTTTGGAATTCAACCAAGAGCTATACAGGGCTTCTAAACGTCAAACTCGGCTTACTCCCGGGCCAAAGAGCAGGATGAACAAAAGTTTTACTTATTCAGATATGTAGGTCTGAGACTGTAATTTCTCAAGAGGGATACAGGAGAGGCCTAACAACAGGTTTGATTGAATAAATAAACCACACACTAACAAGAAAGAAGTGGGGGGAGGGAGGGAGAAAGTCCATAACAATATTTACAGCTTTCCAAAATAAGTGTGAATAGGGCACTAATTTTCCAATGCAGATTAAAAGGTACAGGGTGCAAAACGAAGGCATAAACTTTTTGCCCGTTACGGCTCCCATTTTTGCAAAAAAAAATAAGCTGTCTTAAATGTGCCACAGCTTGGCAGGGATGTAGGATATGGAGAAATTGGGTTAAATCTGTAAGAAACCACCCACTTGGACCCTTCATGGCTTCTCATCCATAACCCAGTGCAAAATAAAGTACAGCGAAAGGCATTTGCTGTTTCCAGGCTGTCTCAGAGGCATCAGATCAAGGGAACCAGCTCTGTGGCTGTATCCTCACCACCACCCGTGTGAGGCAGGCTGGGCCTCTTCTCTGTGTCATCCCTGATGCACTCTCGTCTCACACACCTAAGCACCTTGCTTCCTCTTGGCCCACATTTTTGTCCACCCACACTGTGGGGAGGGGGCTGTCCCCTAGGGCTGGTGGGGCTGACAGATATTTATCCCCCCTCCCCACCCTGCTTCTTTCCACACGAAGATTGGATTTACTCAACAGGCCTCATGGAATGATTTGGCTGTTTTTCTCGATGGGTGTTTGTTTTGTTTTGTATACCTATTAAATGGGTTTGCCATCCATCTCATGACTTACAATATTAAGAATGGTAAAACCAGTGGTGGGTTCCTACCGGTTCGGCGGAACCGGTAGTAGTTTGGCAGCCTAGGTCTCTGGAACCAGCAGTGACCCAGGCCTGCCACGCCCCCGATCTGGTTCTCCGGGCAGTGCCATAGGCGCCACCATCTTGTTTTTTGCTTCTGTGCAATGCGCAGAACAATTGTTATTGCACTGTGCATGTGCTTGCAACACGCGTCAAGCACATGCCTGGAGCACATTCAAACAGTGTGCCCACAAGCGAAACAGCAGTAGTGACTGCCGGAACCCACCCCTGGGTAAAACCATATATGTCATACATATGTATGTATATATGTATGTATATATGCATGCACATAAGTATGTATATACGGGGCACCATGGTTCAGCGATTAAAGACACTAAGCCGCCCAGAGTCCCAAGGGAGTGGGCGGCATACAAATGTCAATAAATTGAAGCTTGTCAGCTGGAGAGCTGACAGCTGAGTTCCGCACAACAGGATGAGCTCCTGTTACTTGCTCCAGCTCCTGCCAACCTAGCAGTTCAAAAGCATGCAAATGTGAGTAGATAAATCGGTACCACTTCGGTGGGAAGGTAGCATTGTTCCATTTGTCTTTGGGATATAGTCATGCCGGCTACATGACCATAGAAGCATGTTCAGACAACACTGGCTCCCTTGGCCAAGAAATGGAGATGAGCATCATACCCTAGACTTGGACATGACCGACAGGAAACCTTTTCCATATATAGTGTGTGTACATACACACTATATATATGTGTGTGTGTGTGTGTGTGTGTGTGTTGTATTTATGCTGATAAATAAATAAAGGGAGACTACTAGTATAGATCCATTTCAAGCTATTTAGCTCTCATCAGCTAGCCATACCCTTACTGGGATTCAAATCTGGGCTGATTTATTCCCTTTATTTATTTATCAGCACAAATATAACACAAATATAACAAAGCCACAGTAAAAATGTTGGGTTTCTGTCATGATGGACTCTTGTGACGAGCCGATTGACGGATGATGGAGGCAGTTAGCTTCCTCCCATGGTTGGGGCATACCAGAGGTTGTGACTTTAAATAAATAAATAAATAAATAAATAAATAAATAAACAAACAAACAAATAAATAAATAAATAAATACACACACACACCATTATTATTAAAAGATGGGAGGAGAGGGAGCAGGATGTCCAGGTGGGAGATCTACTATTAGTCCATCAGCCACCTCCAGCATGATATTCCTCCATTGGGGCCCCAACCCAACTGGCAGAGACAGGCTCGTCAAGCTGTTATGGAAGGTTAGGAAGGTGGGGGGTAAATCTCACTGGGTGGGGGGAGGGGAGCAACAACATATTCCAGAGGGCTGGTTCAACAAGTAACTAACAAAATGATGCACGTGACATGTGATGCCAAAAAAATAACTAACCAAGGTGAACGTGAATTGAACTGTACCAGGGCAGCTACATAAGAGATCTGGTTAGGGATGCTGTGTGAATGCAGCCAGCCATGAGATGATAGTCTTCCCCAAATGGGCTGTCCTTCAGATACAGGGAATCCAACTCTTTGAATTCTCACCAACAGCCACACTAACTGGGACGTTTGGGAGTACAACCCTTGTACTCTAGGCTCTAGGTTGGGGAAGTCGCCTATACCAGAGGTGAAGGTGATTTAGAAGTCACTGTGGGTGGATTTAGTCGCCTAGATAATGTCAGGTTACTCTGTGGGAGGAGGGTTGTTCCAGGACCAGCCATTCTGGTTCTGGCAGGGGACCAGCCAAGACTTCCAGGTTCTAGTTCCAACCAGGCATTCGTGTCATTGACTCACCTTGACTTAAGCCAGGAACTGAAGCAACACAGAAACAGGCAAGGAGATATCTTCAGCCAAACCACATTCCTTCAGAGCAAGAGGCAGTTTGGGGATTAGACCAGTGGTTCACCCAGCAGGCCACCCAGCTTGACTTGTCTTCTACCGTCTCCTTCTAAACCCAGGAAGAGAACAGAGAAGATGATAAGCAGAGGTTGCCCTTCCTTCTCCTTAGCCTCGGGGTCTCTTGAGCAACCGTTACTGAGTGTGAGAGAAACCACATCTCAACTGGTGGAGGGGTGGTGGCATTAAGCAAGGGGCGGTGGGCAAGAGAATAGCCCAAGGTGGATGGCGTTACCCTTTCATTTCTCTCTGCCCAACAGTAGTTGATGGGAAAGAGGCATATCACTCTTGCCAGGGGTGGGCTTCAAAAATTATAGCAGGGGGTTGCTGGGTGGGCGTGGCGATGGTGGGCGTGGCCTAGTCAGCCTCCTGCACCACAGTGGGGGGGGGGGGCATTTTTGCCCTCCCCAGGCTCCAGAGGCTTTTTTTGAGCCTCCAGGAGGGTGAAAATGGCCCCCTCAGGCTCTGGAGGACCATTTCCGGCCTTCCCAAACTTCCAGTAGACTCGTTTTTTGCCCTCCCTGAGCTCCCACACACACCCTGCATTTACCTGAATCCAAAATGGGTCATGTGGGGACTCCTGAGAGGGGAGGGATGGGCGGGGCCAGCCAGGAGTGGGATTTGGGGGTTCTCTGAATTGCATAGAATCTTAGTTAGAGGTTCTCCTGAACCCCTGTGGACCTCTAGCAGCCCTGACTTTTGCCAAAGGTTAGAAGAATTGCCCGCAAAGGACTTCAGAAACTAAACTATGGGTGATACGTGTCTGCGGGGCTGCAGATTACTTATCGCTGCTTTAGGCATCACTGCTTACCCCTAGGAGTAAGTTGAGCAGAGGTAAGCAAAGAGGGCCAGGAGATTCTAGAAGTCAGGAGAGGAGCTCCTGCTGGAACATGTACAGTAGGTCTTGCCTTCTTAGCACCTGACTATGCTGGCCTTGCTCCAGGCAGAAGGATTCTCACATTAATATTCCTTGTAAGTTAGATTTCCAGGTGCAGAAAGAGACTTATGGGGGAAAAGATGAGTTATGAGCTTAGGAAAGGTCAGTTCTATTGTCCATTGGGATTCTGGCCTTACTTCGAGATAGGTGTTTTGGGCTGGACTTTTCTTTTTTGTGAGCCAATAATGGCTTGGTTAGCCACGTAGATAGGATCGGTCTTTCATTCTACTTTTAAAAAACAAATCAGGCCAGTTCTCTCTCTCTCTCTCTTACGTATGCACCTGTGATAAACATCCATCCTACCCTTTGTTCTTTTAAATGACCCAGAAACTTGATTGCTGATGGAAGAAACTACAGTATTGTTTTTGGGTTAAGTCCCTCCTACAGTCTTTTGCCATTATGGTGGGGTTCGCACCTGTCTCTAAGCCACAAGATGATTTATTTGGTTTTCATTCAAATAATTTACGAACCAGCCTTTGTAATTTAAAAATTATGGTTTATAGCAATAGCAAAAGCAGTTAGACATATACCGCTTCATAGGGCTTTCAGCACTCTCTAAGCGGTTTACAGAGTCAGCATATCACCCCGACAGTCTGGGTCCTCATTTTACCCACCTCGGAAGGATGGAAGGCTGAGTCAACCCTGAGCCGGTGAGATTTGAACAGCCGAACTGCAGCTAACAGTCAGCTGAAGTAGCCTGCAGTGCTGCACTCTAACCACTGCGCCCCTTCGGCTCTCTAATTTATGTCTAGGGCAGGGTCAGCAACCTGCGGCCCTGGAGCCACCTGTGGCTCTTTCATCCCTCTGCTGTGGCTCCCTGTCGCCGGTCGCCTCCATATTTTCAGTTAGGACAGATAGAGGAAAAAGCATGTTGCGCTAGGAGGAGACTCTATGGTGGGGGAACCAGACTTCCGGTCAGCTCCAGAATTGAATGGGGGGTTAGAACCTTTGTGGCTCTTTGAGTGTTTAAGTTTACTGACCCCTAGTCTAGGGGGAGGCTACTTATGGATATAGTTCAAGATACATCCTCAACCATAGTATTATGTAACCTGTTGCCTAAGTTCAAAATTCTTATCCATCTTATTGGCTCAGATGTCTGGTGAAAGAAACACCCATGCCCTATAATGGTATTTCTCAATCTCTGGCGCTTTAAGATGTGTGGACTTCAACCCCCCAGAATTTCCTAGCCAGCACAGCTGTCTGGGGAATTCTGGGAGCTCAAGTCCTCACATTGTAATGCTCCTGAGGTTGGGAAACACTACCCTCTAGCCTGCTACTTGGGAGAGAGAAGAGAGGGCATCAGAAAGTCTCTCTCTCTCCCTCCCTCCCTCCCACTCTCTTTCTCTCTTTTGGAGACGGGTCAACAAGAAAATGAAAATTTTCTCCCACTTTCAGCATCTCCATGCCTCAATGTCCATTAAGTTTCCAACATATTAACCCTGAGGAAATTAACATACTTACCAGAAGAAAATGGCCCAATCTCTTGGCCTTCAGATGGACAGTGCTTATAGTTTGTTCCACAAATTATCTTTCAAATCACCTGTAGAATCATTCAGTGGGTGAACCCACCAAATGTTGAAGCAGTAGCAATCTTGAATTGCTTCTATCTGGTCCGCAGGAGCCAGTTTGATCTAGGGCAGGGGTGTCAAACTCAAGACCCAGGGGGCAGATCCGGCCCGCAGAGTTCTTCGATCTGGCCCCCAGGACTGCCTTGGAAAGAGTGAAGGATCATCCCATGGTGCCTCTGCCAGCAACCTCCGTTTTTGGCTGAAACGACCTCCTGCAACCAGAGCCGGATTTAGATGAAAAGAGGCCCTAGGCTATTCCACTTATTAGGCCCTTTCACTTCCCATTTTTAAGTTTGTAAATTGCATGAGAAACAATAAAATACATCATTACTGTGGTATATATCAATATATATATATCAATATATATAGCTGGCCTCCCAACGGAGGGCGGCTCTGCTCTGCGGCAAAGGCAGCGAGGCTAGCCGCCTCCCCTGCTGCACTCAGCTGCCCGGCTCGGCCCCCTCGCCCTCACCTGCCTGGCCGCTGGTGGGCTTTGCGTCGACGGGGCGGCTACTGGGAGCGGCCACGCCTCTCGCCCGACCACTGGTGCCGGGAACGTGCTCCCCAACTGCTGCGGCGCTGGAACGATCTTAACCAATACATTTTTATGTTTGTTTATTAGTCATATGCGTAGAATTTCTCCTTATTTTCGGTTCAGTGTTTTAGTGTTCACTGTTTTTAGAATAGTGTAATTTTAATTTTGTAACAATTTGAATGTAGGCCCCTCTTGATCTTGAGGCCCTAGGCTGAAGCCTAGTTAGCCTATAGGAAAATCCGCCCCTGCCTGCAACCCTCTGCCAGCAAAAACGGCTCCATTTTTGCTGGCAGAGGGTTGCAGGAGGCCGTTCCAGTGGAAAACGGAGCTAGGGAGCCCATTTTTGCTGGCAGAGCACTTGGGCCACCATAGGCACCCCTGACACGAGTGACGTCCAGCTGGCCACACCCACCCTGGCCACACCCACCCTGGCCACACCCACCCCGCCCTACCACAAGGTCAAACACAACCCTGATGCGTCCCTCAATAAAATTGAGTTTGACACCCTGATCTGGGGGTTAAGGCACCAGGTTAGAAAGCTGGATACCCATAAGTTCCAATCCCACCTTAAGTCATGAAAGAGGCCAGTCGTTCTCTCTCAGTCTGACCCATCTCATAGACTTGCTGTTGTGGGGAAACCAGGAGGAAGGTGTGTTTGATAGATTTGCGACCTTGAGTTATTTGTAAAGCAATAAAGGCAAGATACATATAAATATAAATCAATAAAAGTTAATTGGCACTGACCTCACCCTGTCCTCCTGCTCTTATTTGAACTGACTACTTGAACCCTCATCTAGATTTCTCCAAAGTAGCTTGTCTTGAGGAGAAACACAGCTGAATCATACTGATGAACGAAAAATGCCAAATTTGAAGTGTGAATCACCTCTAGAAGAGTCATCCTTCCTATTTGCTAACTATCCTCCTTTGCCAAGGGACAGGCCCTGTTTTTTGCCCCATCTTAATCATAGTCCATTTTTTATATGAGGAGGGAATTTCTTGAACAAAACATGAAATGTTCAAGATATGCTAGCTTCCCCCCCCCCCCGCCCTTCTGGGTGAGCAAAATGTTTAAAAGCAGGCTGAGAGTTTGGGTTCTGAAAATCCAACCTAAAACGCCTAAGAGATAGTGTTTAAGTGAATCGACTGTCACTGAGATCTCATCCCATTGTGTGGTAATGTAGTTTGCTTTTTGCTTAGAATTATGTATCCATTCAAGGGACGCGGTGACTCAGGGGCTAAGACGCTGAGCTTGTTGATCAGAAGATCAGCAGTTCAGCGGTTTGAATCCCTAGTGCTGCGTAACGGAGTGAGCTCCCGTGACTTGTCCCAGCTTCTACCAACCTAGCAGTTCGAAAGCACATAAAAATGCAAGTAGAAAAAGAGGAACCACCTTTGGTGGGAAGGTAAGTGTTCCGTGCGCCTTTGGCGTTTAGTCATGCCAGCCACATGACCCCGGAGACGTCTTCGGACAGCACTGGCTCTTCAGCTTTGAAATGGAGATGAGCGCCGCCCCCTAGAGTCAGGAATAACTAACATATATGTGCGAGGGGAATCTATCTTTACTTTTATGTATCCATTAGGAGTATCATTTATTCAAAGAACCCTACTTTATGATATGGGAATTCCGCTGCAGTGCCCTGTTTCAGAAGTAAAGACAAAACAACTCATCAATGATTACATGTACCTTAAAGTTGCTGTCTACAACATTTCTTCTGCAGCTGTAATCTCAAAGAGCCATGTGACCTGAAGGATGATTATCTATGAGTTGTGGCTTTATGTGAAGGCCTCCTAGAAGTCCATCCTCCTTGTGACGGTTTCCTTCCATTTGAAAGAGTTCCTAGCAAGATCTGCTCTATATTTAGCATCTGATAACAAATTGGGAGACAATTCATAAGATACTTGGTGGTTGTCCAGCATGAGTAGTCTACATTTCTCTTCGAAGTAGTATTTCTCAACTTTGGTCATGAGGACTTAGCTCCCCATATCCAGAATTCCCCATCCCTTCTAAGTCCCAGAATTCCCTAGCCAGCATGTCCATTGCTGAGAATTCTAGGTCATCTACATATCTGGAAGAATAAGAAATTCTGCTATAAAATATAGTTTTATTTCAGATGTATAAATTAGCATATGAAAATGTTATCTAGATCTACACTTCCCTTTTTTAATAGGAAATGCTCTGGGTTTTCATTCCTGGGGTACCTCAAGCCAAGTGTAAACTTGTAGCACCAGGACTGGAGAAGGTGGCAACTTCTACCTAGGCAAAAGCGATATTTACTAATCTTAAGAAAAAATGGAACAGAAAGGAAGGAGACCACGTTTCCTTAATCTCAGCTGACGAAATAAACTACCCTTTAGTTAGGTTCATATAATATGCTAAGCCAGGGGTCGGCAACACTCAAAGAGCCATTTGGACCAGTTTCCCACAAAAAAGAAAACACCAAGAGTCACAAAACCCTTTTGACATCTAAAATGAACATTATATTGTTTTTTTTATCTTTATGCTATGTATAAAAAAACCATAGTGTGTTGCATTTATGAAATCAACAAACTGCTACAGAGAACACAATTTTTTATTTCTGCATGCAACAAAAACATTTTGAACTCCGGAAAAGAAAAGATGTATCGACAAGTTCAATAAAGCTTGCGTGCTGGTGGGTGTCACACATTGGCAGTTGTGACGCATATTTTGGGCGACAGGGTGCCAGAGTAGAGGGATGAAAGAGCCACATGCGGCTCCAGAGCCGCAGGTCGTAGACCCCTGTGCTAAGCCATAAAGCTTGATTTACAAGACACCAATCATATGATGATATGTGAATTTTCTGGGCTTGAGCCAAAGGATGGAGGATGATTCTGGGTGAGGAATAGGCGATTCAGTCCTTCATTGACTTCAACAAAGTTGGTTGTACTACCATTCTCTCCAAAGGGGGCAGGGAACACATGCCAACTTCTTGTGGCATGTCCTTCGCTTCTGGGGGCGGGCTGCTGCAGAGATTAGGTTTTCTCCATTCACCTGTTATGAGCAGTGATTGGAGGCGAATGTTCCCTCTCTACCCCAGCAGGCATCCGACCGATGACAGGAAGACATGAGTTCAAAGTTGCAAACATCTGCGCCCGAGAAACAAATGACGATGTTCACGCCTCTGTTTGGGGGAAGTGTGGGTGGAACAGCCTGCCTCCACCACTGAATCAAGCCAGGATGTTTGCTATATAAAATATTATGTATAATATTTTACATAGTCCCTTGATAGTGAGCTGGGTGGCATATAAATGTAATAAAAAAATAAATAAACAGCCCTCTAGGCTTTTTCCTGTACAAGTTCCAGTCGTACCCAAGGGCAACTTTGCCCAACTGCCTCTAACTACTACATCTAAGCTGCAAATCTGCAGATAATCAATAGAGGGGAGCAAAGAAACAAAATATATTCTATCTATGCTGCCACCTGGTCTGCATCTGCAGTTTTGCGATCCTAAACTTTATACCCTCAAGGTGTCTGCTGAGTGGAGAGGACTCCTTCTCCTCTCCAATGGTTTAAGATTCTGTGATTACCCTTTTTTAAGCCCTTGAGGATTTATTTTATCTCTGTCCTATCCCCTTCTGATTTGTCGATCACAAGGTTAGCAATTCGTATTCCTAGTGCCACATAATGGAGTGAGCTCCCGTGACATGTCCCAGCTTCTGCCAACCTTGCAGTTCAAAAGCACATAAAAATGCAAGTAGAAAAATGGGGACCAACTTTGGTGGGAAGGTAACAGCGTTCCATGCACCTTTGGCATTTAGTCATGCTGGCCACATGACTAATCACCACCCCCTAGTCAGGAACGACTAGCATGCATGTGCAAATGGAACTTTTACCATTACCCCTTCCGTATTAATATATAGTAGTTTTGCAAACTTGTAGCATTGCAAGCTTATTAACCATCCTTTCTTGGAGAGAAGAGAATTATTCTTTGGCTGCACAAGGATCAGCATTTCTGTTTTAATTTTTTTCAGCTTTCCTCAATTATGGATTGAAAAATGAAGCCAAATTTCCCAAAATCACAAAAAAGTGTAAATTTACTTCTTGAAATAAAAATATAAAGCGATGGATCAGTTGATGGGGTCAGTTAAATAATAGATTTCTCAATAGGTTGATTTTCGTAACACGCTTAATGGCTGGTTACTGAATTAATCCAATTTTCTAAATTGCACAACTCAGGAATAAATTTATTGAAGTAATCTGGCCTCACATAATACATTAATCTATTTAAAATCACCGAAGTTAAAAAAAAATGTGTGACTACAGCTGCTATGGTTGAAACTGGTCTGGCTAAGGATATTTTTTTGATTATAACAGTCAGATACTAATTAGAAGTGACAAGGAGGCTGGCTTTTAATTTCATGCAACTTCCTAAGAGAAACCCAAACAAACCACAATATGGCTTTGTACTGTTGCTGTTACAAACAGACTTTTGAGCACACAATCTCCAGTGAAGCTAAAGCAGGAACCAATGAAGGTTCCGTGGCAACTATTAACTGAATGTTAGCAGAGCAGAGATTCAAAGCAAGGGACTAAGCAAAGATTGTCAAGCAAGGCTGGTTAACATATCTGACCTTTACCCTGTGATACTAGAGAACTGGCAGTACATCAAAACATAAATAACAGCTTGAGGATTTGGAAGGGGGGGAAAAGGACAACCTGACTGCATAAATCATAGGCTTTGAGACAGCAACTTTAAACATTTTGCCTGGCTTTGTTGCAGAATCTCATGCCTGAAAGTGGTGTGAACGCTGGAAGAGGTATTGGCTGGTACTTGTGAGCCAGTGTTTCTCAATCTTGGCAACTTTAAAAGACCTGTGGACTTCAACTCCCAGGATTCCCCAACCAGCCATGTTTTAACTCTGTCCTTTTTGTCCTAAAGTCCCAGCCTAATTTCTATTAAACTGCAACTTCTCGTGCCTTCTCTTCTTTCTCCTTAGTAGTGTATCTCCCTAGGACAGTATTTTTCAATCACAGCAGCTTTAAGATGCGAGGACTTCAACTCCCAGAATTCCCCAGCCAACTCTTGCAGGCTGGAGAATTCTGGGAGTTGAAATCCATGAGTCTTAAAAGTGGCTGAGATACTGCTCTAAATCAATCAGTTATGTTGGCAGATATGAGGCTAGAAAAGGTGTTCAGCCTTCTTTTCCTCTGCTAACATTGCCAAATTATCTTTGAACTATTGTATGCATAAATTCTTTTTCCTTGCAGGAACAGCTTTCTGAGAATGCCTGCGCCATCACACGTCAGTATTTCCATTATAAAAACAACCAACATAGCATTGGATAGTTTCATAAATGTTTGTCCTCTAAACCAGTGGTTCCCAAACTTGGCAACTTTAAGACTTGTGGACTTCAACTCCCAGAATTCTCCAGCCAGCATGAGAACGCCTCTTAAGTGCTGAGGTCCACAGGTCTTGTCAAGTGCTCTAAATCAATTTGGGGCAAATTTAAAAATAGAATCACTATGGCATCCTTGCTGGGTTTCTACCAGTCTCCTAAGATGTTTTTAACCCAGGTTCTGTCGTTCACTTCCACCACAGGGCATTTAGGATTCTTGGCAACTGGTTATCACACCAAAACTCTTTGCACTCAATGGCTCTTTATAGTTGGTTCTAACAACCCCTGGCCAAACACCAAACATAAATGGAAATTATTAGATGTCTTCGGGCCCCTTCAACTTATTTTTGCAGCCTAATGTATGCAGAAGCCTTCAGCTACTGTAGTAGGTACTCAAATAGTTGATGTTTAAGAGAAGTAATGCTATGCACGGCCTGTTCACCCATCACACGAAGCTCCTTTTATTGAGCAAACTGTAATTGTGCTGTAACAGACTAGAGTACTGTACACCGTAACTTTATCCTTGGTGCACCTGCTTTAAATGCAACTTGGTAGGCAACATCCTGTCCTCAGCCTCGTCCATCCTATTGCCCCAACAACTTTAATATTGCCCCAACAACTTTAAGCATCGTATAAGCGTGTTCCTTCTCTAAGCTTACAAAAGGATAAAGAAAAAAGAACCAGAAAGTTAAGTATGCATGATGGCATTACCACTTAAAGACCTATTGAGTATTCACACACATTGTAACAACAACTTCATAACACAACATTTTAACTGTAACGGCTACTTCTCTACCTATATACGGCCCACTTCATATTGATTTATAAACATTTATACCTTTCCTTTTCTCTGGAAGCTTATGGATCCAGGTTCTGGGTACTGACCTATTTCAAACCATATGCAGGTAGTCCTCAACAGGACTACAACAGTTCATTTAATGACTGATCAATTACAACAGCACTGAAACAATGTGAGAGATGAACTATTTTTCACACTTATAACCTTTGCAACATCCCCACGGTCACATGAATAAAATTGGGATGCTTGGCAACTGACTCATATTTATGACCGTTGCGGTGTCCCAGGGTCATGGGAACCCGCTTTGGCGACCTTCTGACAATATGGGAAACCAGATTCACTTAACAACTGTATAGCTAATTTAACAACTGCAGTTGATTCACTTAACAAATGTGGCAAGAAAAGAAATGGGAAGCACATTTCTCACTTAACAACATAAATGATAGGGTCAATTGGGCTCATAAATTGAGGAATACCGGCACAAATCTGCAAGATGGGCTAAGGTCCCAGTGACTTAACTGAAGACTGTAAATCTACACGGTAGTGAAGCCAAATCTCCAAGCAAGTTTAGTATTTATTATATAGGCTTGTTTCACTACAATCCAACTAAGCTGGCTTGCACATCATACCATAAACTCCCCCCCCCCCGCAAAAAAACCCACAAGGAGCCAAATTCGCTCTCATACCAGGCCAAAGTATTAGCCGTATTATGGCTAGCAGAATGCATGCAAGTTTCCATACCCAAGGAGGCAATTTCCAAATTTGTCACACAGCACTTCTAACTCCTGCCGGTATCAGTCTGCCTTCCATTAGCAACACAGGATGGGAAGGAGGGGTGGGAAAGGAATCTTAGTAACATAAATCCTCTGCTCAACTTCTAAATCCAGATAGATTTGTTACTCAATATTGGTTGACAAGTTTTCAGCACTTTCTCTGGAGAGATTATGCCATTTTTTAAATATTAAAGCAGTAGTATATTTGCCAACTTAAGTTTGCAAGGAGCTGTTTGGCAATCAGGAATTTCAGAGTAATACCCTAATAACACAGAGTTATTGCTAAACAGCCTTCTTACTAAAAGCGTCTTTCTTTTACAGCAAGAAGGCTGCCCTAAATCTTTTCTCAGATTGGCTGCCTCTTGATTTTAAGGCCAATATTTTAAAATGTGGGTTAAATTAGTTTTTAAAAATAAATTGCCAATGGAATTATAATTATTCCAGGAAGTTACAATTTACAGCAATTGTGGGTCTTTGGGAGATCTCTTCTTCAGCATCCAGAATGAAATAATTGTCCCACTTAAAATAGTGACTTAAACATGTGATATTTGGGATGGGTCCACGCAAGTTAGTCTCCCCTCCCTCCCAGACCAAAAAAAAAAAAACCCTGTAAAAATTTCCAAGGAATTTAAAAAAAAGTTTAAAATTTATTAAGAAACTTTTATAAAAAGTTTTTTTGGATTTTTTTTTTTACAAAGCAAGTACAATTCTCGGAAACATAAATTCACCTTCCTGCCAAAAAAAGGTACATATGTCATCTCTATTATAGAGTTCAACAATTTAACTCATGAGGCTCAACCAACCTCAAGTGAGTTCAGTTTTCATAGTCTTAATATCCCCTTCCCGCTTCCCCCCAGCCCCAAACTGAAGTTAAAAAACTATAATCCAAAATATACAAACAAGCTGCGTTATCTGCATTTTTTTGCTTCATTTTTTTTAAAAAGAGCAAAAAACAGCTCTCTTCATAGATCTCTACACACCAAAGCATTGCAAACTGTGGAAGAACGCAAAGTCCACATTCTTTTTAAGCTCTCTTCAGCCCAATGTGCAGTACAAATCTGATGGCTCGAAGAGGGGTTCCCCCCCTTCTTCTTCTACACCTTTTGTCAAAAAAACTGCTTTAAGGGATACCAAGTTCCTTCTTGTGCAATGCAGCAATCCAATGAGTAATTTGACAATAAAAGGCAAGTTACTTTCCCCCACTACCCCCCAACTCCTGGCTTGCAGTTTTTCTTCTTGTTTTCAGGCTGATGGAAGATAAAAGTAACACAGAAGTATTTTTTTTTAAAGTTGTTTTTGGAAGACCCAGTCCAGAAATCTGCCTTGGGTGATCTCCTTCCACAGTTTATCTGGAAGATAAAAGTCCGTCCATTTTAGGGGGATGCCCAGTTTCGGAGCAGCTGATTCTTTCTCCAGTCAAGGTCTTTTATTTTATTTTTCCTTCCTTCTTTTTTTTTCTCCTCCCCCTTTTTCTTTCGCTGGAGAGAACCCAGTGTCAGGATCCCACACCTGCAGCCTGAATGGGTGGGGGAAAAAGAAAAGCTCTTGTCAGTTTGAGCAACAGATCACAGGCAGGTCTGCAGACAGGATGGCGCCTGGAAGGAAACTTTTTTATGTACCTCCAGCTGATAAGGAATCAGCCGCCAATACTCAAGCTGGGGGCTGGCTAATTGGCACCAAAACAACCAAAAGGGAAGGGAAGGGAGGGGAAGGGGGGAGAGGGAAGGCGGGAGGGGCCAAAGGCAGCAAGAGAGCGCCAGAGGCTCTTCTCTTTCGGAACTCTCTGCAGATGGATCTAAAATTACAGATTCCAGCCACAGAGAGGGGAACAACTGTAGAGCTGTGTGTCTTCCTGACTATCAAAAGGGGAGGAGGGGAGAAGAGAGAGAGAGAGAGAGAAAGCGGGCGAGAGTAGAGTGCCTCTTGATTCACTCATTTCAACAGGGCTGTTTAAGCAGCTGCAGAGACTTAAAGCTATTAAAAGAATGACATTGTAAAAATAATGACTCCATTTACAGGCAAAAAAGAAAAAAAAAAGTCCAAGCTGCTGCAAAATTGGCAGCCGGGGGAAACAAGGGGCATAAAAGACGCATTCTCTTACCATGAGGAGTCATATAAGGCTACTGTAGGGAACTTAGTTTTTCTAAGCCAGCAAAGCACTTAAAACAAGGCTTTAAGCCCCTTTTGTAGGCTTCCCAAGAGGTTTTGGTGGCTAAAAGGGAGGAGGGATCGAGTAGAGGGTTGAGTGGGTAGGTGGTCTAACTCAAGTGGGTCATACCTGTGAAAGCCTTTAGTGGTGGCAAAGGGTCCGTTCCTCCTTTGAGCAGAGTTCTGATGCAAGTTCAGCTGCCTTTGGAGGAGAGAAAAAATGTGAACTAAGCTTTTTAAATACAATATTCAGGTTCTTCAAATTATCACTGTCCAGACCTGTAGGCTTTTTTTTTTAAAAAAAATTCTCCATTATTACCCCTCTGCTAACAAGTACAGCTTTGTTAAAGGATCTGGGATTCTTCTTGATCTCTCTTACTGGATCAACCCCACTGGTTGAATTGGAACCAATATTTCAAATCCTATTTTTACTCCCAATTCACTCATTTTGAAGTACTGTAAAAGATCCAGCAAAGGAGAGTGACATGGGCCAGTTTGTTTGAAAACACCCTTTATATTATCATTATTATTATTTTAATGGGGCTTCCTACCAAGGAAAACCCAAGCAGTAAATTCACTCTTACATGTGTCTTACTCTCAAAGTAAGTCTGGATTTCAGATCTTGGCTTTTTGCTGAAGATTTGAGACTCAAGATTACCAAGCCAGATTTGTTGCTCTTGGACATAACTGCGGGATCTATTTTTTTTTTTCTAAAGCCGAATTTTAATTGTAGTTTTGGATGGATTGTGAGAGGCTCCCTCATTTTCCACACCTCCCCACCCGACAAGCCTGAATGCTCAGTTAAAACTTACAACAGAACTGAACCAAAAGTTAAGGAAACGGACTTCGTGGACGCTCAAGTTTAGGCGGGCAGTGGGAAATCCTCAACGCCTTCCCTCCCCTCGCCCTAAATAAATTCCTTAGGGGTTTTGTTCCAGGACAAACCCGGGATAATGATCCTCCCCTCCCCGCCTTCCCTTCACCAAGGAAGTGGCTCGTGACCCAGTGGCGCGCGTGGGGACCGGCGCAAAGGGCTGCCAGAAGCTGTTGGCGCTGTCATGGAAAAGCCCCAGCGGGCGACCCCACATTACAATACTACTCTCCATCCTTCCCGAGGACGATGGGCGTTGTAGTTCTAAGAGTAAGCGCGACGGGTAGGGAAAAAAAGAGAAGCAAGTCAAGGGATGACGTTGCGTGGCTCTTTTCTACCACCCCTGTCAGCCTTGTTGGGGCCCTTCACACTTACTTTTAAGGAGAGGAGAGAAGCCTCGGTCGAGGGATCCTGCCCCTTCTTCGCCTGCTCCTCCAGCACGATCTGGAGATCGAAGATGTAATCGATGACGTGTTGCAAGATTTCCACCTGGCTGACTTTACTGCCTTGCGGAATGCCCGGCACCAACTCCCGCAGCTTGGAGTAACAATCGTTCATGTCGTAGAGGATACTCATGGGTTCCTCCAGAGCGGGGCTCTTGTTGCTGCTGCCCCGGGCGATGGCGAGGCTCTGATCAGACACGCAACACACGGCTTCGTAGCAGCTCCTGACGGACCGCACCGGGCTGATCGCTTTCATGGTTGGATGGGGAGGACCGGGGTGGGGGGAGGAGGAAGATGAAGAGGAGGGGGATTGGTTGCAGGCGACGAAATGAAGACGGTCCACGGCCGAAGGAGAAGGAGGGGGGAAAAGCTTTCTTTCCGCCGAGATCTGTCTCCTGCTCCGGGTCAGCTCTAAAGACACTTTTGCCCCGAAAACCTCCAGCGCTGTCAGCGGCGCTTTTTGTCTTATCGGGCGCCGGCCACTCCCCCTTATGCAAATGAGGCCGGAGCGCCCTCCCCCCTCCGATGACAGCGAAAAGGTTGGAATGGAACGTTCGCAAGAAGGCTCGAAGAGCCAGAACAGGTTTCTATTGGCTCCGGCGGACACCACATAGCGAAGGACATCAAAGGAATGAGGAAGCTCTGATGGCAAGGAGGGGCGGGGCTAAGCCATCAAATGCCGCTTCCCTCCCCCCCTCCCTCCTCTCCCCCCACGCTTCCATTCAGCGAAGTCCAGCTCTGTTCAAAAGATACGTCCATCGCATCTTCCCCTTCTTTTTCATTAAAATCATGATTAAGGGGGTGGGGGGGTGGGGAATGGAGCAGAGAGGGGCGCCAGATACTTAAAACCATAGAAAAGGGCTAGATCCCCCCCTTTTTTTTCTGCCTTCCTCTTTTCGCCTAAGCTTTCATCGTTTAAAAAAAAAAGCTATAACGTTTCCCAAGGTTTTACATCTCTCCCTCTCTCCCACCCCCCTTTCCCATCATTGGGGGGAGGCAAAACTTGTACGGGACTTAGTGCCGCCTTGTTCCTCAATTTGCTACTCATATGACCTCCAGACTTTCTGGCGTCAGGAATTATCTTGTGACCAAGTTTTTTTTTTTAAAAAAAAAAGAGAGAAAAGGGAAAAGAAAGAAAATTAATTGCGGGGAAAGCTGAGGTTATGATGGAGAAAACAGATTTGGGTCCCAGAGTCAGGATAGTGGAAACATGAGTTTCTGTGGTGTGCGAGAGTGCAGTGAAAGTGGGAATTGCGCACACAAATCTTTTATTTGACAAATAAATGCCCGAGGGGAGGAATGGCTAAGAGACGTTTAGCTTTTAGCAACCAGCTTTTGTTATCCTTGGAAGGGGGGGGGGGGAGTGATAACTATAAAATGAACTTGAAAATAAACTGGCCCAAAATAATCAGACACAAATAGTCAATCTAGTCCTATATTTCTTTATATATATATAATTTTATTTTTATTTTTGAATAAACACAAACAAGATACAACAAACACCATAAAAACATCTTCCATTACAAATTTCTAAATAATACGCATGCCTATTTTCTGTGACACCCCATGGCATGCTCTGATCACCCCAATTGTTTCCAAATATGCAGATGGATTTTTGTTTAATGGGGAACGCTAAACGCCTCACACAGGTCAAGCGGCCAAATATTTTCACCCAAGTTATGCAACTGTTTTATGGTCCTATTATATTATTTTCTGGGGTGGTTTGAACAAACCATTTGTTCAGTCAATCGGAATAGAGCTGGAAGGGATCTTGGAGGTCTTCTAGTCCAACTTCCTGCTCAAGCAGGAGACCCTGTACAAGTGATGGCAAATCTATGGCACGTGTGTCAGTGGTGGTATGCAGAGCCTTCTCTGTGGACATGTGTGCCATCGTCCCAGCTCTGCTTCGGGTCTCTGCTGCGCATGTGTGCGCGCGTGCCTCCCACCAGCCAGCTGGTCTTCAGGTCTCTCCATGGGCTATGCGTACAGCGTGCGCCCATGCCTTGCAATTCGGGAATGTGCACGGACTTTGAATACTCAGTGCCTAAAAGGTTCTCCATCACTGCCCTATACTATTTGAGACAAGCTGCTGGGAAGTCTCTTCTTAAAAACCTCCAGTAATGAAGCACCCACAACTTCTGAAGGCAAAGCTGTTCCAGTGGTTGATTGTCCTCACTATTAGGAAGTTTCTCCTCAATTCCCGGTTGCTTCTCTCCTTGATTAGTTTCCATCCATTGTGCCTTGTCCTGCCTTCTGGTGCTTTGAAAAATAAGTTGACCCCTTCTTCTTTGTGGCAGGCCCTCAAATATTGGAATACTAAATCCTGGCCTCTTGTGATCCTACTGTTTTTAAACAAAGCTAAGTCAGCCTACTGCTCGCAAGATGTGTCACAGAAGTGAACCATTCTAATGGCAAAAAACCCCAAAACCACCCAATAGCAACTTGGCAAGCTAATGCCGGACATCTTTTAAGTCACCTGTCAGCCAACTGGATTTCATGTAGCTCATATTCACACCCCACTGTCCTCCAGCTAAATAGAATTTTAATTTTCATAAATCCCAGGAACTATCATAGTTGTCCCAAAGGTGCTTTTTCTAGAGGCAACTTTTCTAGAGGATGGTTTTTCTCATCCAAGCATTGTGCGGCTACTAGGATCAAGGAGAGTCCTGGCTAACATCGGATTCCTCTTTTTCTCCATCTGCAAGGAAAACATATACCGAACTGAAGAAGCTTCTTGGATGAGAAGAGAAACGCCTTCAAAGAAAAAGCAGAAAGTCCGGTTGCCTTTTGAAAAAGCACTTTTGAGATCTGACTTTAAAAGTGTCAAAATCTCTCCTTTTCCCCTACTCTTCCCTGAATTTCCTGGGAATGCAGAGATGTGACACATTAGATGGAAGTCTTCACCACTCTAGTATTCAGCTTGCATTGCAAGGCCATTATCTGGATGGGAAAAAGGAGGCTAAATTTGCAGGCTATTTTTCACGATATTTGGAAACTTGTGTGCCCAAACAGGTAGTCCTCAACTTATACATGACTCCTCCTCCCAAGACAACTCAACCATCATAAGTATGAGTCAGTTGTCAAGCATCTGAATGTTGATCACCTGACCGTAGGAATGCTGCAAAAGTCATAAATGTGAAAAATGGTCGTAAGTCACTTTTTTCCGATGTCATAATTTTGAATGGTCACTAAATGAATGGTTATAAGTTGAGGACTACCTGTAATGGGGACTGCCAAAGTTCTAAATTGCTTTTGAATTAGCACGACGTGAAAATGCCCTACCAGAAAGCTTCTGCGTTTTATAGAATTTTTAAAATCATTTTCTGGCTTTGTCCAGGAATTCCTTGTGTGCCCAATCACACTTGGCCAATAAAGAATTCTATTCTATTCTATTCTATTCTATTCTATTCTATTCTATTCTATTCTATTCTATTCTATTCTATTCTACTCTACTCTACTCTACTCTTCTAGCTGTTAAGAAAATACCTGGGACAGATAGAGAAAATGTCGCATGCTACCTTCACCCACTTGTTTTCTTTGTCTTTTTTAAGGGCAGATGTTGAAAACCATGTTGTGGGTTTGCACAATGTATTGAACCATAAATTAACCAACTTGTCTTGTTTCAAACTTTATACTAAGGCACCCCTCCCACCTGCCCCTATATGCCCCTCTGAATGCAGATGGGTTTGTATCTCACCTGCTTGAACATGAGGCTAGACTGTAATTAGTCAACGATTTAGCAATCCATAAAGTTTGGTTATTGGACTTCCCTCCCCATTTGATTATTTGGAAATGAAATGAAAAGAATAAATAGGCTGCCTTCCCATTTATTCGGGAGAAAATTCCATTCAACCTAATGAAGTTCGCTGCCAAATCCGAAGGTATGGGTTTAGCATGCACCAAGCTTGCAAGGTCTTGTTTTGCTGTTATAAACAAAACAACATGGCATATAGATTAAATAAATACGCAATTACAGCAGCATTTGCATAGGCCAATTGATTCTTTGTGGTAATTATCCAGTCTCAAGTGTAATCTTGAAACCACTGGGGTAGATTATTCCTGCCCTTCCCCAAAATATTATATCCAACCTACCTACCCTGTATTGATTCTTACCTCTTCCTTCTATTCTACCACAATTTCTCTATAAAAAACCTACTTTCTGAACCTTACTTTATGGTCTATTTTTCTTGCTCCCTTCCGGGAGGAGGTTTTGAAGTATTTCTAGCAAGATGACCAGATTCTACAACAGTTTTGTTCCCAATGCCATCCGTCTGGTAAACTCTCAAGATTCGCCATGTACATGTATACATCTGGATTAGACTGTTGTTTCTCTGTGTCATATAGAGTAGAGTAGAGTAGAGTAGAGTAGAGTAGAGTAGAGTAGAGTAGAGTAGAGTAGAGTAGAGTAGAGTAGAGTAGAGTAGAGTAGAGTAGAGTAGAATAGAATAGAATAGAATTCTTTATTGGCCAAGTGTGATTGGACACACAAGGAATTTGTCTTTGGTGAATATGCTCTCGGTGTACATGAAAAATAAAATAGAATACATTCATCAATAATCATAATGGGTATGTGGGTATATGCATATTTATTTGTTTGTTTGTCATGTTTATGCAGTGTATATTGGAGGTGGTAACCCTTAGAGAGCTGTATGTGATGAAATTTCATTTTAATGTATGCCGATTTGTGTACATTTAAAGTGATAAAAAAAATGTTCTGTTCCGTTCTACTCTGTTACTTAGGCTTGTACCATCTCTTTTTCATTCTCTCACCACACCGTGATAACATCTTTTTCCAGGTCCTTCCCCAACACACATACAACACACACCACACCAATTTACATTTCTCAGTTTTAGAAATCAAGGTTTGTTTTTGGATGTTTTGATACACTGGGGGGGGGGGGGAAACACACCACCCTCCTTAAATGATTCCAGTCCATGTTACTGGGGTTGGGTGGTGGTGGTTGGAAAGTTTTTTAAGAACACTGAGTTTGCATGCTTGTTATTCAAACCAGTTGAATGGTTTAAATTAGAGTAACTGCTCCATTCTTCCTTCCATTCCTTTCTTTGGCCTGGCCAATTTTCACTCTTAAGCAGAAAGGCAACTGACTAGAATGACCTCAGGGTAACCTCCATTCTTTGCAAGGGAGGGGGGAAAAAAAACTCAACTTCCAGATCGATATAGATATCAACCAGCCCATCCTTACAGGTAGTCCTTGATTTACAACAGTTCCTTGAGTGACCGTTCCAAGTTACAGCAGCCCTGAAAAAATGACTTATGACCGTTTTTCACACTTACGACAACTACAGTGTCCCCATGATCACTTCAGCACCAAGCCTGAAGTAGCCTGAAGATGACGAATGAGACTTCGTCGAAACGTCGCCAAGACATCTCCAATTTTATGCGGGAGAAAATCCGAATAACTAGAGACCTACATACTAACACCCGCGAAAACCTCAGAAAACACACACACACACACACATATATATATAGTTGTATTTGTGCTGATAAATAAATAAAGGGAGACTAGTATAGATCTATTTCAAGCTATTTAGCTCTCATCAGCTAGCCATACCCTTACTGGGATTCCTCAACAAAAAATAGGATTTAAAAATCATATATATATCTTACACATACACACACACACACACACACACACACACACACATATATATATAATGTGTATGTGTGTATATGTATATGTACATGTATGTGTGTGTGTATATGTATGTATGTATGTATATTGAACATGGCAATTCCTAGACACGGAACCAGAATTCATGTGCGCAGGCCCACCCTTTGAGACCTTTTCCTGTGCAACAGCGCCGATAAGGCTCTGGATGTGCCTCCAGGGTTTAATCTGGCCCCTTTTCTTGGGTGGTGGGTGCTGGAGGCGCCTTGACCCATCTTGCAAAAGCAACTCATGCAAAGAAACTCAAGGCGGGCTGCAGCACCCATCCCCCCCCCCAGCAAGCCCCTTTTTGGGCTGCATGCTCACCGTTCAGCAAGTCTTCTCCCCCCCCCCCCAGCGCATCCCTGGACTTTTTGTTCCCACTCCTTTCTCTCCACCCCCCCCATCCCAGTCCTGCAAACGTTTTTTTCCCCCCTCTCTCTTTCTCTTTTCTTTTTCTTCTTTTTTTTTATGAAAGGATGTCATTAAGGCTTTTGTTTGAACTGTTTTTGTTTAAGTACTTTTCTCACAATCCTATTTTTTGTTGAGGAATCTGCTCCCTTTGCCCAGCTGTGTCTCTGCCCCTCCAGCTGTGTTGATCTAACTCGCAGCTCCAGACAGCCTGGCGCCAGCTTTGCGAACGTCATGCATTCACACAGGGATGCGTGGCCAAGGCAACCTTTCCGCCGGCTCAGGCACCGAACCCTTCTTTTTCCCGGGTGGCCAATGAGGAGAGGGCGGGGGCGGGGCCTGGAGGCTCGCAGGGGCGGGGCTTCGGGGAGGAAGAGGGAGTCCTGGCCGCAAAGTTTGGGAAGGGGCGGTTTTCTTTGCAAAGGCGCCTTTTTTATTTTATTATTATTATTTTTGCGCTGCTAAACTGGGTAGTTCCTTGAATTTTTATCCAAAAAACATGCAGGGTGATTTCTTTTGCTTTAAAAAAAAATTATTATTTTGGAATCGAGCCCCGTTCCGTAGCCAAAATAAATAATAAAAATAATCAGGAACAGAATCGGAGGAGCGTTTATCACTAGCAAATTCGGGGCAGTTGCTAATCTAGCATGAATTTCGCTTTTTTTTGGGGGGGGGGCTTTCGAAGCGATGACCAATAGCCTCCTTTTGCCCTCGGAAAGGCCTGGTATTGTTTGCTTTTTAAAGATCTGATTTGTCCCAAAACTTTTGCAAACAAGCGCGTCCACCCCCCCCCCGAAGGAAATACATAAATACAAAAATGCAAATTTGGAACCCCCCCCCCCAAAAAAAATCTGGCTTTAATGTCTCCATCCTTTCTCCAGCTTCATTTTCCAAAGGATTTTCTGGTTTGTTTTAAAAAATTCCGGTAGTTTTTCCTCCATCAATTTATCTTACTTCGTTGCTTTTCTTGGCCTCCTGGACAATTTTCCCCTAATCCTCTTTCTTCCTGCCCATAAGGTCGGTTTTTGTGTGTATGTGTGTGTGCTTCAAAATAGTCTCCGCTGTTGCTCTTTTATGAGAATTGGTGATGGATGATTGCATTATTTTGTTCATTTGGTTTTTTTGGAGGGGAAAAAAAAACCTCACAAAGCTGCCAGCCAGAATCAAGCTTGAGTTTTTGTTTTTAAAGTACTTTAAAACAATGCATTAAATGCAAACTTGGGGAATAACCCCCCCCTTCCCCAAAGATTTAAGGTTTTTAGCTACATTGGGCACAGAAACCAAAACAGGAATACTGTATATTCCAGGCAGAATGTATATAGATGGAGGTTTTTTTTACACATCCCTCTTTCTAATCTAGTGATTTTGGAAGACCGATTTGGAGTCAAAGATACATGGTGCAACAATAAAATAAAGAAAAGCAAAGTGGGAATGCATTTCTTGAGTAAATGTTGATCATACCAGGCTAACCTCAAACTCCTGGAAAAGAATGCTAGCTTTGAGGGAGGCGGAGGGAATATATCCCCGTTCCAGAATCCAGGATTCCTGGCAGCTTTGCAATCAAAGAAATGATGCCATAGACAAGTGAGAAATGGTTCCAGCCCCCAGCAAGTTCTAAACAGGGAAATTCTTCAGAGTTCATTATTTTTCTCCCCAAATCAAATGCTTAGTGTTTTTTTTTAAAAGCACTATCTTTGAATGTTTTACTGATTCTTTTAAATCAGGATGGAAACGAGGGAGGAGAGATTAAAATGACTTGGCCAGATAATTTTATTCTCTTTGCTGTTAATAGGTTTCCCACTGAAGAATAGGTATTCCTTTAAACTAGGGGTTCTCCTTCTCTTTCCTTCACCACAAAACCCACCTTTTGTGGCCATGGACCACCAAGACTTAACGCTTTAAAACATAACATTTCTTCAAGCTTTTGTGAACCCCCTGGGATAACACCATGCCCCCTACCCCCTGTGGATCTGTGGACCCAAGTCAAGAACCACTTTTAAACCATGGTTGTGCTAGCTTTTGGCTTCCAGGATTGCCCTTTTTGGTGCGGCTGTTGATAAAAATAGGATCGCCAACATCGCCAACATACAATGTCCGATGACGGATATGGCACAACAAGAAGAAGGGCTGCATTGATTAAAGAGGAATTGTCTTTGGGCAACATATAAAATATATAATAATAGGTATAGAAATAACAATCTTCCTCTATTTTTAAAATATTTTTAATGTCTCATGGGGAATGCATTATACTAGCTGACCAGGGCTGCAAGCGGGCCCCTGTTGAGACACACCTGATTTAAACCAGGGGTAAAATGCTATCGGTTTGGACCAGTTCGCCTGAGCCAGTAGTAAAAATGCTACCCGTTCTCCCGAACTGGTAGTAAAAAAATTGCTACCAGTTTGGGCCAACCGTTTTTTCCCGACGATCAGCTGTGACGCGCTATTTATATTAGCTAGGAAGCAGGATTTCCTGCTTTCTAGCTAATCTAAATTGGGTGGCACAGGGGATTGTCCCCCACCTCTCGCTGTTTGCTTACCTTTGCAGGCGTGCTCTGCGTATGTGTAGAAGGTCCTGCGCATGCGCGGAGGTGGCGTGAGTGAACAAAGCAGGTAGCAAAGGTAAGTGGATTTCACCCCTGATTTAAACCATGCCTGAACTTTGCAGAAACCTCCCAAAATAATGATGTCCCGTTAGCCTCGCACCCAACAGATAGGGCATTATTCAAAATATTTATAAATTGATTCAGGCTACAATCCGTGCCCATACCAAACACGGGCAACACGATCCTATGCGTAGCTAGGCATCTATCGATCAATAGATCGATAGATCGATAGATAGATCGATATAGATAGATACAGATACAGATACATGTATAATTTCCCTAACAGTTGTGCAAATCTAACTGGAAGAAGCCTGACTACAGTTAAAGATTTTTCTCTGGATGGCTTAGCATGGGAAAGATTTTTTTTCTACAAGCTGGCACCTCCTCCTTAGGAAGTAAGGTTCATTAAGCTCAGGGCTGTGTTAACATGTTTGGGTCTGCGGACTGAGTCCTTATTTTTCATCCAAAGAATATTAAAGCGTACATGTCACTCCTGTATTTAAGTGGGGTTCTCAAAGAAGCTTCCCCTTTTGGAGGAAGAATGGGAGAAAAATGACTTTTTAGGGAATTGGTGCAGATCAAAGCATTGTCCAATGTTCTGTTCCCACAGTGGTAAATTAAACCAGCTGCTTGTGGGAAATTCAAAGCATTGCTATGCGTCCCTCCCTCCCCGCAGCCCCCATTTACTAGCCGGTGCCTGCACTGAAAGACACGGGCTCCGATACTGAGGGTGATCAATATTGCGATTGTGCAGGCTTCAAAAAGGATTCAAAAAAGGGCTTTGGGTTTCACACAAGTCAGTGCATCGCCTCTGTTACTCATTAAAAGGGATTTTTTAAAGCCCCCTTTGCACGCCTAAAATGCTATCAGTGGTGTTGCTTTAAGTGTTGTACTAACGTTGGCTTCCTTTAAGGAGGGGAGAGATTAATAGAATCGGTGGGGGAATCTCTCTTCTTGGTCAATGGATGAAGTTGGAGCCTTGTTCCCATTTTTTTTCCCTTTCCAAGGCAATTGTGAAGTGGAATTCAGTCTCCTTTCCGCCCCTAAGCAAGAAATTGAATCTAGTTATCTCACCTTTGCCTTGTCATTCCTGGGAAATTCAGAGTACAGGTAGTCCTCAACTTGCAACCATTCATTTAGAGACAGTTTGAATTTACAACGGCATTGAAAAAAAGTGACACGGTGACTTAATGAACTGTTTGTAAGGACTACCTGTCGTTGGTTGTTGATTGCTAGTTGTGGGGGCAATTTTCTTATAAACCTGATTTTAACGATGGAAGGTTTTCTCGACAGCAAATTTCTTAAGGTCCATCTTGGCTTGATCAAAACTGACAGCAAAGCACACTCCTTACTAGAACTGAGGATGTTACCTAGTTGGGTAATGAAACGACTGCAAGAAAACAGACAAGCTTAGAGAACACCAAGGACGCAGGTCAAAGCTTGGTAAGGATCCTATTCAAATCTGAAAAGTGGTCAAATCCAAAAAGGAAAAGAAAGTTACTGTGCAAATGTGGTTTTTACGTTGTGCTCATGTAGCACCCTTAACTTGATTCTCAACATCCATCCATTTTAGGATGGGAGAGGAAGAGAAGGAGAGATGGTAGGAAGGGGAAGAGGAAGAGTGGGAGTAGGAGAAAGGTAAGGGAAGAAGGAAGGGGGAAGGAGAGGAGAAAGGAAGAAAGTAAAGGAGTGAGTGAGGGAGACAAGAAAGGTGGTGTTACAACAGGAGGAAGGGATGATAAATAAAGCAACCCAAAATGTATATTATAACCTACTAAATGAAATAATAAGATTGACAAGAAGAAGAAGAATTATGTGAATGTATACTTACAATGGCATGTAAGAGAACAAAAAATTAAAAAAAATCTGGAAAAAAACATCCATTTTGAATGATTACTTTGTACACTGAAACCGAAATCCACCCAATGGTCAAGATTCCCACAATACACCAAGCCACAAATGATTGTAATTATCACCACCTCCACCCTACCAAGGTTAAAGGCGGCTAAGCCATTGTGCAAATACATCTGATTAATTTACTTCTCCCGTTGTGTAATCTTGGCCTTAGATGGCCTCACAGCTTGGCTCTGGAAGGGGGTTGATGGGGAGGATAAGAGGAAGAGGGGAAGGCCTAAAAAGAAAAAGACTTGTAGCACTAAAAACAAGTAAGGTAAAGGTTCCCCGTGCTCATATGTGCTAGTCATTCCCGACTCTAGGGGGCGGCGCTCATCTCCATTTCAAAGACAAAGAGCCAGCGCTGTCCAAAGACGTCTCGGTGGTCATGTGGCCGGCATGACTAAATGCTGAAGGCACACAGGAAGCTGTAGTCCCTATTTTTCTACTTGCATTTTTACATGCTTTCGAACTGCAAGGTTGGCAGAAGCTGGGACAAGTAATGGGAGCTCACTCGGTTACACAGCATTAGGGATTCGAACCGCCGAACTGACAACCTTTCTGATCGACAAGTTCAACATCTTAGCCACTGAGCCTCTGTGTCCCTCTAGCCACTGTGTTCCTCCGCAATGTACAAAGGCACACAGAACGCTGTTACCTTCCCACCAAAGGTGGTTCCTATTTTTCTAATTGCATTTTTTACATGCTTTCGAACTGCTAGATCGGCAGAAGCTGGGACAAGTAACCTGAGCTCACTCCGTTACGTCAGCGCTAGGGATTTGAACTACCAAACTGCTGACCTTTCTGATCGACAAGCTCAGCATCTTAGCCGCTGAGCCACCCCGTCACTTCCAACAAAACAAATACCCAATTGGAATTAGAGCAGTAGACATCTCAAAGGAATAGCATTGACTGTCTCTCAACTGAGATGATGCCTCCAGGTGTATATACCCTTTTATGCAATAGAAAAGAAAATATTTGCCAGGGATCATGTGCAAAATTCTTGTTTACCAATTTAGTAGTTGATAGGGCAGAGTCAATATCAATAACCCGGAGCCTGGAGGTTACAACCAATAACTTGGAACTGAACCTTTGGACTGCTGTACGAAAACCCTTGACTTATGACCGGTCACTTAGCAATTGTTTGAAGTGATGGATCTCCTCAAAAGAGACACTTAGGACCTGGATTCAAATTTCTGACAATTTCTGGTCAAAGGATCATGTTTTGAATGCTTGGCAACTGGCCTGCATTTATGGCTGTTTGCACCATTCTGGTTTTGTGAACGTGATTTACTCCCTTTTTTTTTTAAATGGAAGCTGAAGAAGCTTCTTGGATGAGAAGCGAAATGACTTCAAAGAAAAACCAGAAACTCCAGCTGCCTCTTGAAAAAGCACCTTTTGGGATGCTGGAACCTGACAACCTCATGTTTTCAGCAAAAAAAAAAAAGACAAATTGTAGACAGCAGGTTGGATTAACAACTCTGGCATTTGTTTAACAACTGCAGCATTCACTTAAGGCAGGGGTGTCAAACTCATGACAACATGTCCTGTGATGTAGAGCAACTTCCCCCCACTTTGCTAAACCAGGGATGGTGCGTGGCCAGGGTGTAACACATCTGGCCCGCGGACCATGAGTTTGACACCCCCGACTTAAGGACTGCCACAAAATTTTTGTAGGATCAGGTTGGTCACATAGGCCTTGATTTACGACCATCATGCATATTACAAAAAGTCCAGGTTCCTTTATAGTTGTAAGTCGAGGACTGCTTCTATAGTCTGGGATGTGGACGTGGCTTCAAAAGGTTTGTACTCGGATGTCTTCAAACCAGAGGTGGTATTCAGCAGGTTCTGATCAGTTCTGGAGAACCGGTAGCGGAAATTTTGAGTAGTTCAGAGAACAGGTAAATACCACCTCTGGCTGGCCCCGCCCCATCTATTCTCTGCCTCCAGAATCCCAGCTGATCGGGAAGGAATGGGTATTTTACAGTATCCTTCCCCTGCCACGCCCACCAAGCCACTCCCGCAGAACTGGTAGTGAAAAAATTGAACCCCACCACTGCTACAGAGCCAGTAATTCTGTACTGCTGATTTGTGTCCTGGATTCTTCAGGGGAAATTGACTCAATTTTGCATTCTATCCATTCTTTTCAAAAACTGATCACTCTGAGCAGAAGGGATCCCTGTATGATCGTTATCTAGTTTGCACATCATTTTGCATGAAATTAGGAACAAAATCTAGCCACGTAGAAGACTATTAGATTCAAATCACAGATCTGTGACGTATTTCTCTACTGTATTAAAAAGGTACAGACTCTGAAGTTTGTGAAGGAAATTACGGTTGTTGCATGTAATTTTTTAAAAACACAGTAGACCTATTAATCTCAAGTCCTCCTCAGATTAGATCTGAGCCAGTGGTGGGTTGCAGGCAGTATACCCCGGTATAGGCATACTGGAGCCTGCCCAGAGCATTGGGTACCATTCCGTTCCGGTGCTCTGGAGGGTCCACCCGCCCTTCTGTGCTCCTTACCTGTCTTTAAAGTCTTAGGTGCGTACAGCGCCTGTGTGATACTCCACTGAGCAGCTGTAGCATCGTGGAGGCTCACGGAGGCGTCGCTGGACAGTAAGACACATGCGTGTGCTGTGCAGGCGCTGCACGCATCCATGTGGACAATGCTGGGCCCATTTCAACTGTACCAGTTGGAACGGGATCCGGAACCCACCACTGATCAGAGAAGACACTGCAATTGAGGAAACACAAATATGGATGGATACACACTGCTCCAATGTCTATAGGACCCAAATCAGTAATAGTTTCCTCTTGTCCTTGCTACCGGTTTGGAACTGGGAGCGTGCGTTTATGCATGGCACTTCTGCACATGCGCAGAGTGTCCATGATGAGGTCTGGGTGGGTGGGCGGAGCCTCCATTCATCACTGGTACTGGTTCACCTGAACTGGGGTGAACGGGCAGAATGCCACCTCTGACCCAAACGGATTACGAGGTGCCATTAAAAATGCCCTGAATTGTCTGATGTAACATCACTTCAGAAGTTTAATTCTAGGAAATTAAATTTGCAATTTAGCAATCTTTCAAAGACTCCCTTTGCAAACACAATGGCTGGCAGGCCCCCAAGCACCTTTGCAAGTATATATTTATTAATTCCTTCTTTGTGGGAGGGGATTACAAATTTAGTGTTCCTTCTCTCTTGGGGAGGTGAAAAAAGAATTCCTTTCCTGCATAATAGTCAGCTCCCTTTCAGAGTAATTTCCTGTAATAGATCTTAATATTCTGACCTGGAAGTATGGGTAGAGAAAGCTTTTTAAATATTGACACCTCAAAACTTTTATATTTCCAACCACAATGGGTACCTGGAAGTTAGACATTAAGCAATGCAGTTGTTAAGTGAAGCATCACAGGACTGCACCTTTTTTTCCAAACATTTTTTTGCTTCAGCCGTTAAGTGAGACATCACAAGAAAATGACACTCTCTGCTGGCTTTCCCCGTTAATTTTGCATGTTGGAAGCCGGCTGGGAAGTCGCAAAGGTGATTGCGTGACTGTGGCCTGGTCGTAGGTGTGAGCACCAATTGTAAGTCACTTTTTTCAGTGCCGTCATAACTTCAAACAAGCTAAACAAGGGGGTTGCAAGTGAAGGACTTCCTCAGTGGTGGGATTCAATTTTTTTTACTATCGGTTCTGTGGGAGTGGCTTGGTGGGCATGCCATGGCTTAGAAAGGCATGGCTTGGTGGGCATGGCCTGGCTTAGAGGGTATGGCTTGATGGCATGGCTTGGCTTAGAGGGTATGGCTTGATGGCATGGCCTGGCTTAGAGGGTATGGCTTGATGGCATGGCTTGGCTTAGAGGGCGTGGCTTGGTGGCATGACATGGCTAAGAGGGAATGGCTAGGTGGGCATGGCAGGGAAAGGATACTGTAAAATCTCCATTCCCACCCCATTGCAGGGGAAGGTTATTGCAAAGTCCTCATTTCCTCCCGATCAGTGGGACTCGGGAGGCAGAGAATAGATAGGGGTGGGGCCAGTCAGAAGTGTTATTTAACTGTTCTCCGAACTAGTCAAAATTCCCACTACTGGTTCTCCAGAACTGGTCAGAACCTGCTGAATACCACCTCTGGACTCCCTGTAACAAGAAGATAAATCACACCATTGTTATCCAGGACTGAGATGAGGCTCAAACAGCTCAGAGTGTTGTTGGCACTGTCTGCTTATGTGTTCAGAGTTCAGTTACTTCCCTATAGAAATAAAATCCCACAGTGGGTGGATCATTGTTTCTTGCATTGCAGGGTTTCCCGGATTTGGCAATTTGGGATTTTAGCTCGCAGAATTTTCAGCACTAGCCATGCTGGCTGGGGAATTCTGCAAGGGGACATCTGCCAATCTGGAAGTCACCACGGTTGGGAAGCTCTTCTGTAGTGCCATGCCTAGATAAAGATTCATAAACACCAGCAACACTAAGGCTTTGGCCAATATAGGCAGTCCTCCACTTACGAACCAGGGGTGGGATTCTACCAGTTCGGACAAGTTCAGGCAAACCGATAGCTCTGAAGGTCATTTGTGAGCGAACCATTTCGCTCCCACTAGCAAGTGGCCTACCTGTGACCCAACAAATGCGCACACGACAAAAGCACGCCGACAAAACCACAGCGATAAAAGTGTGATGTCATCAATATGATGTCATCAACGCGCCAACAGCGCTCCGACAGAAGCGCGATTTAAGGTAAGGGTTAGGGTTAGGTTTATATTTACAGTGCGCTTCTGTCGGCGCGCTGTTGGCGTGCTTCAGCGCTCATTCGTCCGCGTGGTTTAGAACTCACGGTTTTGTCACCGCAGTTTAGTCGGGCACGCTTTCGTCGTTCGCCCTTTTGTCAGTGAACCGGCCTACCCCATCTTGCCTCCACCTGTGCTTTTCCTACCTTTATCTTCTCAGCTGAGTCACACGGTAGAGTGGATCGCCACGCCTCAGCTGCTTCTCTTCCCAAGTAAGTCTTCTTTAAAGTGCGCATGCGTGCCCAGTGCATGTCAGGACCATGCGCGAATGAAGTGAACAAGAGCACGCATAGTGCGTGCAAAGAGAACCGGTTGTTAAACCGGTAGGATCTCACCCCTGCTTATGACTGCAATTGGGTCCAGGATTTCTGTTGCTAAATGAGGCAGTTAGTTCTGCCCCATTTTATGACTTTTCCTGCCGCAGTGTTAAGTGAATTGTCAAGTGAATGTGACTCCACCCCCTGACTTGGCTTGTGACCCCAGGTCACTGCAACTGTCATAAATACAAGTCAGTTGCCAAGCATCCGAATTCTGATCACATGACGGTGGGAATACTGCAGTGGTCGTAGGTGTGATAAGTCACTTTTTTTTTAGTGCCATTGTAACGTCAAATTGTCACTAAGCCAATGGTTATAACTCAAGGACTATCTGTACACAATCTGTTTTTGGATTAGTAGATATATTTCACACTTTCTGAATTTCAGAATTTACTAGCTGTGAAATCAGCACAAAGCAGAGTTACACAGGAGAGTCGCTGCAGGCATCGCTGGGAGAGGAAGAAGTTTTAAACACACAGGTGGCTGAAGCTTATGAATTTATTCTTTGTCCGAAAATTGAGGTGTAAACAAGCAGGTTCCAATTTTCATCCATGAGATAACAGAAGAGTGTATGATTGTGGGCTTGAATCCCAGTGCCTCTCGGTAGAATAAGGTGCAGATTGCTCTTCATCAGTGTTTTTCAATCTTGACCACTCCGTGTGAAATTCACTTCTCAGATTTGCCCCAGATGGTGCTAGCTGGGAGATTCTGGGAATTACAGTCCATGGATCTTGAAGCAGCCAAGTTTGAAAAACAAAGTTCTACATTATCTGGAACCAGGGTTGTGACTTCCATTAGGTGATTTCTCATTAAAATTAACTCAGTGAGATGTATCTTCCCTATTTTTTTTGGCTCAGGTCTGGAATACTTGCTTGCAGGCAATCCCACAATCCTTTATTTCTGGGAACGTTGTGATTCTCACCTAAACGTTCAGCTGCAAGATTCAGAGGACACCTGCACTAGGAGATTATTCATGCTCGCATCACCTCCAATGACAGCAGGTCCTCAAGGAGTTCTGATGTGTGAACATTAGAACAAAAAGGTACCGTATTTCCCAGTACTTCCCAGTAGTGGACTGTGAGAGGGATCTTGGAGTCTTAGTGGACAACCCACTAAATATGAGCCAGCAGTGTGCAGCAGCAGCCAAAGAAGCCAATGCAATCCTAAATTGCATTAACAGAGGATACAATCAAGATCAAGTGAGGTACTAATACCACTCTATAAAGCCCTAGTAAGACCACACCTAGAACACTGCATCCAGTTTTGGTCACCATGCTATAAAAAAAGATGTTGGGACTCTAGAAAGAGTGTAGAGAAGAGCAACCAGGATGATTAGGAGACTGGAGAATAAACATATGAACAACGGTTACTGGAACTGGCCGTGGCTAGTCTAGTGAAGAGAAGGACCAGTGGGGACATGATAGCAGTGTTTCAATATTTGAGGGGCTGCCACAATGAAAAAGGGGCCACACTTATTTTCCAAAGCCCCTGAAGGCCAGATAAGGAATAATGGATGGAAACTGAACAAGAAGCGATTCAACCTGGAAATAAGGAAAAATTTTCTGAGAACAATCAACCAGTGGAACAGAAGTGGCCTTCGGAAGTTGTGGGAGCTTCATCACTGGAGGCTTTCAAGAAGAGATTGGACTGCCATTTGTCAGAAATGGTGTAGGCTCTCCTGCTTGAGTTGGACTAAATGACCTATAAGGTCCAGAGGTGGGTTGTTGGTGGTTTGGCCCATATTGGGAGAACCGGTAGTAGCGGCAGCGGGGGGCTCTGCCCATCTGCCCAAATGCTTTGCAGAAGCGTCGTGTGAATGCACAAGCACACTACTGCAGGGAGTAAACTGGTAGTAAAAAAAATGAGCAACCCACCTCTGACCCTTCCAACTATGTTAATCTGTTGGAATCTGTTACTTGTAACTCAATGAAACACAGAAGTTATGTATTGCTATACAGGTAATCCTTATGTCCATAATTGGGAGCAGAATTTCCATTGCTGAGCCAAGATAGTTAAGTGAGTCGAGATTTTACAGGCATTTTTTAAACCACATTTCTTAAGCAAATCACTGGAGTTATTAAATGAATCATAAATGTTCATAAAGTGAATCTGGCTTCGCCCATTGATTTAATTTGTCAGAAGCCAGCTGGAAAGGTTGCCAATGGTGATCACATGTCCCAGTGACACCACAACTCTTTTAAACACATGCCAATCACCGAGTGTCTAAATACGGATCACCTAGGGTTGCGGTGGTCAGAAGTGCAAATCCCGACTGTATGTCACTTTTTTCAATGCTGAAAATTAATTTTCTTTCTTCAAATGGTCGCTAAAGGAATAGTTATAAGTTGAGGACCAACTGTACTGCAAATTTGTCACCCTGGATAGCCAACTTTGGTCAATGTAACCTGTTTGAGATCACTTAAGTGGTGGCGGTAAGTTCCATAAATCAGCGGTGTCTGGGTGAACAAGTACTTTTTCTCAGGTTTTGGAGATGACCTGTCAGCTCGGTTGAAATGGATTAGCAAAAGATTCAAAACTTCTCTTTGCTTATTTAGATTGATTGTATTGTACTCCGGGCAGTTAAAGCTTATTCCGGAAGAAGGAAGAACACGTTGCCCTTTGTCTTGCCTTCTCCCCAGTAGGAGCTAGGTCATAAGTAAACACCTAGTGGAAGATCTGGAAAACTCAAGACTTATGTTGTTGACAATGCCACCTTTGTCCATGGGAAATAACTTACTAAACAAACCAAAGTCAATAACCCGATTGTCATTTCCTGGTTGTGCTTGGAGAAATCTGTCAAAGACTGTCCTTCAAAGGTTTGGCTTGGCTCCTTTTGACACACCCAGTGTTCTCTGGAACGACTGAAGATTCCCTGAGGTCCACTCTTCTCGTGGCTTTTACTGGCAGATCTCCATTTATTTCAACGTCATCCTTTCCCGCTTTATACTGGTCTGATCGGTACAGGGATCAGGTCATTTTTTTTGTCGCTCTTTATAATGTCGTTTTCCCAGTTACAATGGATGGCTGTGAAAGTTGGACTATAAGAAAGGCTGAGTGCCAAAGAATAGAGGCCTTTGAACTAGGGTGCTGGAGAAGACTCCTGCGAGTCCCTTGGATTGCAAGGCCATCAAACCGTTCAGTCCTAGAGGAGATCAACCCTGACTGCTCTTTAGAAGGCCAGATCCTGAAGAGGAGACTCAAATACTTTGGCCACCTAATGAGAAGGAAGGACTCCCTGGAGAAGAGCCCAATGCTGGGAACGATTGAGGGCAAAAGAAGGAGGGGACAACAGAGAATGAGGAGGCTGGATGGAGTCACCGAAGCAGTCGGCATGAGGTTAAATGGACTCCAGAGGATGGTAGAGGACAGGAAGGCCTGGAGGAACGTTATGCATGGGATTGTAATGAGTCGGACATGGCTTACAACAACAACATGATATCTTCCTTCTTCTTAAGTTCTTCCTGTCTTCTCCTGTCATTACCTCTTGACAACTCAACCACCTGCCCGGCTAGCTTCATTGTCATCGGACTGCCACTGTGTTGACTCCACAAGAAAGCTGGAAGGCAAACTAAACAAGATAGCTGAGACAATTGAATAGGGATTAAAAGCTCCCAATTCCAGATGACAAACTAAGCATATCCTCCTCCCCGTGACCTCTTGCAGTGCAAACACCCTGTGGCCACCAAGCCATGTTTGTAGGGCTAAATGAGGGTTCTCCCTTCAGCTGTTAGGGAAGGGCACTTTAGGCTGCAATTCTAGTCACCCTTGGAAGCAGTGGTGTATTAACCATTAAGCAGACTAAGCACGTGCTTAGGGCACCAGGCCCAAGGGGGCACCACAAAGTTGAGAAAGCAAGAAAAAAAAACCAATGAAGATTTGTACAGTGTGTACAAAGGAAGGGCACCAAGATTTGCCAGGGCTTAGGGCACCAGGGAGCCTTAATCCACCACTGCTTGGAAGGGCATCCTAAGAATGTCACATTTTGAAAGGTACATGAGACGGACAAAGAACGACCGTCACATGGGCTGGTCAAGTGTTAATCTATCTTTCCCTATCCAGGTCCAGCCTGTTGGCCTCTACTTTTACCTGGCTGTAAAATCCAGAAATCTACGAGTAGTAGTGGTGGGTTCCGGATCCTGTTGCAACCAGTACAGTTGCAACGGGGCCTGGCGTCCACCACATGGATGCATGCAGTGCACGAATGCATCCTTACCTCTTGCGATGCCTCCGCAATGCTCCAGCTGCTTAGTGGAGCATCACGTAGGTGCCCTGTGCTTCATGCGGGTGCGTGGAAGGGCCAAAGAGCTCAAATACAGGTAAGGAGCACGGGGGGGCCCTGTGGAGCACCATACCGAAACGGTACCCAGTGCTCCGGGCAGGCACTGGTACGCCCATACCAGGGCGTACCGCCTGCAACCCACCACTGACAAGTAGCATTGCTGCGCTTGCTGCTAACAGGAAGCTGGTGTAGATCTCCAATCCAAGAATTTGAGTTGAGTAATCAGACCAAGGTGGCGCAGTGGTTAAATGCAGCACTGCAGGCTACTGCTAGATCAGCAGTTCAGCGGTTCAAATCCCACCGGCTCAGGGTTGACTCAGCCTTCCATCCTTCTGAGGTGGGTAAAATGAGGACCCAGATTGTTGGGGGCAATATGCTGACTCTCTGTAAACCGCTTAGAGAGGGCTGAAAGCCCTATGAAGCGGTATATAAGTCTACTGCTATTGCTATTGCTATATTGTGACTGTATTGTGTCTACTGATATATTGTGTAATCCTGTCATGGAAAACCACCTCTAGAAGCAGATAATCCTCAGTTAGATCCCAATTATCTAAACTAATTGAAGTTCCATTGCTATTGGTGTTTGCCCGTGCCTGGCTACTGTCATTTCTGCTTTCCTGACTTCCAGATTAGATCAAACATCATGTGCTCTTCATGCAACTGCCTGCAACATAAACCAGCTTCTCTGATATACAGGGTGACATCTCACTGGCTGGCAACAAGGTCAGAAGAGCATTATCAGTAGTGGGAGAAGTGTGATGGCTTAAATTAATCTGCTCAAACACCATGCCTCATCCTGATGGATTCCTGACTGCCACAAGAAGATAAGGCCGTGTGTTCCTTTGGAGGCAGGAGAGAAAACAAACCAGCAAATTCATCCCAAAATCGAGAAGGAGGAGGAAGAGAAAAAAGAGGAGAAAGGGAGGAGGAGGAGGAAGAAAAAGAGGAGGAGGAGGAGTAGGAGGAAGAAAAAGAGGAGGAGGAGGAGAAGAAGAAGAAGAAGAAGAAAGGGAGGAGGAAGAAGAAGAGGAAGGGAGGAGAAGAAGAAGGAAAAGAAGGAAGGGAGGAGGATAAGAAGAAGGAAGGGAGAAGGAGAAGGGAGGGAGGAGAAGAAGGAGGAATGGAGAAGGAGAAGGAGGAAGGCGCTTCCTATTTGAGCAATTTCCACTTACGTAGAATCCAACTTTTTGTCTAACTTTCCCTAAGCTGAGTTGTATTGAACAACAGCTCCCATACATAGAGTGCCCATCTCAGAGAAGGTTGGCTGTGCCCTGTTCAAGAGCCACGGGCAGTGAATTTGCTAAAATAGTCTTTGCAGACATTCTTGGATCTTGAGGCACAACTAAGAAGCAACCATTTCTCCCAGTCACAGTCTTCATGGGCAGTTGCCCACTGGCACTGATATATCTGTTCTTCGCAAGCTCACCCTTTCTTACGACGCTTGATTTGTAGACAAGTTCAGCAATACACATGAGCCTATCAGGTCATCTCTGGCACGTTTCTTCTTAAATCACATCCATTTTTCCTTTTGTAAAAGTGGTACCTCCGTACTCATTGTTAGTTGTTCTTTGGGAGGCACAACGAGTACGAAAAACGACAAGTACCAAACAAACCTATGACTTAACATGGGACCCTTTATTTCAGCCAGGAGGGCTAGTGAGTCACAAGGCTGCCAACACCAACAGGCTCTACCCTATGTGTCGAGTACCAGGAGAAACAACGAGTATCGGGACACAGTTTTTGCATCAAAACACGCCAAGTACCAAATTAGATGAGTTTTGAAGCACTCAGCTACTGGGGTGCCATGGAATTTATTTATCTTCCATCTTTTATTATTTTTATAAATATTTATTCAACTGCATTGATGATGATGATGATGATGATGATGATGATGAGGCTCAAAAATCCTGCCTGAAAAAAGCTGCCCCTGCATCCAGTTGTTTTGGCCTGCAATGCCCTATAGCGGAGTCTTGAGGGGAGGGGTTGAAACAGTTTGTGTCCAGGATAAGAGAGGCCTGTTGATAATTTCTCAGCCCTCCTTCTGACCCATGCAATATACAGGTCCTCAATGGAAGGCAGGCTGGTTGCAATTGCTTTTTCTGCAGTCCTAACCAATGGTGGGATTCAATTTTTTTTTTACTACCGGTGTGGCTTGGTGGGCGTGGCATGCTTGGTGGGCGTGGCTTGGTGGCGGGGGAAGGATACTGCAAAATCCCCATTCCCTCCCGATCAGCTGGGACTGGGGAGGCAGAGAATAGATGGGGGTGGGGCCAGTCAAATGTGGTATTTACCAGTTCTCCCAACTACTCAAAATTTCTGCTACCGGTTCTCCAGAACTGGTCAGAACCTGCTGAATACCACCTCTGGTTCTCACTATCTGTTGAAGCCTCTACCTGTCCAGCTTGGTTGCTGTACCACACCAGACAATTATTGAAGTGCAGACTCAATAATTCCAAGGAAGGGAAGGGGAAAGAAGGAAGGAAGGAAGGAAGGAAGGAAGGAAGGAAGGAAGGAAGGAAGGAAGGAAGATCTCCAGAAGTCATGAGGGAAGGCCATGTCACATTCTCTATGTACAAAGAAAACCAGGGTAGCTTTCCAGCATATAACATAAACGGTGATGGGAAGAGCAAGAAAAAGCTGGAGGCAATCACTTATGCAAGCTGCTATAAAAGCGCATAAACAAAACACTAGAGAAGTGGCTGGTGCAGAAACAGCGTATATGAAAACAGATCAGCACTCGTGAGGCTTGCATTTAAAGGAGTCTGTGAGCCAGGTGTTCTTACCTGAGCTCCCCATCCCCAAGACCTTAAATTTGGGACCACTGACCATCGTCTAGATGGTACCAGCTCCTGGAACTGCTTTTAGGTCCTCTTTCAATCCAATGCGGCCCATTGGGAAAGGGAAGGGTTGAGGGGGAGGTAGCGGCATCTAAAAATCTCTCTATATTTGTCCCTCCACCCAGCCTTGCGTTTCCCCCACCCCACCAGTGTTTTGTGAAGGGTTAATCCCCTCTCTAAACAATCTGCTTGAAACTCTCTCTGGGAAAAGATCTGACATTCCCCGAGGCTGGCTCCGGGTTTCCCAGAGACGGGGTAGCCTTGGCCATCGTTTTGGGCCCAGGGGAGATAATAATAAGAGTGGATGCAGCTGTGCGACAAGGATGGGAATAGAGGAGGCTCATCATAAAGAGAGCTGAGCCACCCCTAAAGAAAGGCGAGGAGGGGAGGGGAGAAGGGAAGAGGAGGGGGGACGAGACAGAAGGAGTCTGGTTCAATGCTGAGCTGCCCGGGGTGAGATTTCCTCCAGCTATCAACGTATCAATTCAGGATGGAAATCTTGGATGCCAGCTGTTTGCAGTTACCGTATTTTTCGGACTAGAAGACACACTTTCTTGCCTCCCAAAAGGGGATGTGCGTCTTATAAACTGAATATTGCTGAAGCCCCACCCGCCCACCGGCCATTTTTTGGCCTCTGCACGTCCGCTTTTCAGGCTTTTCTCGGCCCATTTTCAAGGCTTTTTTGGCCCGTTTTGGAGGCTTTTTTCGGCCTATTTTTGAAGCTTTTTTGGCCCGTTTGTGAGGCCTTTCTTGGGCCCTTTTCGAGGCTTTTTTCTGCCCATTTTCAAGGTTTTTTTTGGCCCGTATTGGCTGAAAACAGCCTCAAAAATGAGCCAAAAAGCATCGAAAATGGGTAGAAAAAAGGCTGGAAAAGGGCCAAAAAAGCCCCCCCAAAAAAGGCCAAAAATGAGGTACGCAGAGGCCAAAACTTTTTTTTTCCTCTTCTAAATTTAGGTGTATCTTATAGTTAGGTTCATCTTATAATCTGAAAAATATGGTAATCAGAGGAGCTTTGAGTCCATTACCGGAATTTCTATGACAATACTCATCACTCACCTTGGGAAAAGAATCTCTTGCATGACAGGCAGCCCTCGGCTTTACAACTCTTCATTTAGTGACTGTTCAACATTACCACAGCCCTGAAAGAAGTGGCTTAAGACTGTTTTTCACAGCTCTAACCTTTGCAGCAATCCCCCATGTTTGTGTGATCAAAATTCAGATGCCTTGGCAACTGATTCATATTTATAACCGCTGCAGTGTCCCTGGGTTGTGTGATCCACTTTTGGGTCCTTCTGATGAGTAACGTCAATGGGTAAGCCAGGTTCGTTTAACACCCCGGGTTAATAACTTATCAACTGCAGTGATTCACTTAACAACGGTGGCCAGAAAGGTTGCAAAATGAGGCAAAATCACTTTTTTTCATTTAACAAAGAAATGTTGGGCTCTGTCATAAGTCAAGGACTGCCTGTGTTATCTGTTTACATGCACATTCTAAAATTTGGGGTGCAGTGCTGGTGGGGGAAGTGGGATCCTTACGTCCTGGGAACAGTCACTGAATAGTCTAAATCAAGTCAGCTTGGTCTAGTGGTCAAGGCAGGCTAGGAGCCAGGTGGTCGTGAGTTCTAGTTCCACCTTAGCCATGAAAGCCAGCTGGGTGACGTTGGGCCAATCGGTCTCAACCCAACCCACCTCACAAGGTGGTTGTTGCAGGAAAAATAGGAGGAGGAGGAAGCATTGGGTATGTTTGCTGCCTTGAATGACTTATGAAAAAATAGTGAAAAGGCAAGATTAAAAAAAAATATTTTTAATTATGGACTGTGCCGAAATGGACAAACTAACTAAAGGAATCCAGGCAAAAGAAGAATCAAAATTCTACCAGATATGGGATAAATGGTATAGGTAGATGGCGGAAAGAAACAAAAATCAATGAAGGAATATAACAAAACTCAAAAAATAATAGTTATGAGTAAAATAAGAGGGTTAAGAATGGTGAAATCCAAATGAAATACAATAGAAGTGGAAATAATATAAGGTGAGCGGTATCGATTGATAATTGCTATTATAAAGAACAGGAAGCTCTTTTAGTATTGTAACTGTGTAAATGTGTTGTACGTCTAGGTTTTGTGTGTGTGTATTTTACATGTTTGTTATTTAAAAAAAATAAAAAAAATATTTTTTAAAACGTGTGACCGAGCCATTTTTAATAAAAAATGCAAATCCTGGATGCCTAGGACCCATCTCTCTTCATTTACAGGGCAAGAGAAGAGGGGATAATTCTCAGTAAGAGCCGTCCAGCGATGGAGAAAGTTGTTGAAAGGAGTTGTGGCTTTCAGAGATTAGATGGAGCGCATTCTTGAGTTCAAGGACAGATAGTCTTTCTTTTTTAATTTTTATTCATTCGGCAGATTTATAAAGCTGCCTGCCTCACAAACTTGGAATTTGGGGCAGCGTACAACACAACAACAGTTAAAAACTCCCTAACTGTCTAACCGCAATCAAAAATAAATAAAATAAATAGATAAAATCCAAGAAAACAGGAAAACGAACATCACTTAATCTTGTTCAGCCATGTTGTATATTGTCCCTGGGATCCTCGAGGCTGGTGGAAAAAATGTTTTAAGGGGTTTCTGGGAGTCCCACAAAAATGGGGCTAACCTCACCTTGAAAGGGAAGGTGTTCCAGAGCAGGCGTTGGCAAACTTAAACACTCAAAGAGCCATTTGGATCCGTTTCCCCACAGAAAAGAAAAGACCGGGAGCCACAAAACCTACCGGTGATCGATAACTTCAATGAATCATGTGTCGGTGAGTGTAGCACATCGGCGGTTGTGAGACATATTTTGAGCGACAGGGAGCCACATGCTGCTCCAGAGCTGCAGGTTGCCGACCCTTTAAAACAACTTCAACACACGCAATGTTCTGATTGCACCACAAACGCAGTAGTCATCCTTACCTTTCACAGAGGCACTGAGTTTTATAAATATGAGCTTAATAGTATAGAATAATCATATCCAAGGACCAGTGGTGGGTTTCAAAACATTTTGGAACCTCTTCTGTAGGTGTGGCCTGCTTTCCGGGTCCATTGGTGGAACCTCTTCTAACCGGTTCGGTAGATTTGACGAACCGGTTCTACCAAATAGGTGTGAACTGGTAGGAACCCACCTCTGCGACCCTTGTTCCAGAAGGAGGGCCCACAACAGAAAAGACACCCCATCTGAATCCCACCCTTTGGAGTTTCTTTTCCAATGCTAACAATGAGGAGATTGTAGCTTTCAATGGGGACTTGAGTTTTCATTTTCCCATTGGCCTGTTTAAAAAAAAAAAAAAATTAAATGGGGGTCCTGTACATTGCGGAGGAACATGGTGGCTAGAGGGATGCGGTGGCTCAGTGACTAAGACGTTGAACTTGTTGATCAGAAAGGTCGTCAGTTCGGCGGTTCGAATCTCTAGTGCCGGGTAACTGAGTGAGCTCCCATTACTTGTCCCAGCTTCTGCCAACCGAGTGGTTCGAAAGCATGTAAAAATGCAAGTAGAAAAATAGGGACCACAGCTTCTTGTGTGCCTTCAGCGTTTAGTCATGCTGGCCACATGACCACGGAGACGTCTTTGGACAGCACTGACTCTTTGGCTTTGAAATGGAGATGAGCACCTCCCCCTAGAGTCGGGAATGACTAGCACATATGTGCGAGGGGAACCTTTACCTTTACATTGCAAAACAAACCACCAGCCTCTTGTATTATCTCAGTTTTTAAGGATATTGACATTCTTTAGAAAATGAAACTCTGAAGTTCACTACTTTGGAAAACTATCTACTTGTGCAGATACTAAAACAAAAGAAATCTGAGATGGTAGAATCATAGGATTAGAAGGTAATCTTAGAGGTTTTCAGGGGTGGGCTTCAAAAGTTTCAGCAATTGGGTCTGCCCAGTTGCTGGGTGGGTGTGGTCATGGTGGGCGTGGCTTAGGATCAAAAGCAGCAAAGTTCTAAGTTGTCTAAGCCCAAACTTTCAAGTCTGGTGGCATAAGGGATTTTGTTGCGAGCAGAGGAGTGGAGGACTCTTCTTGTGAAATATCTCTGGACTCGTTCGATTGTATTAATGTCTGATTTGCAGTGAAAGTTCCAGACAGATGAGTTATATTCAAGAATTGGTCTAGAAAAAGTTTTGTATGCCCTAGTTTGCAGTTCAATATTACCTGGAGAAGAAACTATGCAAGATTAGGTTCACAACTCTTAATGCCTTTTTGGCATAGAAGTCTAAGTGTTATTGTTACCACTATTGAAAGACTTCCTCTGGAGCAGTGTTCCCAACCTTGGCAAGTGGAAGATGTCTGGACTCCAACTCCCAGAATTCCCCAGCTGGGGAATTCTGGGAGTTGGAGTCCAGACATCTTCTACTTGCCAAGGTTGGGAAACACTGCTCTAGAGGAAGGACCTACTCCTATCAAAACAGGGCACGTGGCCACCCTTGGTCAAAGTCTAGATTGCCCCACTGAGTTGTAATCCTCTACTCCAGTTCCTTCCCTAAAGAACACTTCCTTGGAACGCCCCCTTGGCCAATTCTGGTTTCCAAGCAGGTCATGGGAATCCCTGCAGCTCCAGCTGGAGCGTTTCTCTAAAACTTGACTGTGACTCAAGACTTGAGTGATCTTGTACAATTTGTCCCCAGGGATTAGAGGACAACAGTTGTTGTCCATCCATAGAAGAGGCCCACTGGCAGAAACGTCTTGGTCCTAATTTTATTTCTGTCTGCAGGGTGTGGTCAAGATGGCAGCTGTGATGTGCAAAGGACATTAAAAACATCATGCACTAGGGAAATCAGGAGGTCCAGGCAGTTCAAATGGGCGTAAAGATTTATTGCAAGCTAAAGCTCTCTACAAGAATATGAGCTACTACCAGTACAAGAACATTAGTGATAGATTAATATCTATCAAGGTGGCTGGACTTTGATCTCTTGCAGGTGTGAAGGGACTCGTGACTGTTGATGTGTTTGACTCCCTCCCTCGGGCTCATCCTGGTCATCATCTACGCATTGTTGTGGCTGCCATCTTGACTTCTGACTTCCCCAAAGAACTCTGCTTATCAGAAGCCAGGTGGGAAGATCACACATTGCAATTAGCAATAGCAATAATCTTAGGATAAAGGTAAAGGTTCCCCTTGCACATCTGTGCTAGTTGTTCCCGACTCTAGGGGGCGGTGCTCATTTCCGTTTCAAAGCCGAAGAGCCAGCGCTGTCCAAAGACGTCTCCATGGTCCTGTGGCTGGCATGAGTAAATGCCGAAGGGGCACGGAATGCTGTTACCTTCCCACCAAAGGTGGTTCCTATTTTTCTACTTGCATTTTTACATGCTTTCGAACTGCTAGGTTAGGAGAAGCTGGGACAAGTAACGGGAGCTCACTCCATTACGCGGCGCTAGGGATTCGAACTGCCAAACTGCTGACCTTTCTGATCAGAAACGCATTGCCCCCTAGAGTTGGGAACGACTAGCACATATGTATGAGGGGAACCGTTACCTTTACCTTAATAATTCATAGGTCCTTGGTTAGGGCTTAGATGATTAAATTTCCAGGAGTCTTCGCTTGAATCTAACTGCAGGTACTTTGGAGAATAGCTTGACTCCCTCTTCTTTGTGGCAGCCTCTGAGATATTAGAAGACTGCTATTGTGTCTCCCCTAGTCCTTCTTTTCATTGAAATAGATCTACCCAGTTCCTGCAACCGTTCTTCATGTGTTTTAGCCTCCAGTCCCCTAATCATCTTTGTTGTTGTTGTTCTCTGCACTCTTTCTAGAGTCTCAACATCGTGGCGACCAAAATTGGATGCAGTAGTCTGAGTGTGGCCTCACCAAGGCATTATAAAGAGGTATTAACACTTCACATGATCTTGATTCTATCCAGAAAACCCAGTTATTTTTGGAAAAAGCATCTTTGGGACATCCATGACCTGGATGATTTAGAATCTCCATAAACAATATTAGGATGCATGAGAGGAAGAGGTTAATATGTATAATCTGTACCAAGCTACTCAAAATTCTTTTTAAAAAAACACAGCGCTCTCTCTGATTAGGAACATTTAATGTTGCAGATGTATTAGCAAAGCTGAGTTAATTTTCTACAGCCGAAACTCCCGGCCCAAGAAGTTCCGAGATTATATACACTCATATTGGAATGTTTGATTTGAAAGAATCATAAACCCAGCTCCAAACCTTTAGGCTGAGTCAGACTTTTCGCTGCACAGATAACTATTAATAGATGCCTCCCACCGTTCCTTTATCCGTGAGCACCAGAACATACTTTCCCTGGTTAAACTTTAATTTTGTAAACTCGAGATAATTTAAGGATGGAGATTCTTCATAAGCTTTCCAATGAACTCTGAAGAGGAATTTCTGCTTGTGAAATGGATGCTGATCTCACTTTTGCGTCTGCAAGGCAGGTCTTGAAGAAAAGAAAAAGAAAAGACTTTTTTAACCAGTGGTAACCAAGGGGAAATAATAGCAATAATAATGTTACTCTTGCTAGTGCTGTGGTTAACGCTGTTGCATTTTCCAGAGAACAGCTAAAAGAGCAAAGGCATTTGCAGCCACAATGCAAAATACAAACAGTACAAAATGTATATTGTTCTTTATATTGTTTTATATACAGTATCTATGTCAGTGATGGTGAACCTTTTGGCCACCGAGTGCCAGGGGTGAAATTCAGCAGGTCCTGACAGGTTCTGGAGAATCAGTAGCGGAAATTTTGAGTAGTTGGGACAACCGGTAAATACCACCTCTGACTGGCTCCACCCACATCCATTCTCTGCCTCCCGAGTCCCAGCTGATCAGGAGGGAATGCGGATTTTTGCAGTATCCTTCCCTTGTCACACCCACCAAGCCACGCCCACAGAAACAGTAGTAAAAAAAATTTGAATTTCACCACTGCTGAGTGCCCAACTGGAACGCATGTCTACTGGCCAGCTGGTCTTCAGGTTTCCGGCACTCGGGCGTGTGCGAAAACCAGCTGGCCAGTGCGCATGTGCATGACGGAAACCAGAAGAGCAGCTGGCGACGGCGCGCATGCCCACAGAGAGGGTACCATAGATTCGCCATCATGGATCTGTGTTTATCAGATTATTGTACACTGCCTAGAATCGCTTTTTGTGCGATGGACTGCCATACAAATGTGATAGATGATAGATAGATAGATAGATAGATAGATAGATAGATAGATAGATAGATAGATAGATAGATAGAGAGAGACAGACAGACAGACAGACAGACAGACAGACAGACAGACAGACAGACAGACAGACAAATACATACAGACATATCCCAAAGATGCTTTTTCAAGAGGCAACTGGACTTTCTGGGTTTTCTTTGAAGGCGTTTCGCTTCTCATTTAAGAAGCTTTTTCAGCTCTGCCTTTTGTGACCTTCTGACAAGCAAACTCAATGTGGAATCCAGATTCACTTAACAAGCATGTTACTAACAACTGCAGTCATACACTTAACAACTGTGGCATGAAAGGTCATAAAATGGGACAAAACTCGCTTAAGAAGTCTCTGGCTTAGCAACAGAAATCTTGGCTTAACTGTGGCCATAAGTCAAGGACCATGTGTAGTCCCTTCTTATAATTGCACTTCTTATGCATGTTTGGGGCTTATGGGCAGGCACGACCAGGTGTGAATCTGACTTACCTGAGAACAGACCAATGGTATACAGGCAAGTCCTTGACTTATAACCACAATTGAGCCCATCATTTCTGTAGCTAAGTGAAACAGCTGTTAAGTGAATCTTACCCCATTTTTACAACTTTTCCTGCCACAGTTGTTGAGTGGATCGCTGCAGTTATTAAGTTACTAACAGGGTTGTTAAGTGAATCCATCTTCCAAGTTGATTTTGCTGAGAAGACAGCTACAAAGGCGGATCTCATGATGCCAGAACATTGCAACCATCGTAAATATGAGTCAGTTGCCATGCGCCTGACTTTTGATCAGATGAGCATGGGGATGCTGCAATGGGTGTAAAGTGTGAAAAAGGGTCCTCAGTCACTTTTTTCCCCAGTGCTGTTGTAACTTGGAACGGTCACTAAATGAACTGTTCTAAGTTGAGGACTACCTGTAGAAAACTAGGGTGGGAGACAAGTGTTTATAGCGGAAGTGTTCAAAGGGGAGACGGAAGAAGGCGGCACAGAACAGTCCAACATAGATTGATTATGTTGGGGGGGGCTGTTGAGCCATCAGGATACCCCTTAAATCAGGGGTCGCCAACCTTTTGGACCTCGGGGACCTCTAAATTCATAATTTTAAATCCTGCAGACCACTAAATATGAATTAAAAAAAAAAGATAAATAGTATTTAGTGCAGTATACAAATGCAAATAATTTTTCCGCGGACCACCAACATCTTCTCGTGGGCCACTTTTGGGCCAGGTTGGTGACCACTGCCCTAAATGCCCTTGTCTTCACTACTAGACATGTACCTCTGCCTCTGTGCCAAGCTTTCCTGGAGTCCAGCCACTGCACTTTGGGCTGAGTTTTCAAGGGAAACAAAAGGGCCCGCTCCATTTTTCTTCTTCTTCATTCAAAAACCTGAGCCTGAGTTTCCCACAAAGTCTCTCCCAGGCCAACTACTCCATTTACACCACAACTGGCCCACTTTGGTTCCTTGGGGCTAAGGTTCCCCAATGAGGGTGCACGCTGATCACCGGGTGCAACCACCCCCCCCCAAACAGCTTCTTTCTCTGCGCACAATTTGGTTCCTTGGGGCTAAGGTTACCCAATGGGGGTGCAGTGCACGCAGATAATCCGAACCCCCCCTCAAAACGGTTTTTTCTGCACACACCTTGGTGTGAACCCCCAAACGGCTTCCTTCAGCAGAGACGCCGGTGTGCCGCGTGGATGCCTTCCCCGTGTGCACGCTCTGTGCACAATCCCGACTATTGTCCTTTGTTTCCCACAGTTCTCCCACAGGTACTCTTGCCCGCCGCGGCCCAGGGTGAACTCTCCGTCCCTCTCCCCATCTTGGAAAGAGCTCTTCTTCCTTGGCCGCCTTCCCAAAGGGAAAGGTTAACAGCCTTCATTCAAGAGAGGTGCCCTTTCTCCCCACCACCTCCTCCTTCCCCGCGCCCCCCTCCCTCCCTCCCCTCGCCGCTTGCACAGATAGGCTGTGTGTTTCTAGCCCATCCCTCCCTCTTCTCCCCCCCCCGCTTACCCCCCCCCCCCACCGCCGCCCGCGAAGGCTCCGAGATGCCAACATTGTCAAGGCGAATCCAGGTGCTGAGCTTGTAAAGCCGTGCAAAACAATACCAGCATCTCTCGCCTGTGACTGGGGCTCTCTTTTTTCCCAAGCTGGCGTCAGCGAGTCTGCTTCGCTCTCGGCACTCGGCATAATTAGCGAGCGAGCCACCAGCAGCTTTCACTGAAGCCTTTTGCGCCCAGCGATCCGCCTCTCCCCCCCCCCCCAAACTCCACTTTCCCAACCCTTAGCCGGGTTCTCGCCCGCCCTCCCCCCCCCAACAAAAGAAGCATTATTTTGTAACAACAGATTAAAGAGATTGAGATGGGGGGGGGGGGAAGGAACCATCTCTGCGGGGAGGGGTGCTGGGAAGAGGAGGGGGGTCTTTAAAGCAGAATCAGGAGGGCCTTTGGAAGCAGGAGGAGTGGTCCAGTGGTGTGTCTTGGAATGTGTAAGAAATGTGCAGGGAAAGAGTGTGTGTGTGTCCGTCTGTCCATCCCCTATGCCAGGGATGGCTAACCTTTTCCGGACCAAGTGCCCAAACTGCATGCATGTGTGAAGGTGTGTGTGTGTGTGTGCCCGAACCCCCAAAATGCAATACATGTGTGGTCCCCGTGCATGCATGCACATGCATGCGTGGCAGAGACCCAAAGACTAGCTGGCCAATGAGAGGCATGCGGTGGAGCTGAACTTGTGTGCCCTCAGAGGGGGTGCTGTATGCCACCTCTGGCACACATGGGTTGTCCCTCACAGCCCTATAAAGACTTGGGGAAGGGAGCCTGCCCACTTGCAGGTGGGTTGGTGTCGGGGTGAAATTCAGCAGGTTTTGACAAGTTCGGGAGAACAGGTTCCGGTAGCGGAAATTTTGAGTAGTTTGGAGAACCGGCAAATGCTACCTTCTGGCTGGCCCCAGAGTGGGGTGGGAATGTGGATTTTGCAGTATCCTTCCCCTGCCACGCCCACCAAGCCACACCCACGGAACCGGTAGTAAAAATATTTGAATTTCACCACTGGTTGGGGTTCTCTGTTGGGGTCTGGAGGTGGTTTAACTGAAACATGCAAAGAAGGATTGCAGGAACTGTGGGTAGACCAAGTCTAGTGGAAAGAAGGACCAGGGGTGATATGATAGCCGAAGGGCTATCCCAAGGGAGAGGAGGCAGCCAACCTATTTATCAAAGCACCTGTAGGCAGGACATGAAAGGATGGATGGAAACTAACCAAGGAGAGAAGCAACTTAGAACTAAGGAGAAAAGTCCTAACGGTCAGAACAATCCACCGATGGAACAAATTGCCTTCAGAGGTTGTGGGTGCACCAGGTTTTCAAGAAGAAACTGGGCAGGCATTTGTCTGGAATGACATAGGGTCTCCTCCTTGAGGAGGGGATTGGACTGGATGACCTCCAGGGTCCCTTCCAACTCTGGTTTTTTTACTGTTTATTGCACTTCACATCACCTTCCTGAGCCTGATACCTTGTTGCTAGTTGCGAAGTTGTGTCTGACCCATCACGACCCCATGAACAATGTTCCTCCAGGCCTTCCTGCCCTCTACCATCCTCTGGAGTCAATTTAAACTCACACCTGCTGCTTCAGTGACTCCATCCAGCCACCTCGTTCTCTGTCGTCCCCTTCTTCTTTTGCTTTCAGTCTTTCCCAGCATGAGGCTCTTCTCCAGTGAGTCCTTCCTTCTCATTAGGTGGCCAAAAGTATTTGAGTTTCATCTTCAGGATCTGGCCTTCTAAAGAGCAGTCAGGGTTGATCTCCTCTAGGACTGATTGCCTTGCAGTCCAAGGGACTCGCAGGAGTCTTCTCCAGCACAAGAGTTCAAAGTCCTTCATTCTTTGGCGCTCAGACTGTCTTATGGTCCAACCTTCACAGCCATACATTGCAACTGGGAAAACCATAGACTTGACTATACACACTTTGCACTTGATGCCTAGCAGGCATTATTGTACCTGCAAGAAGAACTTCAGGTAGTGTATATAAATGCAGGGATGAGAGAGGAATGTGAACACAGCATGTGATTAGCCACCTCTGGTTGTCCTTGAACGATCTTGAAAAAAAGATATCCAGGTGAGCATTGGACCAATCTTTCTCAAGCTTAGCCACTTTAAAAGACATGTGGACTTTAACTTCCAGAATTCTGCTTCCACTTATCTTAGAGTTGCTAAGATGGAAGATCAATGGGGAACCCTAGAAGTAAAATATGGGCTGGGAAGTCCCCAAACCATTCCACAACATGGTTGTGGCAATCCCCTTCAGCCTTGTTTCTAAAGAAACCACTGTCCCACAGTGGAAGTGGACTCAAGGGAGGCTATTTTACTTTGGAAACAAGTAATTGCATAAAAGTCTGTAGAGATTCTCAGTCATCTGGGTCATGGTTGTCCCAAAGGTGGTTTTTTTTCAAGAGGCAACTGGACTTTCTTGTTTTTTTTCTTTTGAAGCACATTTGGGTCAACTATGACTTGGATGGCTGAGAATCTCTACAGACTTTTAGCTATGCAATTTGGAATGAACACCCTTGAGATGGCGTGGGAGTATGAAGGGGTTTCCAGAGGAAAAAAATTGCAGACTACAGGAACCATTAGCGCTACTCAGGTGACCCTGAGGAGACAGATAAACCTTCAAGTGCTTCAAGGACCCTCTAAAAGGATACAAATAACCAGCTGTTTGCAAGGAGTATAAATCCTTCCATTCCCCACTATCCTGCCAGAGCTGAAGAAGCTTCTTGGATTAGAAGCGATATGCCTTCAAAAGAAAAACCAAGTCCAGTTGCCTCTTGAAAAAGCACCTTTGGGCCATTTAGTTTTTGTTTTTCCCCAGCTGAATGCAGACATGCCAACCTCCTGTCTTTGCCTGCTATGCTTATTCTTCCCTTCCAGTGAAATTAAGAGTGCTTGCTTTAGGTCATAGCATTATTCTATTACACTTCCCCCACCCACATCAGTTTTCAGCAAAGCTGAATCGTGCAGTGGGGCAAAACAGCGTCGGGCTAGGCATGTTTTCAGTTGTTGCTTGAGAGAAGTTCCCGGCTGAGGTGTACTTTTCCCCCTGAATCTGTGGCTTGGATGATGTCAGAATGTGAGAGCTCTGAACCTGGAGTGTACATGCGACAGAACGAGCCTTAGAAGTGACAGAAATGAGTAAGGATGGGTTAGCTTCTCTTAAGTATACACACATGTACAATTTATTGATTTCTTTTTACAAAGCTACAAAACAGAGAGAAAAGAATGTAGGAGAAAAAAATAGATGAGATGGGAAAATAGAAGAGAGAAAGGAAGGAAGGAAAGAAGGAAAGAGAAAGGAAGGAAGGAAGGAAGGAAGACAAAGGAGGGAAAGAAATGGAAGGAAGGGAAGGATTTCCAATAAAGCAATTTTTGTTGTTAGTTGTGAAGTCATGTCCAACCCATTGTGACCCCATAGAAAATGTTCCTCCAGGCCTCCCTGTCCTCTACTATCCTCTGGAGTCCATTTAAGTTCATGCCGACTGCTTCGGTGACTCCATCCAGCCACCTCATTCTCTGTCATCCCCTTTTCTTTTGCCCTCAATCGTCCCCAGCATTAGGCTCTTCAGTGAATCCTTTCTTTTCATTAGGTGGCCAAAGTATTTGAGTTTCATCTTCAGGATCTGGCCTTCTAAAGAGCAGTCAGGGTTGATCTCCTCTCGGACTGTCCAGTTGGATGGCCTTGCAGTCCAAGGGACTCGCAGGAGTCTTCTCCAGCACCAGAGTTCAAAGGCCTCCATTCTTTGGCAATTACAACATTGTTGATTGTATTTTCTGCCTTCCAAATTGCTCAAAAGGGTAGCTAGTTTTTAAAAGTACTCCTTTCATTCAAAAGCCCTTACTGATAATAAATTAGCATATCAAGGTGTTCTTCATCATCATCATCATCATCATCATCATCATCATCATCATGATATAAAGCACAAAGTGGAAAAAGTTGTCAAAAGTGAAAAGGTAATGATCTTGTGGGACTTTTGAATACAAAGAGGTTGTCATTTGGAACACAACACGCCAGATATTACAGTTGTCAAAAACCGAAACATACAATTTATTGATATCGCTGTACCAGGAGATGCCAGAGTCAAAAAAAAGAAGAAGAAGAACTGGAAAAAATCATGAAATATCGCAACCTGGCCATCGAAACTACCCAATTATGGATGAAACATGTAACAGTGATACCCCATTCTCATCGAGGCACTTGGTACCATGTCCAAGAATTTTATAAGATACATCAACAAATTGCAGCTTCCTGCAATAACACCAGCGGAACTGCAAAAAACTGCCCTACTCGGAACATCTTATATTTTAAGAAGGTACTTGGTTGATACCTAGCAAACTGTATCAACCATTAGCACAAGTCGCTGGTATTTGTAATGCATTTTTGAATGTTCAGTTGGCTGAGTTTCATGTTTAATGAATAAAGTATCATCATCATCATCATCATCTTGATGTATTTATTTTCTACCAACAACAGTCCCTTCCTTTGCTCCCAGAAGTTTAGCCCAATTCAGGATTTTATACCTCCTTGGACCAAAGGGTCAAGTACTTAAAAAAAAAAGTTAGCTCTTTCCTTCTTCCTCTGCCCTGGAGGCCCAGCTGATCTCAGCAGCCGAAATCAGAAACAGCAGCTTTCCAAAAGGGCCCAGGCAGAATCAGAAAGGAAAGGGAAGGAACGTCAGCAGCTGTGGGACAATCTGGCTTTTTATAACCAAACTCTCAACTGCCGGAGAGTTTGAACGCGAAGTTCCTCCAGGGCCAAGCCACAAGGGTGTCAGATGGGGCAGGATGTGAAGCACTGTGTGCCGCAGATTGCTGGCGCCAGGGAGGTGATTCACCGCACGCTTGCATCTCAAGGTTCAGATTGGATGTCAGGCTGCATCAAGGAATTTTGGAAGAGGGAGGAAAAAAAAACGCATTTCAACAAAGGGACCTTATCATTGTGGGGATATATGGAGGCAGATAGGTTCTTTCATACTTCTAGTTTCTTTTCTTTTTTAAAAAAAGAAGAAGAGTGTTGTATTCAGCCTTGTTCTCCTTGGTTAGCCAAAGAAGACAAGAAAGAAGGAGAGATGGGGAGCAGAGAGGGGGAGGAGGAGCAGGAGAGGATGCTGAGCAAATGTTAGCAGCTGGTGGCCAGTTTTTTCCCCAGTGTCTGTTTTTTGGGACACCCTGACAGCTGTTTCCTGTAGCCTGCTATCTCATGGGCTCATCTTGAAGGGATGTGGTACCGGCACCCCCCCCCTTGTTCCAGTCCTCCTGCACGGTCTGTTTCCTGCACCAGGACTCTGGCTTGTGCCTTCTTTCTCACGACCTGCTCGGAGGTCAGCTGGACTCCTCGAAAGGGCTCCGCTAAGCCAGCCCAGAAACCCGTCGAATAAAAATAATTCTCCTTCCTTGTTGTACCACTCCCAGGACTTCTCTCCTTTTGGGTATCTGGCTGACCTGAATGCTCTCACAACAAGACAGCCTCCACACCTATATTTGCATCCTGTCTTCATAGGAGACCCAGACCCCAGGAAAGAGTTCCAGAAAGCTTCACTAGATGAGCAAGGATGTTTGGATGTCACGGTGCCTTTAATGTGCAGCGGGGGGTCTCCAAAGGTGGCAACTTTTAAGACTTGTGGGCTTCAATTCCCAATATTCCCCAGGCAGCTGTGGCTTGCTGGCTAGGGAATTCTGGGAGTAGAAGTCCACAAGCTTTAAAGTATGGAGAGCCCAGATTTACAATCTGGAAAGCACAAGTATTTCGATGGGCCAAAGCAATAGCAGTTAGACTTACATACCGCTTCATAGGGCTTTCAGCCCTCTCTAAGCGGTTTACAGAGTCAGCATATCGCCCCCAACAATCTGGGTCCTCATTTCACCCACCTCGGAAGGATGGAAGGCTGAGTCAACCTTGAGCCAGTGAGATTTGAACCGCCGAACTGCAGATAGCAGTCAGCTGAAGTAGCCTGCAGTGCTGCATTTAATCACTGTGCCACCTCGGCTCTCTCAAAGGCCGCCAATCGTCTTACATCTATCTTGGATTGACTTTACCAATTCCCAATGTGTTTCCAGGAGAAGTTCAAAAGGCTGGTTTTGAATCTTCACACAGTCCTTGACTTACAATTATTCCTTTACTGGCTGTTCACAGTTTACAACATCACTGAAAAAAGATGGCACGATCAATGTTCACACTTACAACTACTGCAGAACGGCAATGGCAGAAAATGAAGAGGAACTAAAGAGCCTCTTGATGCGGGTGGAGAAGGAGAGGGCAAAAGTTGGCTTGAAATTCAACATTAAGAAAACTAAGATCATGGCATCCGGCCCTCTCAATTCCTGGCAAATAGAAGGGGAAGAAATGGAGGCAGTGACAGATTTTATTTTCCTGGGCTCCAAGATTACCGCAGATGGGGACTGCAGCCAAGAAACTAAAAGATGCTCCTGGGGAGGAAAGTGATGGCAAATCTAGACAGAATCCTAAAAAGCAGAGACATCACCCTGCCAACAAAAGTGCATACAGTCAAGGCTATGGCTTTTCCCAGTTGCAATGGATGGCTGTGAAAGTTGGACCATAAGGAAGGCTGGGTGCCAAAGAATGGAGGCCTTTGAACTCTGGTGCTGGAGAAGACTCCTGCGAGTCCCTTGGACTGCAAAGCCATCAAACCGGTCAGTCCTAGAGGAGATCAACCCTGACTCAGAGATGTGTTGATGCCTGTTCAGCCCAGATTGGGTGAACCGATAGTAGCAGCGGTAGGGGACTTTGCCTACCCATCTGGGTGCTTCTGCGCACATGTAGAAACATCGCGCAGGAGCGCATTGGAACCAGGAATAAAAAATTTAGCAACCCGCCTCTTCCATGACTGCTTTTTAGAAGGCCAAATCTTGAAGAGGAAACTCAAATACTTTGACCATCTAATGAGAAGGAAGGACTCCCTGGAGAAGAGCCTCATGCTGGAAAAGACGGAGGACAAAAAGAGAATGAGGTATCTGGATGGAGTCACCAAAGCAGTCGGCGTGAGCTTAAATGGAGTCCGGGGGATGGTAGAGGATAGGGAGGCCTGGAGGAACGTTGTCCACGGGGTCGCAAAGGGTCGAACACGACTTCGCAACTAATAACAACAAATGGCTGAAAAGTCAATTGGTCAACTGATTGCTTTAATTCCTTAAAAGTATGAGTCAACCAAAAAAAGATGCAACCTGCCAACAGTTTTATAAAAAAAGAAAAAAACGGGCTGTGGCACATGAGCTAACCAGAGCCTTGCCAGTTAGAGGAAATGTTTTACATCAGTGATTTTGAACTTTGGCAAATTTAAGATGTCTGGACTTCCAACTCCCTGAATTCTCCAGCCAGCTATGTGGGTGACTTTTGGGCCAGTCACACTCTCTCTCAGACTGCCACACCTCATAGGGTGGTTGTGCGAAAAATAGGAGGAGGGAAGAATATTTGGCGTGTGCACCACCTTGTTTTAATTATAGAAATAATAAAAATGGGATTATAAAAACCTATAATAATAATAATAATAATAATAACAACAACAACAACCAGTACGTTTCTCTTACTGATTGTGAAGACAGACCAAATAAACACTCTTGGTGTCCCGTGGATATTTTTTTAAGAGGAAAATCCTGTTTCTTATGCAGGTGCAATAGAGGAATGTGTGGGCGGATGTATAAGAGAGAGCAAAAGCGAGAGAGCGATCTCAAAATCCACGTCCCATTAGCTTGCCCAGCCTTGCCCCCTATGCTATGATCAGTCCTTGCCCCAGACTTGACAGTTACAAAGCCGATAAATAGGCCTGTGGGTTGAGGGCCATCTGCACAGGAAAAGAGAAAAGGTGGCATGCCCACTTTTAGAAAGGAAAAAAAAATGAAGAGATTGGAGAAAGTGAAGAATGGAATTGTGGGAAGAAATACCCATCTGATTCAGTTCTAAGAGGGGAGAAAGACACTGGAAACATGAAGGCTGATTGGAAAGATGGTTTATTGATGGGCAGGACCACAAGGGTTTGAGGTCCTGGGCAACTGAGTGGAGAATGTGGGTTATTGATATTTTCCCTTGGGCCTTGCCCTTCACCTTCCTGTTCCTGTGCAAGAAATGCATTCTATTGGCTGTACTCAGACTCCCATGGGGCTACCTGGGGTCATGTTTGTCTGAATCAAGTTTGGTTGAACCTTGGGCTGGTGCAACATCCTTAGATTTTGCAATGCAGTGAGCCCTGTGGCTAGATAATCCTCTAATGTCCTGGAGGGCCAAGGGTTAATCCCATCACCCTGGAGCTGAAGGTCTTTTGTCTTGTAGATAGGCTGGCCCTGTCCTGCTGGGGCTATTAACAAAGGTGGGGGCTGCAGTCCAAGAGCATATATAATATTTATAATATAATATATATAGTATTCTGCCTATTTAATATTTCTCAAAATATTTCATTCTTATTAGAAAGGGAGGTGGCTGTAAACTTTGTACAGGATGTTCATTTAGGCTGCCCCAAGCAACTCTTAAATATACCCACTTGTGAATATATGGTGCATGACGGTAACCATTTTTCAGATATTCATTGCGGATCAGCAAATAGCATTTCCAGGGTCAAATCTGACCTCTGAAAGATGGCAAGGGAGAAGATATGGAATGGAAAATACAGGGAGGAGGAATTTGACTAGGTTCAAGGAACTGAAGTAGACCTTCAAGCAGTGGGCAGGCCCAGATCTTCTTCTTCCAAAGCACCAGGAGGCGAGACAAGAAGCAATGGATTGAAACTAAGGAGAGAAGCAACCTAGAACTAAGGAGAAATTTCCTAACAATAAGAACAATTGGCCAGTGGAATGGCTTGCCTCCAGAAGCGGTGGGTGCTCCATTACTGGAGGCTTCTAAGAAGAGACTGGACAGCCAGTTGTTATTTGAGGTCTCCTCAGTGGTGGGATTCAGCCAGTTCGCACCTACTCGGGAGAACCAGTTGTTAACTTTCTAAGCAGTTTGGAGAACTGGTTGTTGGAAGAAATCTTTTTTTTTCCCCACTTTACAGGGCTAATCCTGTAAGGAAGGCAGGAAGGAAACACTCTGGTGTTGTTTCTAGCCTAATCTTTATTGTTCTTGCTTACAGAAACTGCTTTTCCACTTAACTCTATTACATTTTAACAGCTAAGAAGAAGTGCCCATCAACGTGAGTGACATTGAGTTGGCCACGACCACCCAGTCACATGACCACCAAGCCACGCCTACACAGCTGGTCATTAGGGCAGAGAACCAGTTGTTAAATTATTTGAATCCCACCCCTGGGTCTCCTGCTTGAGCAGGGAGTTGGACTAGAAGACCTCCAAGGTCCCTCCCAACTCTGCTATTCTGTTATTCCTCCAAAGCAGATTTGCCGCTCAGCCACAAAACACGGACTGTACTCCCTAGGCTCCCCCACCTGTGTTACGAAAAACACGTGTTGAACTTTCATAGCGTGCTACGCTCCAATGAATAAGCTACATTAACTATGCTTGGCGCAATGGCCAGAGTATCGCCACACATTGAACCCAAAACTATCCAACCGCAGTTTAGCTTAGCGTGATGTGAATGCAGGCTTTGTGTCTCTTGAGCAACGCTAGCTCCCAAAGTTGTGGGAAAACAGGATAAACCTCTGGCTGCTTTTGACCTCCTCAGAAGGAGGAAGACATACAGATGTGCGAAAGCCCACAAGGCTGGACAGCTGAGCAGCTTCTATCTCTTTGTAGCTTCCTTGACACGCTGGCTTCAGCTCTTGGAAGCTTCTTTGCAAGCCTGGCTTGGAGAACGAGGTCAAGGAGAGAATTAATTAGTTAGGAGGAGGAATTCTGGGAGTTGAAGTCCAGACATCTTCAAGTTGCCAAGGTTGAGAAACACTACTCTTCACTCTCTGTCCTTGTCTGAGGTCTTCCCTGTGGAAATCTGCCTAGGGCTTTCTCTCTCTCTCTTTTTTTCCCAATCTTCTTATTCTCATTTGCATTCTTGTGTTTAGAATGGTATGCATATGAGATAGCTCATCCATCTGCAGGGGGTTGCAAAGACCTGTTCAAAAGATAAAGCTTAAATTTAGCCTGATTGCCCTTCAGTGTGTGTGTGTGTGTGTGTGTGTGTGTGTGTGTGTGTCCCCATATGTATGGTTTTGGTGTCAGCAGAGTGAGAAAATACCCAGGGCCTTGCAGGTGTTTGCCTGTTGGCCTCAGTCTATTTCCAGCCCTTGCTTGAGGTCATACACAGGTGTGGGCCCATTGGTGACTCAGAAAAAGTCACTGAACTACCTCCTCCGCCCGACCCCATATCCTCTGGGGGACTAGCAGCTTTACCAGAGCAGTCAGGCCATGGGCAGGAAAAAGGCAGCTGGGGGAGAGCCTTTGTAAGAAGCCCAGGCAAAAATCTAAAAGGGGGTTCTAAGAAGCATCAACCTATTCTCCAAAGGACCGGAAAGCAGGACACTTGTTATTAGAAATATAGAATAATACAAAAATGCAATCAACTCCCCCATCCCATCCCACCCCGCCATGCCTAACAGAAATATAACCCCAGTAAGTCTATTCATACTGAAGCAGGATTCACAGCCATTCATATTTTAACAATCCTTTCTGAGACAGCTCCTTTCAGAGCTGCTTGATACGTCTTCCCTTCCATTCTCTCCCCCCCCCCCCCCGCTCCGTTTATGCCTGTTTTGCTAGAAGGACAAGAAGTAAGGGATGGAAACTTATCCAAGGGAGATGCAACCGTCCTAGAAATAAGGAGAAACTTTCTGAGAGTTAGAACAATTCATCCATGGAACAGCCTGCCTCCAGAAGTTGTGAGTGCTCCATCACTGGAGGTTTTTAAGAAGAGATTGAGTAGCCATTGGTCCGGAATGGTATCGCATCTCCTGCTTGAGCAGGGGGGTTAATGAGAAGATATCCCAAGATCCCTTCCAAATCTGTTATTCTGTTCTATTCAGATATGTAGATCACCTCCCAGAATTTTCATGCTGGGTGGGGAATTCTGGAAGATAGAGTTCCCTTGCCCAGAAATGACCAAATACTTCTTCAAAGAGAAATGTAGACTACTCATGCACGACATCCACCAGATTTAGACAGATTTAGGTCTTTAACAGGGACACGGGGACTCAGTGGCTAAGACGCTGAGCTTGTCAGTTAGAAAAGTTGGCAGTTTGGTGGTTCGAATCCCTAGTGCCACGTAATGGAGTGAGCTCTCATTACTTGTCCCAGCTTCTGCTAATCTGGCAATTCAAAAGCATATAAAAATGCAAATAGAAAAATAGGAACCACCTTTGGTGGGAAGGTAAGAGCGTTCTGTAAACCTTTGGCATTTAGTCATGCCAGCCACATGACCACCGAGACGTCTTCGGACAGCCCTGGCTCTTTGGCTTTGAAACGGAGATGAGCACCGCCCCCTAGAGTCGGGAACGACTAGCACATATGTCCTTAGGTCTTAGGTTTATTTTACCTTAGGTCTTTAACATGTATTTGAAGCTGCACTTTCTGGCCTGGCTGATACATTCTGCAGTCCTTCTCACATTTTTCCAGGTTTGGGGTCAGAAAAGGCCCATTCTGGCCCCAAGACTAGCTGCTGTGGGGAAAGAAATCTCTGCTGCCAAAACACTTTCTTAACCTGTGTTCATGTTGTACACTGGTATTTCTCAACCTTTGCAACTTGAAGATGTGTGAACATCTTCCAAGGGAAGAGAATCCTGGGTGTTGAGGTTCACACATCTTCAAGCCTTACTAGGTGGGATATTCTGGGAGTTAAAACCCACCTATTTTCAGGTTGCCAAGATTGAGAATCTCAGGTGTAAGAAGTTAGTTTAAGTTTAAGTTTTATTTTAGCATCTTCCCTCCTCCTAGAATGAAATATTTTAGGAAATATTAAAAGGACAGAATATTTCCCCTAAAAGGGAGGTAGAAACTCAGCTCCCCCACCTTTGTCAATGGGCCATTAAGGTCTGGGTCAGTCTATTCTACATAATAAAGATCTACCTTCTTCAGGCAGAAAGAAGGAATCCCAAATCCCTTTCATTACATATCACCCAGCAACAACTCAACCAAGCTTGGGACTCAAAAGCCAGACAGCCTACAAAGTTAGCTAAGACCCATGCCTCGTGGGAGTCTGACCACCAATCAGAATACATTTCTTACACAGGAACAGGAAGCTCCAAGGCAGAGCCCAAGAGAGGGTATAAAACTCAGGTTCTCTCAGCATCTCTTCCTTTTTTTTCTTCAAGATCTTCAAGGCATGTGATCACCTTTTCCCCAGGATCTCACACCACGTGGTCCTGTCCACCATCAATAAACCTTCTTTCCAAGCAACTTCCATGAATCCAGTGTCATTTTCCCCACTCGGAACTGAACCCAGGTGAACATTTCTTCCAACATAGGCTTAACCTATTTCTGTAGGCTGTTCGGGAATTAGTCCATCAAAAACCTGGATCTAAATCTTCAAAAGGGATGAAAGAATCTGCCTGTCAGTTTCATTATCTCCCACAGTTAAGAGCTCTGGAAAAAGGGGGTATATTTCTTCACTCTGATTTAAGGAGTTTTCTTTGCCAACAGCCTCCTCATGCATTTCTGCACCACTGCAGGCAAAGTACAGTTTTTTGTTGTGTTCCTGGAGATGCAAGGTGATTTCTGGGTATGTTCCAGCCTTTTTCAATTGGAAAAATGCTCCATTCTATCCACATTTTTTTTTGGCATGGGGAAGTATTCTGGAAATAGGCTGGCCACAGAATTGGGACAGAAAACCTACTGTTTGCACAAAAAGTATATTACAAGTTTATCAGCACTTTGAATATGTTGTTTAGTGTTCATGCAGCACACCATTTCTAGAACTTACTGTCACCCTTGTGGTTAGTGAAGAGAAGGACTAGGGGTGATGTTGAGCTGGCCATGCCCCCACCCAAGTCAAACACAACCTCGATGCGGCCATCAATGAAACCCATTGACACCCCTGTTCTAGAGAGTAAGCTGAAAAGATCAGGCAACTTTTAAATAGTTCTGATGTTCCATCTAAATGGCCGTGGTCATATTTAGTACTTGGAAAAAATGACCCCCGTTTTCCTCAATCTGCTATGTTCCACATGTGTGGAGACTGGAACCCCATAATTTTTAACCACAGGAGTTGTAGTCTTAAGACATGTGGAGAATATCAAAGTTGGAAGCCTGGATGGATAGGATAGGATAGGATAGGATAGGATAGAATGGAATTCTTTATTGGCCAAGTGTGGACACACAAGGAATTTGTGTATACAAGTGTACATAAGGAGACTAAAATACATTCATCAAGAATCATAAGATACAACACTTAGTGATAGTCAAGGTTACTAATAAGCAATCAAATTATACTAGGAAACAAAACAATATAAATTTTAAAGACACAAGCAACATGGTTATAGTCATAAGTGGGGAGAGATAGATACCAGGAAGAAAGAGAATAATAATAATAATAAATTATTGGTAAATTATTGACAGTGTTGTGGGAATTAGTTGTGATGGCATTTGGGAAAAAACTGTTCTTGAGTCTAGTTGATCTGGTGTGCAGTGTCCTATAGCATCATTTTGAGGTTAGAAGTTGAAACAATTTATGTCCAGGATGTGAGGGGTCTGTAGATATTTTCACAGCCCTCTTTTTGACTCCTGCAGTTTACAGGTCCCCAATGGAAGGCAGGTTGGTAGCAATGGTTTTTTCTGCAGTTCTAATTATCCTCTGAAGTCTGTCTCTGTCTTGTTCGGTTGCAGAACCAAACCAGACAGTTTTAGAGGTGCAGATGACAGACTCAATAATTCCTCTGTGGAACAGAATTAGCACCTCTTTGGGCAATTTGAACTTTCTGAGTTGGCGCAGAAAAAACATTCTTCGTTGTACTTTTTTGATGACGTTTTTGATGTTAGGTGTCCATTTTAAGTCTTGAGATATGATAGAACCTAGAAACTTGAAGGTTTCCACTGTTGATAATGTTGTCTCCCAAAACTCCGGTTTCAAAATTCAAGGTGGCTCCTGGGTCTGATGGCCCAAATCCTTCAAGAGACCTGCTTGTGTATGCCGCACTGGGGCGGGGGGGAGGGGACACGCAAAGAAGTTTGGGAATAAATCATAGCAATCAGTCAGGAGAGACAAGATAGGACGGTACCTCTTTTTTCAAATTGCAATCATTTTGATTACTTTGAAGAGTGACTGTCGCTTGAATGCTGATCTCTTTTTTTTTTGCATATTTTGAAACTCCAGTGGTAGAATTTGTCACCTTTATCTGAATCTCTATCGAGTTCTAATAACCTGTTTTTATTTTTAGCTATAAAGCACAAGCCATCTCAAAAAAAAAAAATATTTTTTTCCACTCTCATCTACACTTTGGCTTCCTGCCCTGGTTAGCTTGCTCTGAAGGTGCTAAAAATGTCCAGGGTGAGATCAAGAGTGAAGGCTTCAAAACTTAAAGGAAGTTTGGAAATTTAGCTAAAAATACTTCCTTTTCTTTCTTTTTTTTAATTTTACTAACCCAAGGGCACAAGCCACCAGAATCTTTTCCTGCCTAAGTCCTTACTGACAAAGCTCACGATTTAAGATAACTTGTACAGGAGAACCTCCTGCTGGATTATACATTTCCTGATGCTGTCTGGACTACAAATACAAGTAGCTGTTGACCAGTGGTGGGTTCCGGATCCTGTTGCAACAGGTACAGTTGCAACAGGGCATGGCATCCACCATATGAGCGTTTGCAGCAATAGCAATAGCAATAGCAGTTAGACTTATATACCGCTTCATAGGGCTTTCAGCCCTCTCTAAGCAGTTTACAGAGTCAGCATATTGCCCCCACAGTCTGGGTCCTCATTTCGCCCACCTCGGAAGGATGGAAGGCTGAGTCAACGCTGAGCCGGTGAGATTTGAACCGCCGAACTGCAGATAACAGTCAGCTGAAGTGGCTGCAGTACAGCACTCTAACCACTGTGCCACCTCGGCTCTTACCTCTTGCAACACCTCCGCGAGCCTCCACGATGCTCCAGCTGCTCGGCGTGTGCGGAGCTCAAATACAGGTAAGGAACTTGGGCGGGCGGATGGGCCCTCGGGAGCATCGTACCAGAATGGTACCGGTGCTCCAGGCAGGCACTGGTATGCCCGTACCGGGGCATACCACCTGCAACCCACCACTGCCGTTGACATATGACCACAATTGAGCCTGAAATTTTGGTTGTTAAGTAAGACACTTGTTGAGTTTTGCCCAGTGGTGAAATTCAATTCATTTTTTTTTTTTACTACCAGTTCTGTGGGCATGGCTCGGTGGGCGTGGCAGGGGAAGGGTACTGCAAAATCTCCATTCCCACCTCTGGCCAGCAAGAGGTGGCATTTGCCGGTTCTCCAAACTACTCAAAATTTCCGCTACCGGTTCTCCAGAACCTGCTGAATTTCACCCCTTGTTTTGCCCCATTTTAAGTCCTTTCTTCCCACAGTTGTTGAGCAAGTCACTTCAGTCATTATTAAGCTAGTAATATGGTTGTTAAATGAAACTGGCTTCCCCATTGGCTTTGCTTGCCAAAGGGGATCTCAGGATCCTGCGGACACCCCAAATATGAATCGGTTGTGCCATGTGTCTGAATTTGGATCACGGCGGGATGCTGCAACAGTCGTAAGTGTGAAAAAGAGTCATAAGTCACTTTTTTCAGTGCCATTGTAACTTTGAACGGTGACTAAATGAACTGTTGTAAGTCAAGGACTACCTGTATCTTGGCAATGTCTATGATGGCTAGGGATGATGGACATTGAGGTCCAAAATATCTGGAAGTATTAAGTGTTTAATGCATGAAAGCACCAGAGGGCAGGACAAGAAGCAATGGGTGGGAAATAATCAAGGAGAGAAGCAACTTAGAACTAAGGAGAAATTTGCTAACAGTTGGAACAAATAATCAATGGAACGGCTTTCCTCCAGAAGTTGTGAATGCTCCAACACTGGAAATTTTAAAGAAGAGATTGGACAACCATTTGTCTGAAGTGGCAAAGGGTCTCCTACCTGAGCAGGGAGCTGGACTAGAAGACCTCCAAGGTCCCCTCCAACTCTGCTAGTCTATTAAGTTGCTCTTCCCTGGGCTATTTCCACATATATTTGCCCTTCTTTTCTTTCAAAGAACTCAAGGTGATCATGAATCGGAGCCCAGGATCTTAGGTGGGAATTCAAAGCTATGCCTGAACACACCTTTTCTGCAAGTTTAACTCTTACACTACTTTGGAGAATGAAGAGAGCATGCAGGTAGTCCTTGGGGTTACAACCACCATTGGGACAAGAATGTCTATTGCTGAGCAAGATAATTGTTAAGCGACTCATGACCAATTTTACGACCATCATTGATAGTTGTTAAGAATAAAATCATAGCATTAAGTGAATTTGCATTCCCCCCCCCCCAATGGATTTTCCATATAAAAAGACAGCTGGGAAGGTTGCACATGACAATTGCATATTGCAACGTTCATAAATATATGCCAGTGGGCAGGCACCCACATTTTAATCGCATGATCATGGGTGGGCTGCGACAGTCATAAGTGCAAGGGTTGGTCGTAAGTCACTGTTGTGATTTTAAACAGTTGGCGGCTGAACGGCTGTAAGTTGAGGACGGCTTCATATATTCATGGAATTGAATTAAGAGGGCTCAGGTCAAGGTTCGAATCCACACGGAGACTGTGGCGCTTAAGGACCCTTGAACCAGCAACCCAGCCTGTCAAACAGGATGTTAGAAAAAAAGAAGAAGAAGAAGGCAATCCTGTTTGTAGCCTTCAGTCTTGGAAGGAAAGATGAGAACACAATGGTCAGATAAACTCAGCCATTCCCCATATGTTAGGTCATCAAACCCATATTTAGTCAGAATAGAGTTGGAAGGGATCGTGCAGGTCTTCTACTAGTCCCACCCCAGTGGTGGGATTCAAATAATTTAACAACCGGTTCTCTGCCCTAATGACTATCTGGGTAGGTGGGGCTCGGTGGTCATGTGACTGGGTGGGCTTGGCCAACTCAAGGTCACTCAGGTCGATGGGCACTTCGCCTTAGCTGTGACAATGTAATGAGGGTTAACCGGAGAGGCAGTTTCTGTAAGCAGGTCAATAAAGATTAGGCTAGAAACAACACCAGAATGTCTCCTTCCTGCCTTCTTTACAGGATTAGCCCTGCAAAGTGGAAAAAAAACCAAAAGGAGATTTCTTCCAACAACCGGTTCTCTGAACTACTTTGAAAGTTACCAACCGGTTCTCCCAAATAGGTGCAAACCGGCTGAATCCCACCACTGTCCCACCGCCTACTCAAGCAGTAATCCCTATGCCATTTCAGATTAATGGTTGTCCAATCTCTTCTTTAAAGCCTCCACTGTTGGAACACACACAACTTCTGGAGGCAAGTCGTTCCACTGATGAATTGTTCCGACTGTCAGGAAGATTCTCCTTAGTTCTAGGTTGGTTCTCTTGAAGGAAAGGCTCATGGGGACTGGGATTGATGGACAAGGCAGCGTGCTGGGCTCTGTAAACCTGGGCCTGGACTTGGCCTGCGCTTTCTGTTCTGGGCTTGCTTGAATTTTCTAATCAATCAATCAATCAATCAATCAATCAATTAATCAATCAGAATAGGGCTGGAAGGGACCTTGGAGGTTTTCTAATCCAACTTGCTGCTCAAGCAGGAAACTCTATACCAGTGATGGCAAACCTTTTCGGCATCAAGTGGCCAAACCAGAACATGCAGGTGCATGTTGGAGCACCGGAAACCCAAAGACCAGCTGGCCGGTGTGCATGCATGCGCTGGGAACCAGAAGAGTAGTGGGTGATGATGCACAGGCCCATAGAGAGGACTCTGTGTGCCACCTCTGGCACGCTTGCCATAGATTCGCCAGCACAGCTCTATACCATTTGAGACAATTGGCTGTCCAGGCTCTTTGTAAAAACATCCAGTGATGGAGTGCTCATGATTTCTGGAGGCAAGCTGTTCTACTGATTAATTGTTCTCACTGCTAGGAAGTTTCTCTTTAATTTGAGGTAGCTTCTCTTCCTTGATGTAGTCCTTTAAAGTGATGAAAGAAATGTCCTTCTGGGTTCGGCTCCAAGTGGGGAAAAAGACACTGGCGACATGGAGGCTGCTTGGAAAGATGGTTTATTGGTGGACAGGACCACATGGCTTGAGTCATGAACAGAAACGGTGATCACATGCTTCAATGTTGGTGGAGAAGAAGAGAAGGGCCGACTGAGATGCTGAGTCCCTGGTTTTATCCCCCTCTGGCCTTTGATTTTGAGCTTGTATTCTGATTGGTTGTCAGACTCCCATGGGCCCATGCAGGGGCAACTCTCTAGGCTGCGTTTTGAATCCAGGTTTGGTTGAGTTCTCAGATGCTATGTGGCGAGTAGGGAAAAGGGCCAATATTATCCTGCCTTAATCCCATACCCCTGGAGCTGAAGTGGAGAAGTCTTTATTATGTAAAGAGACTAGCTTGGCCTTCTTAATGGCCCATTGACAAAGTGGGGATGGGCAGGAAGCTACAGGGAGCTATTCTTTCTTTTAAAACATTCCTTTTCACATCCAGAGAAATATTCTGCCTTTTCAATATTTCCTAAGATATTTCATTTTTCTGGGAGGGGGCTGGGTGATAACTTCCTACAAAAGAATACCAGGTTGCTTCTCTCCATGTTGGCTAGGAAAAGTGGGGACTGAACTAGCACTTACCTAGTGGAAAGCAAATGGCCTGATATCAGATTGGGTGTTATCCAAAATCAAGAGCAGACAGAAAAAGTTTCCTCCTGTCAGAGATGCTTCTACTCCTTTCCAGGTAGTCATCAACTTACAATAGTTCATTTAGTGACCGTTCAAAGTTACAACAGCACTGAAAATAAGGGACTTACGACTATTTTCTACACCTATGACCATTGCAGCATCCCTGTGACTTACATTCAGAGGCTTGAGAGCTGACTCATGTTTATGATGGTTGCAATGTCCCAGAATCATTCAGATATATATATATGTATATATGTATATAGTGTCACAACCCCTGGTATGCCCAAATATGGGAGGACACATACTGCTTCCTTTCTCTGTCTATCGGCTCATCACAAGAGACCATCCAGACAGAAAGCCAGTATTTTTACTGTTGCCTTTGTTACATTTGTGTTGTATTTGAGCTGATAAATAAATAAAAGGAGACTAGTATAGATCTATTTCAAGCTATTTAGCTATTTAACATATCTATTTCCCTGGCTCAGCTGATAAATGAGGAGAACCTTGTGGCTTAGTGGTTAACACAACTGCCTAAGATGTAATACAGCACAGGTTCTAATCCCAGTGAGGGTATCGCTAGCTGATGAGAGCTAAATAGCTTGAAATAGATCTATACTAGTCTCCCTTTATTTATTTATCAGCTCAAATACAACACACACACACACACATACCTCCCCTTTTGCGACCTTCCCACAAGCAAAATCCATGGGGAAGCCAGATTCACTTAACAACCAAGTTACTAATTTAAGAACTGCTGTGATTCACTTAACAACTGTGGCAAGAAAGGTCATAAAAATGTGGCAAAACTCACTTAACAAAAGTCTCAGCGAGATACATTTTGGGCTCAACTAGGGTCATAAGTTAGAACTTACCTATCCTTAGGCTGGGTAGCAGAAAGAGGTGCAAGAATTTTAATACAGACTGCAGTAGTCCTCAATGTTTAATTCTAATTGGAACCAGAATTTGTGTTGCTAAGCAAGATAGTTGTTAAGGAAATGACGTTGCACTTTCCCCCCCACTGTTGTTAAACGAATCACTGCAGTTGTTAAGTGAGTCATGCTGTTGTTAGGGAAATGCAGCTTTCCCCCCAATGACTTTGCTTGTCAGAAGAACCGTGACATATAAAAATATTTTAAACAAGAAAGGGGAATTTAAAAACTAAACAGGAATTACAAAACCAAAGGGTGAACCTTGTATGATGGCCACATTTGCATTTGTGTGTAACCAAGTAGAAGTTCTAATAAATCGTGCAATTGAGCGTAGCTTTGTGTCCAGATGCCTACTGGCTTGGTGGATTCATGTGCACTCTGAATCCTGAACGGAACCAAAGGAGGAGGAGCATAGATCTACCCACACTCCCTCCCCCATGACATAGCTTCCATTCCAGAATAATAACCCATCACAGGTGAACCAACCTCAGGAAGGAAACTGTAGTTGCGGTTGCTGGTTGATTATTCCTTTGTCACACAGATGGTTGGTTAAGTGGCTGGATTGTTGAGGGCATCTGGTAGGTAAATCTCAAAGGCTTAGGAAAGAGACACCTTTTTTCCGAAGAAGGGATAAAACAGCCAGGAAGACAACAAAGGGAATTCAAGATGAAATATTCAGTGTATTTCTGAACCTTTGGTCTGTGGTCTGGTAGGAAGGTCTTCCTTTAGTCCATGTCCCTTGTTATTATGCAAAATATCAAAAACAAAAGGAGCTTATAGATCAGTGATGGCTAGCCTTTTTGTGGCCGCGTGCCGAATGCGTGCAAGACCCCTCCCCCATGTGCCTTGCCCCCCCTGCATGCACACGTTAATCCCACGCTCTCCCCTCCTCCCCACGCATGTGCACATGTGCACTCCCCTTCTGCCCCTGTTGTGGGCCTAGTAGCAGTGGTGGGATTCAGCCAGTTTGCACCTATTCGGGAGAAACGGTTGGTAACTTTCTAAGCAGTTTAGAGAATCGGTTGTTCGAAGAAATCTCATTTTGTGTTTTTTCCACTTTACAGGGCTAATCCTGTAAGGAAGGCAGGAAGGAAACCTTCTGGTCTTTTTCTAGCCTCATCTTTATTGCCCTGCTTACAGAAACTGCCTCTCCAGTTAACCCTTATTGCATTGTCACAGCTAAGGCGAAGCGCCCATCGACCCGAGTGACCTTGAGTTGGCCACACCCATCCAGTCACATGACCACTGAGCCCCACCTACCCAGATGGTCATTAGGGCAGAGAACAGATTGTTAAATTATTTGAATCCCACCACTGCCTAGTAGGCATTCCTGCAGCTGCCTGGGAGCCAAAATGCCTGTATACCACACACATACACACACACCTGTGCTCCCCCTGGCCCCCATGCATTATGGGTGTAACCCCCCTCTCCCCCCGTGCATGCACACATGTCTCCTGCATGTGCCCCACCCTCCCCCTGCACATGTGCGACAGACCAGAAACTCAGCTGGCCGGTGGAAGACAGATCAAGTTGTTACAGTCAGAAATGCAGCATTGAGGAGGAGGAGGAGGAGAGTGCAGAGCATTGAGGTCGTAGGGAGACCAGAAACAAAAAGTACAGACACTGATAATTGCTTCATTAACAAATTCCTTACTAAGCTAGCGGGGAGATCTCACAGCTTCTACATTCTTCGCATTCATTGCCAGACTGGCCAGTGCTGGTCCACCAAGGGTAAATAAAGTTTAAAGTGGACAAAACTTTAACCCACCCACCCAAAAGGGAGAGGCAGGCAGGAGAGTTGGCAGGATATGGTATAATAAGTCAAGAGGGCAGTCAACTGTCCCCCTTGAAGACAGGAAGAGTTTGGGTCACATTAACTGTGGCCAACATTGAACATAGAGTCGTAGGGCTGGAAGGGACCTGGGAGGTCTTTTAGTCCAGGGATGTCCAACCTTGGCAACTTTTAAGACTTGTGGATCAGAGGTGGGTTGCCAATTTCTTTACTACCTGTTCGGGTGCGCTCCTGTGCATGTGTGACACTTCTTTTTTTATTTATTTTTTATTTTAAAACAAGCAAAAACATACATAAAAAATATCCTCAGTTACAAATCTATTTAGCATGTCATTTGGCCACAAACATTTGTGCATCACCACTTTCAATTGCGTATAAAATCAGTAGTTATCAACCCAATATATGTTACTACATTGATTATGATTGTAAATCATATATTCAGTTTATTCTTATTATAATTTCTTCCTTTTAAACATGTATTCTAAAGATTAAATTCATATATATGCTATCTGTTACATCATTGTAAATCTATTAAATAATAACTTATCTTTATGGTATCATCTACCTTATTTTGCGTGTGTGACACTTCTACGCATGCGCAGAAGCATCCGAGCGGGTGGGCAGAGCCTCCCGCCACCATTACTACCGGTTCGGCCGATCTGGGCCGAACCAGCAGCACCTCACCTCTGTTGTGGTCTTAGTAACTTTGAACAAGCCAGTAAATGAACCGTTGTAAGTCGAGAGCTGCCTGTATATGGGTACCTAGGTAGAACAGTTTTAGTCTGCAATATTTTCAAATGAAGTCAACTTGGTTCAATCGGAAGATCATATTTCTGTAAAGAGGTGAGCTAAGGCTGCCCTGTTCCTTTCCGGATGAATGAGAGAGCAGCTTGGGTATCCTTTTCACTCTTCTTTTCTCCATTAAATGTGATGCTTCCAAGAATGGCTCGAACACTTAACTTTGCATTTTGTTTTCCTTGTTAGTGTTTGGCTGCCCTGACAACTTGTTGGCAGGAAAGAGGGAGGATTTATCAATACAGATGTACAGGTAGTTGTCCTCAACTTGCATCCGGTTGTTTGCAATTGTTCGAAGTTACGACAGACCTTCCTGGGGGTTCCAACAACCTGGTTCCAAAGTTCTGGTATCCACACACACACACCACCTCCAGCAGTCATGTGACAGCATCTCGGACGCTTGGCCACTGGCCGGCTCCATTACAGTCATAAGTCAAGGACCATTTGCATATCAGGGTCCTCGGATATGGCTTCCCAAGAGCCTGAAGCAAACTCCTTGTCCCAACAAAAAAGCCCCTTTTATGAATTGACTGTGAATTCTGCTCATTCACATCCAGCAAAGTCTTTCAAGGGAGGATTTATAGTCACAGACCTTATCTGGCTTGGAGAGCTGCCAGACTAATATCTGCAAAACTTGGCAAGGAGTCTTGGAGAGTCACAAACCAATTAAGCAAACTAATTGTCTCCTGCAAACTCCACTCCCCTTTCGCTCCTCCAGTTCATTTAGTGACCATTCAAAATTGCAACAGCACCGAAACAAGTGACTTATGACTCCTTTTCACACTTATGACTGTTGCAGCCTCCCCATGGTCACATGATCAAAATTCAGACACTGATTCATAATTATGACAGTTACAGTGCCCTGGTGTCATGTAACTTAACCTTTTGCAACCTTCTAACAAGCAAAGTCAGGGGGGAAGCCAGATTTGCTGAACAACTGTATTACTAATGTAACAACGGTGGTGACTCACTTAGCAACCATAGCAAGAAAGGTCATAAAATGGGGCAAAACTCACTTAACAAATGTCTCACTTAATAACAGAAATTGTGGGCTCAATTGTGGTTGTAGGATTACCTATAAATGAGTGAGTGAGTGAGTGAGTGAGTGAGTGAGTGAGTGAGTGAATGAATGAATGAATGAATGAATGAATGAATGAATGAACAGGCTGATGCTGGCCTTTGGGACATGTAGTAGCTTCCTTTTGAGACATACTTTCCATCCATCCCAGCACTGGTGGCTGGAGAAGGTAATCCTGTAGGCCATTGTCTTCCCAATTTGTCTGATCATCTGGTAGATCTAAACCTTCTCGGCCAGTGGAGAATGAGTGAAGCAGGCAGAAGGCTTCAGCTTGAGACAAGAGCTACAGCAGAAGGCGATGACCAAGGGGCATCTCTAGCCTGAAGACCCACCTGGCTTTCTTAATGAAGAAGAGCTTGATGTGTTCTATACTGGGGAGACACCTGGGACCTGTCATCTCAGGAAGCCTTTTGTCCTCCACCTGTTTCGTTTCCTCACTTCTGCCTCTGGAGCATAATGAACAATGCAGGTTGGATGATCCATAGGTTAAAATTGAATTGCGCACTGATGCAATGATGAATATTTCTACATTAGCATCGTCAACCATTACTATCACCACCATTGTTGTACTACTGAAGGAATGTGTCAATTTAGACCATTTTTTTTTTCCATATCCTTTGATAAAGCAGCTAAAACTGAGGAATTTTTTTAAGTTTGGGGGAGTTTATGCTAATTAATATTGACATGTCCTGTTGTTGCTCTTGTTGTTAGTTGCGAAGTTGTGTCTGACCCATTGCGACCCCATTGACAATATTCCTCCAGGCCTTCTTGTCCTCTACCATCCTCTGGAGTCCATTGAAGCTCACACCGACTGCTTCAGTGACTCCATCCAGCCACCTCGTTCTCTGTCGTCCCCTTCTTCTTTTGCCCTCAATCTTTCCCAGCATTAGGCTCTTCTCCATGAGTCCTTCCTTCTCATTAGGTGGCCAAAGTATTTGAGAGTTTCCTCTTCAGGATCTGGCCTTCTAAAGAGAAGTCAAGGTTGATCTCCTCTAGGACTGACCGGTTTGATGGCTTTGCAGTCCAAGGGACTTGCAGGACTCTTCTCCAGCACTATAGTTCAAAGGCCTCCATTCTTTGGTGCTCAGCCTTCCTTATGGTCCAACTTTCACAGCCATACATTGCAACTGGGAAAACCTGTCCTAGGTTGTTGAAATTTTATATAGATTTGTTTGAAATGTGTTTTCTTTGGTTTAATTTTATTTACCGTATTTGTTAAACCCACCCACCCCAATCTTATGACAATGGTTAGCATACATAATAATAATAATAATAATAATAATAACAACAACAACAACAACAACAACAACAATAATGTCGAGGTAAAACAGTAATCCATTAAAACATACAACACAAACATATATTTATGGAGGAACTGCCAATGTGCCAATGAGCTAGAGCTAAAAAGTTATGGGAAAAAGCAAATTTTATTTCCTTTTCTGACTACAAAAATTCAGCAGGTATCGAACAGCAGCAAATGCAGAATTTGTAGAGGAAAAACTGTGGATAATGTAATTGGAACAAAATTGCCCAGACAGATTATAAACAACATAATGATAGGCTAGCCACTCTGATTTACGGGGGTTTATGAGAAATTATAATATCCAGATTTTCTGAACATAAAAATTAAAAAGTGGTGGAAATGATGTTGTTAACATTTTAACCAATTTTCTTGTAGATCTGGCCTCTAGTGGATCCAAGGAAAAAAGAATTAGATACAGTTACAAAAAAATACACTACAAAAAAGACTACAAAACTCAGAGATGTGGCAATCAACATGGGTACATTATTGCAAAGAATTTGCCAAGACATCCCTAAGTTATTGGGACATTGGGCAGAGTAAGAAACATTGTAAACACATTTCTATAAGAATGAAATATTTTGGCTGTATCAACTATGATTTACAAAACCTTACCTTGCTGGGCACACGCTATATCCGTGATGGCGAACCTATGCCACGCATGCCACAGGTGGCACACAATCCCCTCTCTGTGGGCACGCAAGTTGTCTCCCCTGTTCAGCTTTACTGTGCATGCGCACGTGCCTCCCACCGGCCAGCTGATCACCAGGTCAATGCCGCACATACGCAAGGGCATGGGGCATGCATGTGGGGCACATATGCATGTAGGGGGCCATGTGCAGGGGGAGGGGGCACGTGCAGGGACCGGACTTGTGCGGGCCTCCCGCATATATGCATGCATTCATGTGCGGGGGGCCACATATGCATTACATTTTTGGGGTTTGGGCCTGTGGTGTAATTCAAGTTTTTTTTACTACCGGTTCTGTGGGCGTGGCTTGGTGGGTATGGCAGGGGAAGGATACTGCAAAATCTTGTGGTTCTGTGGCAGCTGACAAAATGGAATTGAGAGTGGGTGGGTTTTTATACCTTCTGGATTCCTATGGGGGTCATGTTGTAGGGGGTCATCCTCTTTTGCCTCTATAGGCAAAAGAGGAAATGCAAATCCTAGGTGTTTGTCTGAGCTAATCTTGTCTTGCTTAGCTGCTTATCTGAGTTTCTGTCTTGACCCAGTCTTTCTAAATAGATGACCACATCTGCATTTCTAAAAGTCCCTGCTTGGGGCAGGGACACTGGGGCTGGTTTCTGCCTCCCTTGAGATTTTTCCCATTTCTCATTTAGGGGAAAAATTCTATCTTGCCTTTTTAAATATTCCCCTAGGACAGTGATGGCTAAACCGTTTCGTTGTTGTGTGCTGAAAGCGTGTGCACAGGCGCACAACAGCCCTTGCACACGCCTGCATCCATAATGCACAATCCCCTGAGTGCCCTGCCTCCCTGCGTGCACGACTCCCCCCTTGCTCCCTCCCCCCGTACTCCTCCCTGCACATGCACGCAACCCCCACACACTCAGTTTTGGTTCCTAGAGGCCTCCTTGCAGCCCCCTGGGAGCAAAAACAGGCTGTGGAGGAGGCATCTGCCGCCCCCCCCCCGCTGCATGTGCGGCAGAGACAAAAAAATCAGCTGGCCAGCGGGAGGCGCACTCACATGTGCAATGGAGCTAAGCTGGGACGACAACTCATATGCCCACAGAGAGGACTCTGCATGCCACTTGTGGCACATGTGCCATAAGTTCGCCATCACAGTTCTAGGAGGAGGGGCGGCTTCCTATTGTAGGAAATTATCACCCAGCCCTCTCCCAGAAAAATGAAATATCCTAGGAAATATTGAAAAGGCAGAATATTACATTTCCCTGGATGTGAAAAGGAAGAAACATGTTTTAAAGAAAGAGTAGCTCTCTGCAGCTTCCTGCCCCCCTACTTGTCAATGGGCCATTAAGATGCCCAAGCCAGTCCCTTTACATAATAAAGAGTTCTCCCCTTCAGCTCCGGGGGATGGAATTAAGGCATGATTAGCCTTTACCCACTCCCAACATGGCATCTGAGAACTCAACCAAACCTGGATTCAAAACACAGCCTAGAGAGTTGTCCCTGCAAGGCCCCATGGAAGTCTGACAACCAATCAGAATACAAGCTCAAGATCAAAGGCCAGAGAGGGCATAAAACCAGGGACTTTCAGCATCTCAGCCCTTCCTTCTCTTCCTTCTCTTCTTCTCCACTAACATTGAAGCATGTGATCACCTTTTCTGTTCTGGACTCAAGCCATGTGGTCCTGTCCACCATTAAAACCATCTTTCCAAGCAGCCTCTATGTCTCCAGTATCTTTTTCCCCACTTGGAGTTGAACCCAGAAGGACATTTCTTTCAACACTATAATCCCCCGAGCTGCCATTCTTTGATGAAAAAGTTCATCCTTGTGCAGAACTAAAATGTTTGTATTGTGTGCCATACAGAAGTGCAATTTAATGGGAAATCTCAGTAGCACAAAATGTGAACCACAGTCAACTCTTGATCTGGGTCATCCATAACTCCTTGTCCAAATCAAGGAGAAGACCCTCAATCCCAATCAAATTAGATCCGTCCAGTGGACGGGTAGCACCGTGGAGGAGCAGCATAATAATATGTGCCTTTGACTTCTCTAACCTGCATCCCTGGGGCCACCCTTGACTGCATCACACCTGCAGTCTTCTACAGCAGAGGAAAAGGAAGATGGAGCCAAAAAAAGAATTGCAGAAGTATCTTAATCAAACCTTAAATGAGAGGCTCCCTGCTGCATAAGCCTTCAGCCAGATGTGAGCTGCTGGACAAGCTGTTGAGAAATGGTTATTATCTGCAGTGGATACTTTCAATCCTAAACCTTTTATGCCATTTTGGAGTAAAATCATTTAGAATTGTGATGAATCGTTTTAATCATTTGAGGCTGTCGATGGGGGAATTGCATGGTCCTCCCATATTTTTCTTTTACAAAGATGCCCCCACATGTAAACATCTAGCGCAGTGTTTCCCAACCTTGGCGAATGCTGGCTGGAGAATTCTGGGAGTTGAAGTCCGGACATCTTCAAGTTGCCAAGGTTGGGAAACCCTGATCTAGCGCATCAGAGAGGAAGAACCTCGTTCTTATTTGTACTCCTTTTCTAGTTGCAAGGTGTTTATATTCAAAGAACTACGGCTCGCAAACTGCATGTAACAGTGTCCAGAATCATTTCTGCAAGATAAGCAGCTATGTAAATTAGATTAATAAAGCAAAATAATAAAATAAATATGAGACGAATGAATGAAATTAATTTAACAGATTAAGAGAGTCAGAAGGGATCTTATAGGTCATCTAGTCCAACCCACCGCTCAAGCAGGAGACCCTAAGCCATTTCTGACAAATGGCAGTCCAATCTCTTCTTGAAAGTCTCCAGTGATGAAGCTCCCGCAACTTCCGAAGGCCACTTTTGTTCCATGGGTTGATTGTTCTCACTGTCAGAAAATTTCTCCTTTATTTCCAGGTTGAATCTCTCCTTGGTCAGTTTCCATCCATTATGCCTTGTTTGGCCTTCATGTGCTTTGGAAAATAGCTTGAGCCCCCCTCCCTCTCTGTGGCAGCCCCTCAAATATTGGAAGACTGCTATCAAGTCTCCCCTGGTCCTTCTCGTCTCTTTAGATTAAGAAAGACCCAATATTAAAAAAATGTGATCTGACATGAATATCTCAAAACATTTTTCATTATATAAAAAGTATAAGGAGCTGAATTTATTTTATTTCTAAGCAATTTGTATGCCGCCCTGAGTCTCTCGGGAATAGGGCGGCATACAAATTGAATAAATCCAATCTAAATCCAAATCCAAAATAATAGTTTCTATTGCTAAGCAAAACAATTAAGTCTTGCCCCATTTTACGACCCTTCTTGCCATAGTTGTTAAGTGAATGACTGCAGGTATCACAGTAGCAACACAGTTAAGTGGCTTCCCCATTGATTTTGCTTGCCAGAAGGTCCTGTTGAAAGAAATGTGCTTCTGGGTTCGGCTCCAAGTGGTGAAAAAGACACTGGAGACATGGAGGCTGCTTGGTTTTAATGGTGGACAGGACCACATGGCTTGAGTCTTGAACAGAAAAGGTGATTACATGCTTCAATGTTGGTGGAGAAGAGAAGAGAAGGGAAGGCAAGGGAGGAAGAGAAGCTGAGTCCCTGGTTTTATCCCCCTCTGGCCTTTGATCTTGATCTTGTATTCTGATTGGTTGTCAGACTCCCATGGGCCCATGCAGGGGCAACTCTCTAGGCTGCGTTTTGAATCCAGGTTTGGTTGAGTTCTCAGATGCCATGTAGTGAGTTGGGTAAAGGGCCAATATTACAATGCCTTAATCCCATCACTCTGGAGCTGAAGGGGAGAACTCTTTATTATGTAAAGTGGAGTAGCTCAAGTTTTAATGGCTCATTGACAAAGGGGGATGGGCAGGAAGCTGCAGGCAGATATTCTGTTTTTTAAAACATGTTTCTTTCTTTTCACATCCAGAGAAATATTCTGCCTTTTCAATATTTCCTAGGATATTTCATTTTTTTCTGGGAGAGGGCTGGGTGATAACTTCCTACAGTCCCATCAGAGGATCCCATGACCACTGCAACCATCAGTAACTACATGCCATTTGCCAAGCATCTTGATCATGAGGATGGTACAACCGTCATAAAGCTGAAAAATAGCCATGTCACTTTTTTCAATGCAATTATAACTTCAAATGGTCACTAAACAAATGGTTGTAAGTCAAGGATTGCCTGCATTGATATTATCATTTATTTCTTCAACTGCAAGGCCATCCAAACATATACTATTCAGGTGAAGCTTTGCATTTCCTCCAGGTAAACCTGGGGGAATTCAGAGTGGGGGGAATGAGGAGGACCGATTGTCAAGGAAGAAACTTGCTCTGCCTCTCCTCCCCCATGGGATTAGCCTCAGATGGCTAATAGACACGGAAGCAGAATGATGGGACTATGAAAAAAAACTCAATTGCTATTCTCCTTCAGTTAAGCCCAGGTGAGTTTGAAGATAAAGGAATGGCATAAGAACCTGGGATGTCAACAAAGCTGAATGAATGACATTCAACGAAGTTGGATTCCTGGCTCTGATCCCTGGGTGCCAGTTGTTGAGTGAAGCTTGAGATCAAATAGACAAAATGCAACCCAAATTGTCCATTATCAGCATTTCCTTTCCCTGCAAAAAGCACACAACACCATCCTCCTTATCTGCAAAGGATGAGGATCATCCTTAGGTGAGACTGGGATTTTTTAATGAGCTGATAAGGAGTTGAGTGCCAGCCATTTATCTTGAAGTCTAGAGGAGAGATGTTAACAAATCTTTTTCGCCATCTGGGATGGTCAGGGCTGGAGGGTTAAGGTAGACAATTGCCCATCAGTGGCCAATTTGCTCAGCCCCCAGCCTTGTTTTCCTCTTCAGCCTCAGATGCCCAGCAGGAGATGTTATAGGCCATTTAAAAACAGTTGCCCTGGTGCAAAAGATGCAGATGGAATCACAACAGGAAGGAGACATGAAACTGCTAAATGCCTTAAAGATGCAAAGCAGTGCCTTGCCCTCCCCCTTTAGTATTTTGGACATGGCCAATTGTTTTAAGACTTGCCTTTTCTCAGAGGCCGAAATGATCTTGGACAAAACAATCAGGAGTTGAGTGGGACCCCCATTGGAAATTCATCCAGCACAAATGTCCTTTTGACTCTTCCCCTTCAGTTCTTTATCAGGCCAGATGTTTAAATGGAAAGGGGAGAATTGCCCTGAACCATCCTTTTGTTCCCATCCACCTGGATACATCCTTGAGCAGGTGGAGAGACTTCAAACAAAGCAATGGTCTCCATCTGCCCACCAGTTTTATGTTCTAAGGATGCCTATCAGGCCAAGGAGGGCCCCAGAGGCATCTTGTAAATAAAGATGAGGCCAACAACTGATGCTTTCCTTTGCAACACATCCATTTCCAATTAAAACATGCTTAAAAGAATCTGAAAGTCAGATGTAGCAGGTGGCCTGGAAGGCTGCAATTTACTTCTTCATCAGCACATTTATCCTTTTCTTATTGCCGATTCTCTGGATCAGACTAAGCTAGGTGGACCAATTCCCTGGCTCGTTTTAGAATCCTATACTTCTGAAACAGGACAGTGGGAGGGAGCTACTCTGCTTTCTCCTCTCTTGGTCAGTATGGAATTGGAAAAAAAATAAAACTGGGATTCTCCCAGATGGAGGTGTGGGAAGTTATCATTGTGGGAAGTTATCATCCAGCCCTCTCCCAGAAAAATGAAATATCCTAGGAAATATTGAAAAGGCAAAATATTTCTCTGGATGTGAAAAGAAACATGTTTCAAAAGACAGAATAGTTGCCTATAGCTTTCTGCCCATCCCCAGCTAATGGGCCATTAAAATGGCCAGCCCAGCCCACTTTACATAATAAAGACTTCTCCTCACTGCAGCTGTAGGGGAAAGGGATATTACTCAACTGACCACAAGGCAACTGAGAACTCATCACAGCCTAGAGAGTAGCCCCCTGCATGGCACCATGGGAGTCTGACAACCAGTCAGAATACATTTCTTACACAGGAACAGGAAACAGAGAGGTGGGACTAAACAGGGTATAAAAAGCCTAGCAAGCCCCTTCCTCAGCCTTCTCTCTTCTTCTCCATCAACATTGAAACATGTGATCACCTTTTCTGGTCAGGGCTCAAGCCATGTGGCCCTGTCCAACAATAAACCATCTTTCCAAGCAGCCTCCATGTCTCCAGTGTCTTCTTCCCCACTTGGAGCTGAACTCAGAAGGACATTTCTTTCAACAGAGGAATGGGAGAAATCCACCCAAAAACTCTTTAACTTTGAAGAGTAAGAGATAATTCTGTAATTGTAGGGGACATGGTGACTCAGTGGTTTAGACGCTGAGCTTGCCGATCAGAAATGTCAGCAATTTGGCAGTTCGAATACCCAGCGCCGCGTAATATTCCTTGTCCCGCCTTCTTCCAACCTAGCAGTTCGAAAGCATGCAAGTAGAAAAATAGGAACCACTTTTGGTGGGAAGGTAACAGCGCTCTGTGTGCCTTCGGCATTTAGTCATGCCGGCCACATGACCACGGAGACATCTTCAGACAGCGCTGGCTCTTCCGCTTTGAAACAGAGATGAGCACTGCCCCCTAGAGTCAGGAACAACTAGCACATATATGCGAGGGGAACCTTTACCTTTTACATATATTTGCTGCAAAGAAACCAGAAGCTCCTATTTTTTTTTTTTCATTCTTTCCTTCTGTACTTTTCCCCCGCTACTTGCTTTCTTTGCTGCTTTGACTATTCGCTTGCAATCATTTTTATGTTCTTGGTAAAACTTTTCATTAAAAAAATACTTTCAAACGTTTTAACTTTGGAATTGACAATAACATTAGCAGGATTCCTCCTATCAAACAGTCAGGAAGTGGGGAAATTGGGATGCACGCTTTCCTTGCTGTCTGTGGAGATTCTGGATCATCCAGGTCATGGTTATTCCAAAGATGCTTTTTCCCCCCAAAAAGGCAACTGGATTTTCTTGGCTTTTTTATCTTTGAAAACATTTTGCTTTTCATCCAAGAAGCTTCTTCAGTTCAGTTCATGTTTTCCTTGCGGATGGAGGGGGAAAAAAGAAGAAGAATCAGATGTTAGCCAGGGCTCTCCTTGATCCTGGTACCTAAACAATTAACCCAGGCTAACACTAAGGGAAAGGAATGATAGTCTTTGTTTGACAACACTTCAAAATGATAACTTGCATTTTTGTAAAGCAGCCCAAGAAAGGTTTATTTAAGGGCAAAGGGAGTTTGAGAATGTCCACCTGGAAAAGAACAGCTTGGCTGACTCTAATGCTCTGGCATCTGCCTGACTCCAAGAAGTCTGTTCTTCCATCTGGAACCCATATTCAAGACAGCCAAAGCTACAAGGAGACCAGAGGAATGTCACTCCTCCAAGGGGGCTCTATGCAGTAGAGCAGCGGATGGACAGACGGACTGGTAGGTAGATGGAGAGAGAGAAAACTAATGGTAAAGGCTTAGGTAAGTACAGATGGATTGGATTGGATTTATTACATTTATATGCTGCCCTTTTCCCCGAAGGGGACTCAGGGTGGCTCACAATTCAGTCAGGGAAGGGGGTACAGACAGAGGGATAAAAAGACAAACATAACAATACAAAATTTAAAAACACACAACAGCCATACCATTCGAGAAGGGGGGCAAAGCTCTTTAGCCCCAGGCCTGTCGGAACAGCCAGGTTTTAAGGGCTTTGCGGAAGGCCTGGAGGGTGGTGAGGGTTTGAATCTCCACGGGGAGCTCGTTCCAGAGGGCCGGAGCGGCCACAGAGAAGGCTCTCCTCCGGGTAGTCGCCAGTCGGCATTGGCCGGCGGATGGAATTCGGAGGAGGCCTAATCTGTGGGATCTAATCGGTCTATTGGAGGTAATTGGCAGCAGGCGGTCTCTCAAGAAGATTCCGCCCCCCCCCCACTTTTGGCAATCAGCAATTTCAAATCATTAGACCTTCGTTGAATGGGTCATAATTTCAAATCGAGGCCAAAATTCTAAATGTTATTTACCTACTTTGGATGTGCAATCACCTTTTTAGCGCACCAAAACACAACATTACCATGTTTCCTTAGATCTGGCAGGGGACTTAATTTTATTTATTCATTATGTATTAAAGTTTTATCCTGTGTTTATGATTTTATAAGTAACTCAAGGCAGCGAGCGTACCTCACGCTCCTTCCTCCTTTCCTGTTTTCCCCACAACAACAACAATAACAACAACAGGCCTGTGAGATGGGTTGGGCTGAAAGAGAAGGACTGGCAGAGGCTTCATGCATATGGTGGGACTAGAACTCACAGTTTCCTGGTTTTTAGGCCAGCACTATAAGCACTGCACCAAAACCGACTCTCCCAATTCTCTGTATTTAACTATTTAATAAATTTATAGGCCGCCCAATCCCAAAGGACTCCTCTGCTAGGCAGGATATAGGCAAAAAGAAAGTGCAAGAAGCATTGGGCAAATTCAACCGATATAGCAACTTAGTAAGATGGGAAGGATAAGAAGAACTGCCCATTTTGAAACAAAAATGGGTTCAATCAAAACTTTTGGAAAACTTAAAAGCTTGATCCCTTAATTTGATTCCCTATAAATTCCCAGGTAGTGACAGATTTTATTTTCCTGGGCTCCAAGATCACCGCAGATGGGGACTGCAGCCAAGAAATTGAAAGACGTTTGCTCCTGGGAAGGAAAGCTATTGCAAATCTAGACAGCCTACTAAAAAGCAGAGACATCCCCCTGCCAACAAAAGTGCGTATAGTCAAGGCTATGGTTTCCCCAGTTGCAATGGATGGCTGTGAAGGTTGGACCATAAGAAAGACTGAGTGCCAAAGAATTGAGGCCTTTGAACTATGGTGCTGGAGAAGACTCCTACAAGGACTGGAGAAGACTCCTACAAGGACTGATCACCTTGGACTGCAAGGTGATCCAACCGGTCAGTCCCAGAGGAGATCAACCCTGACTGCTCTTTAGAAGGCCAGATCCTGAAGGGGAGACTCAAATACTTTGGCCACCTCATGAGAAGGAAAGACTCACTGGAGAATCGCCTGATGCTGGGAAAGATTGAGGGCAAAAGAAAAGGGGATGACAAGAGAATGAGGAGGTTGGATGGAGTCACTGAAGCAGCAGGCGTGAGGTTAAAAGGACTCCAGTGTATGGTAGAGTAGTGGTCTCCAACCTTGGCAACTTTAAGACTTGTCGACTTCAACTCCCAGAGTTCATTCTCTGGGAGTTGACGTCCGCAGGTCTTAAAGTTGCCAAGGTTGGAGACCACTGTGGTAGAGGACAGGAAGGCCTGGAGGAATGTTGTCCATGGGTTTGCGATGGGTGGGACACAACTTTACAACTAACAACAAAAACTTGTTTGAAAGAATATTGGAAAAACAAGAAAGTCCAGTTGCCTTTTGGGAAAGCACCTTTGGGGACAACCATGATCTGGATAATTGAGACTCTCCAGATAGACACTTAACCGTATTGGTTTCTCACTCAGAAAGCCACAGAAGAGCGAGCTTTCCAAATTCCCAATGCTTTTAATAGGGAGGCCTCTAGTGGAAAGTGGAGGATACAGGCAGGTATTGGAAGAAACGGGAAGACGCTGCAGAGGGACCTTTCCCGAAAAAGGTCATGCGGTGTCTTGAAGAGGAAGAACAAAGCTGTATTCTTCAGAAAGCACCAGCCCAAACCTGTACTGCCTGTGTGTCAGAGTCAGGCTGCAGGAAGGCTAACACAGAATTGGAAGCTGGAGGGGTGAGAGGAGAACCAGTGGGGCCTCTGCAGCAGGAGGAGCAGAGATAAGCTGTTGCTCTACAGCCTGGAATGACTTCAATTCAATGCTCTTAAAGAAATAGCAATAGCAGTTTGACTTATATACCGCTTCATAGGGCTTTCAGCCCTCTCTAAGCGGTTTACAGAGTCAGCATATTGCCCCCAATGGATGGAAGGCTAAGTCAACCCTGAGCCAGTGAGATTTGAACAGCCGAACTACAGATCTGCAGTCAGCTGAAGTAGCCTGCAGTGCTGCATTTAACCACTGCGCCACCTCGGCTCTTAAACAGCAACCCACCACCACCCACCTGCCAATTGAATTCAATTCCAACTGATCTTATGGACTAGCCATGATTGTTTCAGGGCAACCATATGAAATTAGTTTACCACTGGCTTCTTCTAGAGCAGGGAGGTTAAACTCGATTTTATTGAGGTCCGAATCAGGGTTGTGTTTGACGTAGGGGGGGGGCAAGGGAGACATGGCCAGCATGATGTCACTAATGTCAGGGGGCGCCTATGCTGGCCCAAATGCTCTGCCAGTAAAAAAACAGGCTTCCGAGATCCATTTTCAGCTGGGATGGTCTCCTGCAACCCTCTGCCAGTGAAAATGGAGCTCAGGAGGGCCGCACACGGCCCTCCCGAGCTCCATTTTCATTGGCAGAAGCAACATGGACCACTCCATTGCTATTTCCAGGGTGGCCCCAGATCTAACCACCCTGTGGTCCGGATCCGGCCCTTGGCCTTGAGTTTGACACCCCTGCTCTAGAGTATTTCTCGACCTCAGTCCCTTTTAAGACATGTGGACTTCAACTCCCAGAATTCCCCAGCCAGCCATGAAGATCTGAGCACTAGCCAACAAAAAATCTCCAATTTTTCCTTCCATAACAACATGCGGAAAGGTGTGTGTATGTGTGTACGTGTGTTTGTGTGTGTCTGTGTGTGTGTCTGAGCCATTCCTGAAATTTTATTCAGACAATGGAACCAAGTCAATCAGTTCAAAGACCTCCTTGCTGTGTTTGCATCCCAGGCTGACACCCTGATAAGACGGTCAATTATTATTATTTTTTGTGGGGCTTAGTACGTTTTTTTTCCGTTCCAAGCAACTTTATAGTTATCATCTTTCCGACTGAAGGTACTGGTTGTTTTTGACTCACGACAACTCACTTAGTTATCATTCAAACTCAACAGCACTGAAAAAGCTCTGACGTATGACCATTTTTCACACTTACAACCGTTGCAGTATCCCCATGGTCATGTGACCAGAATTCGGATGCTTGGCGAGTAACTCGTACTTATGACGGTTGCAATGTCTCGGGGGTATGGGATCACCTTTTGTGACCGTGACGAGCAAGGTCTATGGGGAATCTAGATTCACTTATCAACTACGTTACTGATCCTAACCCTAAAATATACAAGTTGATTGACTGTAATAATTATGATTAACTTCGTTAGTTTTATTTGTATTAGAATGTATGACACCCAGGTGTCACACTGTTAACACATTGATTTGATACATTTATAAAAAAAAAAAAAAAAAACTTGGGACATTGACATTGAGTCTTTATTGTTTAGCCCCTAGGCCAGTGTTTTTCAACCACTGTGCCGCGGCACACTAAGGTGTGCCATGGGAAAAACACCTTATATATAGTCAATATAGGCACAGAGTTAAATTTTTTTAACATTTTCTAATGGTGGTGTGCCTCGTGATTTTTTTCATGAAAAAAGTGTGCCTTTGCACAAAAAAGGTTGAAAAACACTGCCCTAGGCCATATCAAAGGGCAAAGTTCCAGAAACAAATTATTACTAAAATCTGATAAAAATCAATATAAAATGGAATTGGAATAAAATACAATTTAAAATGGAATTGGAATAAAATAGAGTCTAAAACAAAATTGGAATAGAATACAACAATTTAAGATATAGATAAAATATGATAAAATTATATTTCGGTGTCACTCCGGCAATCTACCCCAATCAGTCCCACGTATGCTGGTCTCAACCCAAACCATTTTGTTTAAGGACTGTGCTGTGTTCAATGTTATTTTCCGTTTCTGGTCACAAATAAGGTGTTTTGATATGGGGATCCCAATGGGTCCTTCGTTTGGTATATAAACCGAGTCTCTCACCCCTTTATACAAGCAACAATTAAACTTGGGGGGAAAAAACTATATTACTAACTTAACCACTGCAGTGATTCATTCAACCACAGCGGCAAGAAAGGTCGTAACATGGGTCAAATTTCACTTAACAACTGTCTCACTTAGCAACAGATATTTTGGGCTCAATGGTGGTCTTCAGTGGGGAACTGCCTCCAGTCTTTGCCCACTGGGAGACTCTCTGCTGCCCACAGAGGTTAACAGTCTCGGAGGCTCATCGCGGGAAGCAGGTGTGCCCAAGGAGTGTAGGTTCCTACTTCTAGCCTCAGCAGCTCTTGGCACAGCTTGTGATGCAAAATATGCCGCTCTTCCACCCACCCACTGCACCTGGTCGACTTCCTCTGCCTGTAGTGTGGAAGCTGTTGCTTCAGAGCAGGGGTGGGGTGAGGGGAGACAACCGGTTTCCTGTTGAGGTTTGTAAGAGTGGAAATCTATCCGGGTTTATAATTTCAGCAGTGGGCATGGCTAAGGTCAAAAGTGGGCGGGGTCAAAGCAGGGAAGAACTCTAGGTATGATTCAGCATGCTCTTCCTGGGGAGGGGGAGGAGAGAGGGATGACAATCCAAAGATTTCCTCCCTGCCCTGCCCTAGGAGGACAGAGGAGTTCCGGTTGATCGTACAGTAGATGTTGACGCAGGAAGGAGAACATCTGAAGGATCCTGCCTGTGGTGTCATTATTTACCTTGCTGGTTTCAGTTCCTTGCTTTGGCTTCAGGCACGTGAAGTTGACAAAGCCCCCCATGAGATGGATCTCACTACCCCCAAACTGGTTTCCTGCTGCTTCCCATCCACAGGACCAGTGGTGGGTTGCAAGCGGTACACCTTGGTACAGGCATACTGGTGCCTGCCGGGAGCACCGGGTTCCGGTACGGTCCTCTGGAGGGCCTGCTCACCTGCTCTCCTTACCTGTATTTGAGCTCTTTGGCGCTTCTGCGCATGGCGTGTACAGTGCTTGTGCGATGCTCCACCGAGCAGCTGGAGCATCGCAGGAGGTAAGGACACATGTGGGCGCGTGCTGCACGCATTCATGTGGTGGACGCCGGGCCCTGTTGCACCGGGATCCGGAACCCACCACTGCACAGGACACATGAAGACCTCTCCCCCACCTACTTCAACTCAAGAGCAGAGAGAGCATCTTTTATCAACGTCACTGAGATGTCCAGCCACTCAAGCTGATGGAGAGAAGAGCTTGGCTTCTTCGGGCATTGGGCCTTTGCTTTCTGGGTGGGTTTATTTTAGATTCAGATTATAGCAAGTTTTCTCCCCCTAGTTCAGGGGTGTCAAACACAGTTTCATCAGCGTTGTGTTTGACCTTGGGGTGTGTGGCCAGCTTTCACGTCATTCATCAAGGCTCCATTTCCGGCCATGATGGCCTCCTGAAGCCCTCTACCAGTAAAAATGGAGACCGGAAGGGCCTCCTGTGGCCCTCCCAAGCTCCATTTTCACTAGCAGAGGGTTGCAGGAGGTTGCCATCGTGGCTGGAAACGGAGGTCAGGAGATATGCGTGTGGCCCTCTCAAGCTCCATTTTTGCAGGCAGAGGCTGTTCCCAGGGCAGGCCCGCAGGCCAAATATAAACACCCTCCAGGCTGGATCCGCCCCTTGGGCCTTGAGTTTGACACCCCTTGCTCCAGTTCAGGGCTCGGCAACCTTAAAGACTCCAAGAGCCACAAAGGTCCTAACCAGAAGCCCCCTGTTCAGTTCTGGAACCAACCATTAGTCTGATTTCCCACACCACAGAGTTTCCTCCTAGCGTGACATCCTTTTTCCTGTCCTAACCGAAAGCCCTATCAATTGTGGAGCTGACCAGAAAATCCACTCCTTGCCATAGAGTCTCCTCCTGTGCTTTCCCCCCACTCTCCCAACCGGAAGCTTCTCTCAAAACTGAGCAGTGACAGGGAGCCACAGCAGAGGGATGAAAGAGCCACATGTGGCTCCAGAGCTGCAGGTTGCCGACCCCTGCTCTGCTCAATACAGCTGAAGAAATAAGACTGTACCTATGACCATTGGGAGTGATGAGACATCCCAGAAGTCCACATGTTTACCAGGATTGCCCCAAAAGAGTTTTTCCTTCCTTGAAAGCCTTTCGCTTGTCATCCAAGAAACTTCTTTTGTTCTGTTCACTTCAGTTCCAAACTGAAGAAGCTTCTTGGGTGAGAAATGAAATATTTTCGAGGGAAAAAACAACAAAGAAAGACCGATTGCTTTTTAAAAAGCACTTTTGGGACAACCATGACCTGGATTATTGAGAATCTCCATAGACATTTACCAAGCTTTTCTCTCTTCAGAAGGAAATCATGGCCAGGTTCCTGAGCTATCATACGATGTCAGGTTTATTCACATGTAGTCACATCCTACGCTCGGCTGTGATGTGGTTTGTTTGTGTTTATTCTATTTATATTCTTCTTTTCCTACACCTAACATCAAACAAGTCATCAAAAAAGCACAATGAAGAATGTTCTTTCTGCACCAACTCAGAAAGCTCAAACTGCCCAAGGAGCTGCTGATTCAGTTCTACAGAGGAATTATGGAGAATGTCATCTGCACCTCCATAACTGTCTGTTTTGGCTCTGCAACCCAACAAGACAGATACGGACTTCAACGGATAATTAGAATTGCAGAAAAAACAATGGCAACCAACCTGCCTTCCACTGAGGACCTGTACACTGCATGAGTCAAAAAGAGGGCTGTGAAAATATCTACAGACCCCTCACATCCTGGATATAAATTGTTTCAACTCCTACCCTCAAAACGATGCTATAGAACACTGCACATCAAGACAACTAGACACAAGAACATTTTTCCTCGAACACCATTGCTCTGCTAAACAAATAATTCCCTCATCACTGTCAAACTATTTATTAATTCTGCATTGCTATTAGTCTTCTCATTTTTCCTATCACCCATCTCCTCCCACTTATGATTGTATGACTGTAACTTTGTTGCTTGTATCCTTACGATTTATATTGATTGTTTCATAGTATGATTTGATTGCTTATTTGTACTCTATAACTATCATTAAGTGTTGTACCTTATGATTCTTGACGAATGTATCTTTTCTTTTATGTACATTGAGAGCATCTGCACCAAAGACAAATTCCTTGTGTGTCCAATGACACTCGGCCAAGAAAGAATTCTATTCTATTCTATTCTATTCTATTCTATTCTATTCTATTCTTTCTTTCAAGGCAACACATGGCGAAGGAGGCCTTCCCCTTCTTTTGACTCACAGCAACAAAACTTTGTTGCCATCTAATGAGCATCAATCCAGGGTGGACTTGAACGTCCCTTCACCATTGTACCACTTTTGAGCCACTAATATTGGCTTGGCCATTGGATCCTCCTGCCCTTGTGATTATGATGATGAGCCATCAGTTATGATCACTTGAATGTTCACATTCAGAAAAGTATGGTTGTCTCCATAAAATGTGGAGACTAAAACTTACGGTGAATGGTTGCAGGAACTGGCATGACTAGTCTAGCGAAGAGAAGGACCAGGGGAGACATGGTAGCAGTGTTCCAATATTTGAGGGGCTGCCACAGAGAGGGGGGGGGGTCAACCTATTTTCTAAGGCACCTGAAGGCCAGACAAGGAATAATGGATGGAAACTGAACAAGGAGAGATTCAACCTGGAAATAAGGAGGAATTTTCTGACAGTGAGAACAATCAATCAATGGAACAGAAGTTGCCTTTAGAAGTTGTGGGAGCTTCATTACTGGAAGCTTCCAAAGAAGAGACTGGACTGCCATCTGTCAGACCCTACTGGTGTAGGGTCTCCTGCTTGAGTGGGGGGTGGGTGGATTAGATGACCTAACAATGTCCCTTCCAACGCTTTTAATCTGTATATTTCATTTCTGTATACTGTAGTCTCTAGCTGGGTTTTCCCAACATGCCAAGATGTGTCCTCACTTGTTCAGTTTCGGTGATCGTAAAACATGTCCACATGCACCCAATTCCCATGTATTGATTACAGCATCGATCCCAGTCTGGCTCGGAGACAAAGCTCTGCTCCCAGGAGTAGCAATCACTTGCCCATCCCTACTTGGGATACTACAGGATGGAGTTCCCCAAAATGCCAAAGCAGCTGCTACAGTATGTGATGGAGGAGAGAAAAGGAGAAAGAGAAAACTTCCAGGTTCTGTTTCAAAATACAGGCAGCCCCCAACTTACGACAGCTCGCTTAATGACCATTTGAAGTTACAGCAGCACTGGGAAAAAAAAGAAAATTAGGGCTGTTTTTCACGCTTATTGCCGTTGTAGCATCTCCATGGTCACATGATCAAAATTTCAGATATTTGGCAACTGATTCATATTAATGATGGTTGCATGTTTGGGGATCAAGGGATCATCTTTGCAACATTCTGATGAGCAAAGGGAATAGAGAAGCCAGATTCCCTTAAGAACTGTGTTACTAATTTAGCAACTGCAGTGATTCACTTACCAGCTGTGGCAAGAAAGGTCATAAAATTGGAGCAAAACTCACTGAACAACGGCCTCACTTAGCAACAGCAACAATATTGGGCTCAACTGGTGGTCGTACGTTGAGGACTGCCCGTTCTGCCTTTCTTGGGGGCTCATGCAAAGTTTGCAAAAGATCCTGCAAGCTTTTTATGTTTTTAAGAAGACTTCACCGGACAAGATACAGGCCGTCCTTGGCTTACGGCCACAATTGAGTCCAAAACTTTGAACGTTTGCTAACTGAGTTTTGCCCCATTTTATGGCTTTTCTTGTCACATTTGTTAACTGAATCCCTGCAGCTGTTAAGTTAGTAACACGGCTGTTTAAGTGAGACTGGCTTCCCCATTGACTTTGCGTGTCAGGAGGTTGCAAAATGGGATCACATGACCCCGGGGACATTGCAACCGTCATAAATATGAACCAGTTGACAAGCATCTGAATTTTGCGCAGGTGATTCTGGGGATGCTGCGAAGGTCAGAACTGCAAAAATGGTCGTAAGCCACATTCTTCAGTGCTGTTGTAGCTTCGAGTGGTCACTAAACAAACTGTTGCAAGCCGAGGATTACCTGTGGCTAAAAAGCCAGAGCAGGATGAAGGAGGGCTCAAACTGGGTCTATGACTTGGGACGGTACAACTCACTCCATGCTGTTGTTCGCCTCTTTTGATATTTTTCCTGGCAGACGGAGCGCTTCCCCGGGGGGTATACAAGCCCAAAGGAGGAAGTGCTGTTGTGCCCGATCACACATGAAAAGCCTGGTGCAAAAGCAGGGCTGTGTTCTGCGTGCGCCCAGCGCATGTGTGCAAGGAAGAGGAAGGGGGCGTTAGATGTAATCAGCCCATTTGATTGACCTTTTTTTTCCCTCTTGCTCGGATCAGGCAAGGCGCCCGCTTCCCCTATACTTGTGAGGACAAGGCCTGGGCACAGAGTGAGCAATCCTTTCTTTGCACCTGGGCAAGTGCCTGGAAGGTGTGTCATTAAGGGAAGTATTAATTACCCTGAGAACCTTGAAAGGGAGAGTGCAGGCACAGGAAGGGAATGTGGGCTGGCTGGCTTCTCCCCCTGGGAAAGTGCTGACTTAACCATTTGCAGGTTTCAGTTCTTAGCGCTGACTTCACTGCAAACTGTGCTTTGGGTTCGGCTGCCCCCACCAGCCAGAATGAGAACCAGAATAACAGAGTTGGAAGGGACCTTGGAGGTCTTCTAGTCCAACCCCCTGCTCAAGGAGAAGACCCTACACCATTTCAGACGAATGGTGGTCCAATCTCTTCTTAAAATCCTCCAGTGTTTGGAGCGCCCAGAACGTCAGGAGAAAAATTCTCCCACTGATTAATTGTTCCAACTGTCAGGAAGTTTCTCCTTAGTTCTAGGTTGATTCTCTGGAGGAAAGGCCATGGGGCTAGGGGTGGATGGACAAGATAGCGTGCTGGGATCTCCACACCTTTCTGCTCTGGATGTTTTCATGTTTTATTCTATTTTACATATTTATGTATTAAATTATATGGTATCTTATCCTATAACTATTGTTTTTTCACTCTATTCTTACTTTAAAGAGTTTGCATAGGATTGTATTGATGATACGTGTTTGAACCTTGTGCATTAATATGGCCTATAGCAGTGATGGCAAACCTTTTTCTTACGGCATGCAAAATTGCACACATGCGTGCCCACTCAATCCCCCCGCCCACCTGTGTATGCATGTGTGACCTCCCCGCCCCATGCATGCATGTGCGACCCCTCCCCATGCTTTGGAAGCTTTCTTGAAGCCTGGGGAGGGCGGAAACAGCCTTCCCTGGCCCCCTAAGACCCTCCAGAAGCCGGAAATGAATTGTTCCTGAACTTCTGGTTTGGCAGTTGGGGCCATTTCCTCCCCCCCCCCGAAAACCATACACTTTCCTGAAGCCTGGGGAGGTGAAAAATCAGCTGGCCAGCACACGCATGCACGCCAGAGCTGATAGCTGGCGTGTCACCAAATACGGTTCCATGTGCCACAGGTTCGCCATCATAGGCCTATAGGCTAATCAATAAAGCTAATAAGAATAATAATGTTTTCTAGTTAAATCAATCAATCAATCAGAATAGAGCTGGAAGTCTATTCATGGAAGTCTTCTAGTCTAACCCCCTGCTTAGAAGCAGGAAACCCTATACTACTTCAGACAAATGTTTATCCAATCTCTTCTTAAAACTTGGAGCATTCACAACTTCTGGAGGCAAGTTGTTCCACTGATGAATTGTTCCAACTGTCAGGAAATTTCTCCTTAGTTCTACGTTGCTTCTCTCCTTGATTAGTTTCCACCCATTGCTTCTTGTCCTGCCCTCAGGGGCTTTGGAGAAGAGCTTGACTCCCTCTTCTTTGTGGCAGCCCCTCAACTACTGCTATCATCCCACCCCTACTCCCTAAATTTGCCATTCGCTAATCCTTTCATTTGCAATTTGGAAAATGACTTTGCTTGTCCACTAGTCATCCGGATGCCAAAATCAAAGTAAGGCTTTAATTTAAGGATGCCATGGGGAAAGAAGCAGATCCTTTGAAATGTCCATCCTGAAAGTGGAGAACTTTGTCCCCGACTACAATTCAGTCTCTCAATCGTCTGGAAACCCCAAGAAGTTATTGATTAGGGTGCTGAGACTCTTGGGAGGAGAGAGATCAAATTTTGCTTTCCTCTTTGGGAGGATGGGGAGTGAACAGCCCCCCCCCCCCCCCCGAGATAAAGGCAGCACCCTCTCTGCTAGAATTCTGGAATGCTTTTAAAACATGGCTTTGTCCCAAGCCCGAGGCTAATATATTATTGTATTAGCTTGTGTGTGTTTCATTTGTATTGCTTTTAAGATCATTTTAGCCTGGATGTCTATATGATTTTAGGTTTGATCTGTTTTTATGAAATATTTTCCTTTTTTACATCGCCTAGAGAAGTGTTGCTCAACTTTGACCACTTTAAGATGGGTGGACTTCAACTCCCAGAATCCAGCAAGCCTTGTTGAGAAACACTGGCCTGGGAAACCATCAAATTGGGAAGTGAGTGAATGAATGAAAATGAATTTAAAGGAGGGTGTTGTGGTTCACCAGTGGCCAGCAGAGCTGGCAGCAGATTCGGACAGTGAGGAGGTTGGGGAGGAACATGGGCCAGTTTTGGGGTCTGGGGAAGGTTCTGATGAAGGCTCTGTGTCGGGGGCCAGAGCCTTATGCCAGTTATCAGTTGCCTTCAAAGTCAAACATCAGTGAAGCAGAAGAACAGCTGGAGCCTGTTCCCAGCGTGCGCATGCACAGAGTTGCTAGATGAAGGGAACAGCTAAAGAACAGGGGACGAGTTGGGAGTAAGGCCACAGGTGGGCAATGAATGGCCCCTCCCGGAGGAAATAAAAGAGGAGCAAAAGGGAAGTGGAGTTTGCAGGAGACAATTAGTTTGCTTAATTGGTTCGTGACTCTCAGAGACTCCTTGCCAAGTTTTGCAGGTATCGGCCTGTCAGCTGTCCAAGCCAGATAAGGTCTGTGACTGTAAATCCTCCCTTGAAAGACTTTGCTGGATGTGAATGAGCAGAATTCACAGTCAATTAATAAAAGGGGTTTTTGTCGGGACAAGGAGTTTGCTTCATGCTCTTGGGAAGCCTAAGTCAGAAGAGAGGGGGATTGGACCTAGAAATGTACGCACAAACTTTCCAAATATCCTTCTGTGATCATTATCTTCACACCTGGGGGGGATGTATTGCGGTTCTGAAATACAACAATGTGTGGCTATTATTTCTACATTGTTCTCCGCTGCACATTCCTGTTGAATTTAGCAGGGCAGGAAGTTGTTCAGCTGGAGATTCCACTCGGATGGCTCATGCGTAAAGGTAGCACTTCTTAGAGTCCAATGTGCTCCCTTTTATCTCTACTTCATCCTTGAAGCCACAAGGACTAGAAACCTGACTTGGCCATTCCCAAGCTATGGAATGTACCCTCTTGCCATTTGTTTTTGGCTCCGGCTCATCTGTTTTTAAGATCTTCATCAGCAACTTTGTCCAGGACTTTTCAGTGGCATTTCTATTACATGGAATGGTTGTGCCGATATGGAATGGCTGATGTTTTATTGCAGGTGACTTGGGCTGCATTACGAAAGGCAGGTCACAGAGTGAAGCTACAAGCCTGTGCAAAAATGCGTGCAAATCGGTGACCTCTTCTGGGGCAGAACCTGAGTGACCACTGAGTATCTTTCCATAAGGCTTGAGGAGATCCACATCTGGATAGCTGCAGACAGGCACGGTCCAGCTGCTGCTGCTGCTGTTGCTGACCTTGTGTGGAAGGTCAAGAGTGGTCCATGAGAAATTTTTGGTGGTCCGCAGAAAAATTATTTGCATTTTTTATATTGCACTAAATCATGGGTCCTCAAACCCTAACCCTAAACCTGGGATGGATACGTGCAATGAACATCTGTGCTGCTGCAGAGAGTCTCCCCCTTTGGGGTCTTTTTGTGCAGGTTGGAGGGGGGGCAGAAATTCCGACTTGGGGTCTCCTTCAGCCTCCTGGTGCAGAGCTTTGGGCGAAGGCTGGAAGGAAGTGCTGCTGGTGGCGAAGAGCCGGAGGTCCTCGTTCCAGTGGGACTGCATCATGGCTTGGAACTGGCTGACCATCTTAGCCCACTGAGCCTCCAAGCGCCGGTATCTGGCCTTGCACTCCCACAGGTCTTCCCTCTGCTTGGAAAGCCTATGCTCATAGTCCTCAGTGAGATGCTTCTGTTGAGCCTCCTTCTCGGTCAGATCCAATTTGAACTGATCTGTTTTGCCAACTCTTTCTCCTGGTGGCTGCTTAGCTCCTGCAACTGCTTCCTGTTGGGGCCCTAAGGAGCCTGGGGGGGAGGCAGGCGAGGAGTGGCTAGAAGGGGAGGGGCAAGTTGAGGCTGGCAAGGCGCCCCACGATTTGAGTGACATCGTTGGCCACACCCACCCAATCACATGATCACCTGGCCACGCCCACCCACCCAGTTATTAGGCAGATCATATGAGTGGTCCGCGGGATTTAAATGATGAATTTAGGGGTGCCTGAGATCTGAAAGGTTGGAGACCCCTGTTCTAGAAAGCAAGCAGAAGATTGTAAGAAAACACTCAAGGAGGAAGTAAAACAAACCAGCAAACCCCCCTTTGGCTGTTGAATCATCAAGAGGGGCCACTTCCTATGAGTCAGTAGGCCTACCCAAGAACATCACCTCTTTGCCTGGGCCTGGTTTTGCCCACTAGCCTTTCCCAGGGATGGTGGGGGGAGGCCCAGCTCCTTCTCATCTGCATATGCTGACTTCCAAATTCCAGCTCGCAAAACGGGGACTCGAAGTAGGAGAAACTGAAACAATAAGAACATATGAAAGAGGAACAAGGAACCGAAGTTCAACGAAGTTCAGTGCCTGGGAATGGGACTGGAGGATGGATTTCAGGGCAGGCTCACAATACGTGGGTCGTGGCAGGCTGGTGGTTGCAGCATAGGGAGTCCTCGATGTAATTGAGCCCTAAATTCTGTGGCTAAGTGAGAGAGTTGTTAAGTGAGCGTTGCCGCGTGTTATGACCTTGCTTGTCCACAGTGGTTCAGTGAATCACTGCAGGTGTGACGTTAGTAACACGGTTGTTAAGTGGATCTGGCTTTGACGCTGCTTGTCAGAAGGTTGCAAAAGGTGATCACATGACCTGATAACAGTCGTTAAATGAATCATTGCAGTTGTTAACTGAATCATGGGGTCATTAAGTGAATCTGGCTTCCTCCATTGACTTTGCTTGTCAGAAGCCAGCCGGGAAGGTTACAATCCTGGGACAGTGCAAATAGGACAGTAAAGGGGTGGGTGGGTGTATAAGCGCACCAGCGGGCCTTCCGTCCCTGTCTTAATGTCCCCATTTATTTGTACTCATTTCCCCTGTTCTTGTCCATGTTTATACTTATACCGGTTATCTTGCCCATGTTTGACAAACGGAATAAATAAAAATTGTCATAAATACATGCCAGTTGCCAGGTATCTGAATTTTGATCACATGACCTGGGCAACGGTTGTAAGTATGAAAACTGGTCTTAAGTCATTTTTTTTCCAGTGCCGTTGCAACTTCGAATGGTCACTTTTGGACTGGTTGTAAGTTGAGACTATCTCTATATGCAGGCGACATGATGATGGCTCCAGGTATTGTTCTCACCTATCAGATCATCCCAAAGGTGCTTTTGCAAGAGGCAACTGGACTTCCTTAAAGTAACAGAGTTGGAAGGGACCTTGGAGATCTTCTAATCCAACCCCCTGTTTAGGCAGGAAACCCTACACCACTTCAGACAAATGGCGATCCAACATCCCCTTAAAAACTTCCAGTGTTGGAGCATTCACAACTTCTGGAGGCAAGTTGTTCCACTGATTAATGGTTCTAACTATCAGGAAATTTGTTTTTCTTTGAAGACATTTTGCTTCTCATCCAAGAAGCTTCTTCAGCTCACTTGTCAGGTCTCTTTCAGACCATGGACTGGCCCATTTGTTGCCACCTTAAAATTCTCCATAAGACAAAAAGAAAAACTTATTTGGGTCATTTTAAGGATGCACTTGGCGGTGATATTAGTCATAAGTCCTATTCAGCGATGATTTACAATGACGATACCTTTACCATTATGATACCAATTACAATAGACATGGATCTCCAGATGTTATAGATACATCCACAACTCTATGTCTGGGGAAGCAGGTTTACCTTGGAGGTTGATGCTTTCAATCAGTGGCTAGATCCGCACCAGGCACTCAGCCCCATCAGTTGCAAGGCTGGCTATGCCATTTGCATAACATGCTCAGCCTGGTTAGCATGAAATTTTCAATGGTTTCATGGCATCTGCATGTACATATCTCAGTGAGACACTAATTTTGATTGCCTTTATCTGTGACTGCACTCCAGGTAGTCCTCAACTCGCAACCACAAATGGGCCCTGGAATTTCCATTGCTAAACAAAGCGGATATTTAACTGGGCCATGCCCAATTATACAACCTTTCTGCCATGGTTGTTAAGCGAATCACAGCAGTTGCTAAGAAAACCACATGGCCGTTCAGCAAATCTTCGCTTCCCCCATTGACCTGGCTTGTCAGAAGCCAGCTGGGAAGGTGAGGGGCCACTGTCCTTATTTGTTAAATTCATATGCCGCTCTTCTCACTCTGCAAAGTGACTCCGGGAAGCTTACAATTGAAATCATAAATATTAAATATTAAAAACTCTCGAGGCAAAGAGAACGGGGGGGCGAAGCAAAACTACTGCAATGCGCTCTACATGGGGCAGCCCTTGAAGAGTATTAGGAGACTTCAACTCGTCCAGAATGCAGCCGCGCGAGCAATTGTGGGTGCACCTTGGTACACCCACGTTACACTTATCCTCCGCGAGCTACACTGGCTACCGATCGGTCTCCGGATACGCTTCAAAGTGCTAGTATTGGACCTGGGTACTTGAGAGACCGCCTGCTGCCAATTACCTCCCAAAGACCCGTTAGATCACACAGGGGCAGCCTCCTCCGGGTTCCGTCCACCAGCCAATGCCACCTGGCTACTACCCAGGGGAGGGCCTTCTCTGTGGCAGCTCCGGCCCTTTGGAACGAGCTCCCCGCGGAGATTCGGACCCTCACCTCTCTCCAGGCCTCCCGGAAAGCCATCAAAACCTGGCTGTGCCGGCAGGCCTGGGGTTGATGAGTTCCCCTCCCCTCTCGACTTGTATGGTTGTATGATTCTTGTTTATTTTAATCACATGTATTGTGTTTTATGTTCCCTTTTTCCCCCTTTGAGTTGTTCGCCGCCCTGAGTCCCTCCCGGAGAAGGGCGGCATACAAATAAACTAAATCTTAAATCTTAATCTTAACCAACGATCGGTGCAGCGATAGCATCTTCCCTGTTAGCCCACCAGCCATCTCCAGTACAGACTGCCCCCATCAGGATTCGGAGGCAACCAGCCGAGTTAGATTTTCCTACCCTTCCAGAGAGATTCTCAGTCATTCCAGCTCATGGTTGTCCCAAAGATCCCTTTTCAGGAGGCAACTGGACCAGTCAGAGCTGAAGAAGCTTCGTGGATGAGAAGTGAAACGTCTTCAAAAGATCAAACAAAAAAGGCCAGTTTCCTCTTGGAAAAAAAAGCACCTTTGGGACCAGAGGTGGGTTGCTCCCAGTTCGACCCGGATCGGGCGAACCGGCAGTGGCGGGGGCGGGAGGCTCCGCCCACCCGCCTGGATGCTTCTGCACATGCGCAGAAGCGACACGCAAGTGCACGCGCGCATGAGCCAACCAGTAATAAGTTATGGGGCTGTCCACGATAGGTGAGAATTATACCTGGAGACATCATGTCACCTGCATATACAGGTAGTCTGAACTGACAGCGAAGTTGCAAAGGCACGGGGAAAAAAGTGACTCATGTCCAGTTTTCACACTTAGGACCATTACAGCATCCCCATGGCCATGTGATCATGTACAGGCAGATGGTGTAGGGCAGTGTTTCTCAACCTTGGTGACTTTAAGTCCTGTGAACTTCAACTCCCAGAATCCCCCAGCCAGCATAGCTGGCTGGGGGATTCTGGGAGTTGAAGTTCACAGGACTTAAAGTCACCAAGGTTGAGAAACACTGGTGTAGGGTTTCCTGCTTGGGGGGAGTGGGGGTTGGACTAGATGACCTACAGTACAAGGTCCCTTCCAACTCTGTTAATCTGTTATCTGTTAACTCCAGGGAGCAAGGGCAATGGCCTCCGTCGCTGCTGGTGCTCAGCTGGGTTCAGCTGCTTTCCCTGGTGAGCTCAAAGCGGCAAAGCAGAGGGCCCGTGGGCGGGAGGAAGAGCAGCCTGGGTGTGGGTGTCAACGACGCCAGGCTGAGTGGCAGGCTGGTCCGGCACCAGGTGAGCCGAGATGGGGTGCAAGCGCAGCAAACAGGACACCGCAGAGATGCAGAGATGAGATTAGTCACCTACAGCTGTGAGGCAGCGCACAGCAGCTAATAAAAGACCCAAATGTTTCCGGTTGTTTTTTTGCATCGACACCCGCCCACCTGACCTCACGCCCCAGTTGCAGGAGGGAGAGAGAGAGACAGAGAGAGACAGAGGGAGAGAGGGAGGGAGAGAGACAGACAGACAGACAGAGAGGGAGAGACAGAGACAGCAAGAGACAGAGAGAGAGGGAGAGGGGGGGGAGAGACAGAGAGAGAGGGAGAGACAGGGAGGGAGAGAGGGAGAGAGAGAGACAGAGAGAGGGAGAGAGGGGGAAGAGAGGGAGAGGGATAGAGGGGGGAGAGACAGAGAGAGAGAGAGAGACAGACAGAGACAGAGAGAGAGGGAGAGACAGAAAGGGAGAGAGAGGGAGAGACAGAAAGGGAGGGAGAGAGAGACAGAGAGGGAGAGAGGGGGAGAGACAGAGAGAGAGAGACAGACAGACAGAGAGGGGGAGAGAGAGAGAGGGAGAGACAGAGAGAGAGGGAGAGAGGGGGGAGAGACAGAGAGAGAGACAGACAGACAGAGAGAGAGAGGGAGAGACAGAGAGAGAGGGAGAGACAGAGAGGGAGGGAGAGACAGACAGACAGAGAGAGACAGACAGAGAGGGAGAGAGGGAGAGAGAAAGAAAGATATGCGGTACCCAAAGAAGAAGATACAAGATTCTCCCTTGGCAGAGCACGCTTTCCCTGTTTATCAAATTAAGCCACGTTTCTCAGTTCGCATAGTGAGTCCTTGACTTACAACCATTTGCTTAGTGACTGTGTGAAGTTACAGCAGCTCTGAAAAAAATGGGCCGGTGACCATTTTTCACACATAACGACTGTTGCAACATCCCCTTGGTCACATGATCAAAATTCGGACACTTGGCAACTGACTCATAGGTACTGTAGGACGGTTGCAATATCTCGGGGGTCATGGGATCCCCTTTTGTGACCTTCTGACAAGCAAATTGAGTGGGGAAGCCAAGTTCAGTGAACACTGGCTAAACAGCTGCGATGTTTCACTGAACAACCTGCGGCAAGAATGCTCGTACCATGGAGCAAAACTCACGGAACAACGGTCTCTCTCAACAACAGAAATGTTGGGTATAAGGAAGATGTGCTTGATCTAATTACACATGTGTTAACTGTGGCACGTATAATTTCTGTGCAGTGTTGGGAAAAAAGAAAATGCACCATCAGAGTTAGACATATTTAGGAAGATTTTGGCCTGTGCTGAAGCAGACAGGCTCACCCTTGAACTAAAAAAATAAAGGGGATATTATGAAGTTTGGAACAGATTTTATTATTGGTATAAGACAAGGTGACAAGACTGGAACACACAGTAAATAATGTGATTGGATAGAAGGATAGATAATGTATTACGTAGGCTAATAGTTATTGGAAGAGATTATATCTGTATATAATGTGATTGTATGGTCACTACGACTTTGCGGTCCTGTTTATTGTTTTAAATGTAAAAACAATAAAAATATATTTTTAAAAAGAAACAAAGGTTCACCTGAATTGTGGTTGTAGGTGGTAGGTTACCCCTCATCTTCCATGAAAAGTGGGGTAGATGGGCTGGTTCTGCAGCAGTGGCTAAGAGGCAGGGAGATCCAGGTGAAAATGAACCTGGGCTCCCTTCTTGTGCCAAGCCAGTCCTTCTTCTTCTTTTAAATAAAGTTTTTTATTTATTTTTCAATTTAAAAAATACAAACATTCCATCTTTCCTTAAGCACTGTGTCGTCTGGGTCCAGATATCTCTGTGCAACATCCTTCCATAGAGTATAGTACATGGGACAGTTAAATATTATAAAGCTCTTCATTGCCTGCTTAGCATATCGTCTAATAAAAATACAATAATAATATTAAACACAATTATTTTCATCCTACTAATACTTACAATTGTCATTTTATTCTTATCTCTATCTTGATATATTTTCTATTCTTCTTTTTGCCTTCTTTTATTTCAAGATTCTTTTTTTTATTCTCTAGCCATTGGTATCAGTGGGAACGCGGTGGCTCAGTGGCTAAGATGCTGAGCTTGTCGATCAGAAGGTCAACAGTTCAGCGGTTCAAATCCCTAGCGCCGCAGAACAGAGTGAGCCCCCGTTACTTGTCCCAGCTTCTGCCAACCTAGCAGTTTGAAAGCATGTAAAAAATGCAAGTAGAAAAATAGGAACCACCTTTGGTGGGAAGGGAACAGCGTTCTATGCACCTTCGGCATTTAGTCATGCCGGCCACATGACCACGGAGACATCTTCAGACAGCGGCTTAGAAATGGAGATGAGCACCACGCCCTAGAGTCAGGAACGAGTAGCACATATGTACAACGGGGGCCTTAACTTTACCTTTAACCATTGGTAAAACACTTCCCACATCATATTGATGAAAGAAATGTCCTTCTGGGTTCGGCTCCAAGTGGGGAAGAAGACACTGGAGACATGGAGGCTGCTTGGAAAGATGGTTTATTGGTGGACAGGACCGCATGGCTTGAGCCCTGAACAGAAAAGGTGATCACATGCTTCAATGTTGGTGGAGAAGAAGAGAAGGGCTGAGGGAGGGGCTTGCTAGGCTTTTTATAACCTGTTCAGTCCCACCTCTCTGTTTCCTGTTCCTGTGTAAGAAATGTATTCTGATTGGTTGTCAGACTCCCATAGGGCCATGCAGGGGCAACTCTCTGGGCTGTGTTTTGAATCCAGGTTTGGTTGAGTTCTCAGATGCCATGTGGTCAGTTGAGTAAAGGGCCAATATTATCATGCCTTTACTCCCATCCCCCCTGGGGCTGCAGTGGAGAAGTCTTTATTATGTAAAAGGGACTAGCTTGGCCTTCTTAACAGCCCATTGACAAAGCAGGAAGCTACAGGCAGCTATTCTGTCTTTTAAAACATGTTTCTTTCTTTTCACCTCCAGAGAAATATTCTGCCTTTTCAATATTTCCTAGGATATTTCATTTTTCTGGGAGAGGGCTGGATGATAACTTCCCACAATATAATAATCAGTTTACCCAGGGAGGTCCAGGTGAAAAGGAACCCGGGGTATCTTCTTGTGCCAAGCCAGCCCTTCTGTTCGGTCAACACAGCCCAGAAAATAAGCACACAAGCATGATAATTGGACAACAATGGGGTGACTCCAAATCCCCAAACCTCATCCTGTGATGGAGTTGGGGCCATCATCAAAAGACTCATCTGTAAGCAGCCAAATACTCACTGTTTGTCCTAGGTAAGCCCCAGATGTTGCTGGCAGCATTTCAATAGGATTGAATGAAGTAATAATAGGATCATCTCTGATCTCCTTGAACTTTTCAAGGGCTGGGTTTTGACTCAGCCAGTTGCACAACTGAACTCCCCCCCCCCCCCGCACTCCCTTCTGATACTGTTGTTCAGGAAATCTCAACCAACAGCCATCTGATAACAGGTGAGATAAAACTGATTAGAAGAAGGGAAAAAATAATCTAAGCAGGCAATAAATATGTAAGTTTTCAAAGCAGCTGATTATTCCACACAGAGAGGAAACTGTGTGCGTGCGTGCTTTAAAAAAAATCAGATAATATAGCCGCACTGGGAATGTCCCACAATGCATAGAAACACAGAGAAAGGAGTAATTTAAAAGATGAGTTGCCAAGGTTGGAGACCCCTCCACTATATACCATCCCTGATAGGTGATTATCCAATTATCCATCACAATTAAAAATACTTCTTTGCAGAAATGAGGCTGGAAACTTCGTAAGTCCCCCTCCACCCCCACCCCTTTCCAGTGTTCTCTTTTATTCTCAACGTCCTTGAAAAATATCTGTGATAGTGTTTTGACTTGATTGGCAGAGGAAGTGCTGCAACTGATCTTGTTTTCTGTTTGTGGGGGTGTGATATTCGACTTTTGATCCAATTTGGGTAATTGACACTACTTGAACCATTGATCCAATCTGAATCGAATGGGAGAAAATCAAATCAGTTCAAAGATCGGGCTGAATTACTCTTCAAACATATTCGGCTTGAGAGAGTCACCCCTAATTTGATTTGTTGTGTGAAGAGGGATGCTTGTCAGGCCAAACAAGGTTGCTAGATCACCAAAATAGGCATTCATCAACTCATAGACTCAACAAGCTTTGCAGACCCAGTCAAAAACTCCCCTTCAAAAGTAGCTAGGACACAAAATCCGGTTTTGTGAGCCCAGGGAAGCCCAGGGAGGGGCAGATAATAAGAAATGAAAAGAGCATGTTAAACCCCTGCAAAATACATGCAGCATTTTAAATTTTTTTATTTATTCAATTTCTTTGGCTGCCCCTCTCAATCCAATCAAACTCAATTGGATCCAGTTTGACTCAGTTGAACTCAGTTGGGCCCAATTTGATTCAACTGAACTCAAATGAACAGTTTACCAATTCTAATGCCTCCCCAAAAGTTCATTGGAAAATGGGAACTGAAAAACTAATTGTGATGAAACTCTTATGGCTCCAGATTGTATATTTTGCATTAAACCAAGTTTTATGTATGAGATACCTTAAGACCACAAAAAAATCTGTTAAAAAAAGAATGTCAGCCTAAATGTACCAGCTATGATAGCTGGAGAATTCTGGGAGTTGACGTCTACCCAACTTATAGTTGCCAAAGTTGAAGAACACTGAACCAGACAAACTTTGATACCCCTTTCCAATTCTGTGATTCTTTGATTTAATGACTCATCGTTCACATATTTTCCATTCAAAGAGGTTTTGTTCCATTGATGAAGCTTGCACAGCAGCCAGAGACAGAGACCAAAATGCTTGGCTTTGAAAAAAAAATATTTCTAATTTGTTAGCCACATGGCACACGCTCATAATTCACACTTTTCTAAATATTTGCAACTGTATTTTGCACTGAACAATATAACCAGGTGCAGGGGAAACTGCAGGGTGGATGTGGTATTAAACATTTCCATGCCAAGAGGTGGAATTTGCACTGTTGGTGATCAGCAAAAGAACTAAAACAAATTGTTAGTTTAAAAGAGTCTGGGATGTGGCAAAATTATACAAGAACTTAATCCATTCTGATCAGTGGTTGGTTTCAAAAAATTTTAGAACCTCTTTTGTAGATTTGGCCTGCTTTGTGGGAGTGGCTTGCCGGCCATGTGACCAGGTGGGAGGGGCTTGCCAGCCATGTGAATGAGTGGGAGTGGCTTGGCAGTCATGTGACTGGGTGGGTGTGGCCAACTTGTAAAATGTGGTGAAACTCACTTAACAACGCTCTTGGTTAGCAACCAAAATGTTGGCTCAGAAACTCTGGCATTTGAAGCACGCAAGTCTTAAAGCTGTCAAGTTACAAGACCCTTGCACCCCTAACCCTTTAGAAAAAAAACCCCAGGGGTGTTCAAACTTGACAGCTTTAAGACTTGTGGACTTCAACTCGAGAATTCCTCCTCCAGTCATGTTGGTTCAGGAACTCTGGCATTGAAGTGTGCAAGTCTTAAAGCTTTCAAGTTACAAGACCCTTGCACCCCTAACCCTTTAGAAAAAACCCCAGGGGTGTTTAAACTTGACAGCTTTAAGACTAAGGTTTAGATAAGACTCTTAGAGGTGGGTGGGGCGATTGGTGAGACAGCCAATCAGTAAGCGGTGGGTGGGGCAAGCGTGGTGCGGACAGGTGGGGGGAGGGAGCTGGAACCGGTTCTAAATGGCAGGGTAGTTTTGTGGAACCTCTTCTATAGAAGAGCTTAGAACTGGCAGGAACCCACCCCTGATTCTGATACATAAAAAGATTGCAGATTGTAGATAGTTTAGGCCAGTGGTCTCCAACCTTGGCAACTTTAAGACTTGTGGACTTCAACTCCCAGAGTTCCTCAAGCTGGCTGAGGAACTCTGGGAGTTGAAGTCCACAGGTCTTAAAGTTGCCAAGGTTGGAGACCACTGGTTTAGGCATTGGTAAACAGGGCAAAGATACATCCAAGCCAGGATCTTACAATTGTTTAGAAAAGGAAAAGATTTCATTTCAATATTTGAACAAGTGTTCCACTTAGACACCCCCTGGGACTAAGAAGACACCTCAGACAAACAAATGGAATTTATTACAGAGGGTCTATCTCATTCCCTTAATCTACATACAATTACCATATTTCTAAGGAGATTCTCAGTCATCGAGGTCAGGGTTGTCCCCAAACTGCTTTTTTTCAAAAGGCAAGTGGACTTTGTTTCTCTTCGAAGACGTTTCACTTCTCATCCAAGAATTGAACTGAAGAAGCTTCTTGGATGAAAAGCGAAACGCCTTCAAGGGAAATCAAAGCCCCGTTGCCTTTTGAAAAAGCACCTTTGGTACAACTGCCCTATTTCACTTAGAATACATTAAATCTTTACTTTTCCTTTCTTGAGTGACCATCTTGAGTTAAGGGCTTCAACAGTGGTGGGATCCTGGCGATTTAACAACCGGCTGCGTGATCACATGCTTCGCGCGTGCACAAACTTAACTTCCACGTTGCTTCTGGGGAGTAACGCAGCTGAGGCATGGCAATCAGCTTTGCTGTCAGAATCAGCTGAGAGGATATAGGTAAGTAAGGTGCAGGGTGGGTGGGCCAACCTGGTTGTTGGAGCGAACCGGTTTGCTCCCTAGCTGATCGTCGGAGCCACAGGTTCTCCTGAACCGGTCCAAAACGGTTGAATCCCACCTCTGGGCTTCAAGCTAGTTTTAAGCTACTTCACTCTAAGCAGGTAACAAAACCCCTACAGGCACCAAGGTGGCTGCAAATATCCCACCTGGCAGCTGCGAGATTCCCTAGCCTACCTAATTTTTAAGGGCTGAACAGGGGGAATGCACCTTTTATGATTCTGTTAGATTTCTCAATACAGTGGTGGGTTTCAAATTTTTTTTGAACCTACTCTGTGGGTGTGGCCTCCTTTGTGGGAGTGGCTTGACGGCCATGTGATCTGGTGGGAGTGGCTTGCCGGCCATGTGTTTTCTTTCTTTCTTTCTCTTTCTTTCTTTCTTTCTTTCTTTCTTTCTTTCTTTCTTCTTTCTTCTTTCTTTCTTTCTTTCTTTCTTCTTTCTTTCTTTCTCTCTTTCCTTCCTTTGTCTCTCTGTCCCTTTTTCCTTTTTTTCTTTCATCTCTCTCTCACTTTTATTTTTTTTCTTTATTTCTTTCTTCCTTTCTCTCTCTCTCTCTCTCTCTCCTTCCTTTTGTCTCTCTGTCCCTTTTTCCTTTTTCCTTTCATCTCTCTCTCACTTTTATTTTTTTCTTTATTTCTTCTTTTCTTTCTCTCTCTCTCTCTCTCTCTCTGTGTGTGTGTGTGTGTGTGTGTCAGTGGTTTCAAAAAAATTTGGAACCACTTCTGTAGGTGTGGCCTGCTTTCTGGTGGAATCTCTTCTAACCGGTTCGGTAGATTTTACGAACCGGTTCTACCGAACTGGTGAGAACTGGTAGGAACCCACCTCTGTCTCAATAGCTTTTGATATCATCAAATGTGGCATTCTTTAAACCATCTGAGACTGTTGAGAATGGCAGACCCCCATCTTGCACCATCCTTAGCAGATGGTTCCATTCGTGACGGTGGAGAAGAGATCAGACTCGTATTTGCCCACTCGGAGGGGAGTCCAGATGTCAATGCTCTCTCTAAAGAGCCGAGGTGGTCCAGTGGTTAGAGTTGCAGTACTGCAGGCTACTTCAGCTGACTGCTAGCTGCAGTTCGGCAGTTCAAATCTCACCAGGCTCAAGGTTGACTCAACCTTCCATCCTTCCGAGGTGGGTAAAATGAGGACTCAGATTGTTGGGGGCAAGAGGCTGACTCTCTAAACCGCTTAGAGAAGGCTGGAAAAGCACTATGAAGCGGTATATAAGCCTAAGTGCTATTGCTATTTAAAGCTACATGAAGCTACTGGGAAAGAGGTTATCAAGTGATTTGCAGCTTGATATGATATATTGTTGTCAATACTGTCCAGACTCATCTCCATGAGTGAGATGGGTGGTCTCCAAATTGGATAAATGCATAGATGCTGATGAGATTCCGTTTTGGATTTTAATCTCAGGCTCAGCTGGTGATACCTTTGCTGTCTTGATCTGGTGCTTGGAGACTATGAGGGTCTGGATGGGACAGGCTGAAATTATAACCTAGCAAGGCAGGATTGCTGTTCATCCATCAAGGTCCTCTTACCACCCTTCTGGATGGGGAAGCATTGGTCTTAAAAAATTAGGTCCCTCCCTCCTGGACTTGTGACTCATGCTGGAACAACAGGTGGAAGCTGTCACCATGAAATCCTTCTTTGACTTCAGCTGGTGCTCCAGACGCAGTTTTCCCTTAGGTGAAAGGGCTTAGCAATAGTGACTCATGCCATTGTCACCACCTGCTTGGACAATTGCAACCTGATTTACAGTTGCAAAGTTGTGTCCAACCCATCGCGACCCCATGGACAACATTAATTCCAGGCCTTCCTGTCCTCTACCATCCTCTGGTGTCGATTTAAGCTCACACTAACTTCTTTGGATGACTCCATCCAGCCACCTCTCTCTCTGTCATCTCCTTCTTCTCTTTTGCCCTCAATCTTTCCCAGCATGAGGCTCTTCTCCAGTGAGTCCTTCCTTCTCATTAGGTGGTCAAAGTATTTGAGTTTCCTCTTCAGGATCTGGCCTTCTAAAGAGCAGTCAGGGTTGATCTCCTCTAGGGATGACTGGTTTGATCGCCTTGCAGTCCAATGGACTCGCAGGAGTCTTCTCCAGCACCATAGTTCAAAGGCCTCCATTCTTTGGGGCTCAGCCCTTCTTATGGTCTTTCACAGCCATACATTGCAACTAGGAAAACCATAGCCTGGACTATACTCACTTTTGTTGTCAGGGTGAACTATGTAGAACTATCTTTAAGACTCCTAGGAATCTACAGGTGGTTGAAAGTATGGCAGACACTCTCTTGCCATCTAGAATTCCCTTCGAGATCTGAACAATGGAGCAAATGTTTTGGATCGCTTACTCCTCAGGCGTCCTTTGTCCACGAAAGGAATCTTGGCAAGCTGTATTTTTTTTTTTTTTTTGCATCTCTAATTCTAACCTATCTTGATGGCTTCCTTCCTGTTGAGTCTCACAATTCACAGCCGGAATAATGCGTAAGTTCTCATTACTGGTGGTTTGTAAGGCTTGGGGTCTGCATGGAATTTTGATGTTGTTGTCTAAGCCTATTTTGAAAATTGTAAGGCAGACAAGGAGGGAGGAGCCACGGCTGTGTCAAAAACCACACAATCAAGACCTAAAGATGGCTTCCAGATGCTTAGGGCAGTAGTTATTGCATTGAAAGGCTACCGCATTTTCTAGGAAAAGAAGAAGGGAAATGGCACTGTGTCACTGGGGAGATTTTCCCCAAAGATCCCAGAATAAAAGGTCACCCAGAATCCTCACCCAAGAGAAGAAGCTTCTTGGATGAGAAGCGAAACGTCTTCAAAAGAAAAAGCAAGAAAGTCCAGTTGCCTCCTGAAAAAGCACCTTTGGGACAACCATGACTTGGATCGTGGCACGACGAAACCGCGGTCCACTAAAGCACGCCCGATTAAAGCGCGTACCTGATGTCATCAGCAGCGCGACAAATACGACCGCGGAGAAAAAAGGGCGCTTTAAAAAGCGCTTTTAAAGCAAGCCGATTCACGTAAAGGTAAGGGTTAGGTTTAGGGTTAGGGTTAGGTTAAGGGTTAGGGTTAGGTTAAGGGTTAGGGTTAGGTTTAGGGTTACGGTAAGCGTTAGGGTTAGGTTTAGGGTTAGGTTAAGGGTTAGCGTTAGGTTTAGCATTAGGTTAAGGGTTAGGTTTAGGGTTAGGTTAAGGGTTAGGTTTAGGGTTAGGTTTAGGGTTAGGTTTGGGGGGGTTAGGGTAAGGTTTTCGCATTAATTTTAACTTTACCGCTCACAGCGTGATGTTTTCGTCGCGCTGTGATGACGTCAGGTATGCGCTTTCGTCGACCGCGCTTTAGTCTACCGCGGTTTTGTGGTGGAACCGACTTGGATGACTGAGAATCTCTACAGACTTTTAGCTATGCAATTTGGGATGAAGACCCTTGGGATGGTGTGGGAGCAGGAATGGATTTCCAGAGAGGAAAATTGCAGATTACAGGAACCAGGAGCCCCGCTCAGGTGACTCTGGGGACACAGATAAACCTCCAAGGGCTTCAAGGACCCTCTAAAAGGATGCAAATGACCAGCTGTCTGCAAGGAGTATAAATCCTTCCATTCCCCACCATCCAATCAGAGCTGAAGAAGCTTCCTGGATGAGAAGCAAAACGTCTTCAAAAGAAAAACCCAAAATGTCCAGTTAACTTGGGAAGCCAAAAGCTGTTCGTCCCCCCCCCCCCACACACACACAATGCCTTCTTGATTCATGCCATTCCTGTGTTAGGATCTACTCTCATGTCTGCTTCCAACATATTTCCTGTTGTGAATCACCTGAAGTTATAAAGCAGGTAGTAGTTTGCTCATCCCAGTTGGACTTTGAAAGAAAGGCCATGGCTTTTGTCCAATAATGGTTGCTAGATCTGGAATGTGGGAGATTTATAATGTGATGGCCTTGATCCACCGCAATAAGCTGTTTCATACCATGGCAGCTGGAGTGGCGATGATTAATGACAGAGAAATGTTTTCCTGCATCAGCACAGAATCTGTTCTGCTTCTAAAGTTAAGCTGCTGTCAAATTACCTTAATTCCTTTTTTTTTCCCCAAATGTTTCCAGTGCAAAAAGAGGAATCCTGAATGATTTGCAGCATTCTTTATGCATCCAGAAACGGCACGTTTTGCACCCACAGATAAAAAGGAACTGGAGACTGATACAGCAGCCTCGGTTGTTACGCAGCTGCTTTCCAGTTTAGAGGGAATAAAAAGAAGCAATTTCGGAAACAGCAATTTCAGAAGCCAAAAAAGATAAGTCGAGATAATAGAAAGTCAATATTCAGGCTTTCTAACATGCTTCTTTAAAACTGGGAAGGTCGTGGCAGGCTCAAGGCTTCCAGCAACTTCCTGGATTGCTGTTGACATGATGATTCAGAGGTTTCTTAAGAATCAGGGAGGCTACAATCTTTATATCCTGTTTAAAAGAAATAATAATAATAGAAGAACTCGAGGTCCCTAATTGTTTTTCCCCCTGCCTTTCTTCCGTCACCAGCAATTTTCCCAATGGGGTGAATGAAAGTCTTCACTAGTGTTCATTCAGCTCCTTTCCATTCATAGGAACTCCAACTATTCAAGCATTGCTGGAGAAGTGGGGGTGGGTGGGTGAGGGAGAAAGAATCTTTAAACCTTCATGCTTTGGGCAAGAATTTACCCAGGTTGGCCACTTTTAAGACTTATGGACTTTTCAACTCTGGCTGGGGAATTCTGGAAGTGGAAGTCCTTATGACTTAAAGTTTAGCCAAGTTGGGAAAGCCTGCTCCAAGTCATTTTATCTTTTGCATCAGGCCTTGGCGAGATGTGTCTCTCCCTCTCTCCGTTTTTGATGGATCTTCTGCTTGCTTGTTTTCCTCTGTTCGTTCTCGTTCTCTCTCTCTCTCTTGCAAGTTGGGAAAAGCTATGATCAGGCTAGGTTTACTTTTTGTAACTTGGGCAAACAGCTCCCTCAACTGGCAGTCTATGGAATATACGCATGTCAGAAGGGACATATATCGCCTTCATCAGTGAAGACCAGTGAAATGTCTATCTTTAAAATCGTTTCGGTGTACCATTCTTCCCACTTAAAGATACTTCCCTCCCACTTAAAGATACTGTAGACAGGACAGGAAGGTAATTTATAGCAGGTCAGACTTGCTATCAAACCATGGAGTTTTACATGTTTTTCGAAGGCCTACTGGAGTGTGGTTGATATGCCAAATCTTATAAGATTGCCCTACGTCATATTCTCTTTGTACTTGCACAGGAAGCTGCATAACCATATGATTCCCTTATGATTTAGGACATCTAATATTTTTTGGGGGGGGTTGGAAAGGAGCACACATGGTGGGTCACATAACCAGCCCTTGATGAACCCTGATGAACCGAAGTTGGCCCACTCAGAAGTCCAGATAATGATGTTTGCCTGCTTGGAAAGCTGGCTGGCCAATCAGTGAGCCAAGTCAGAATACCAAGTGTTGGAAGGGACCTTGGAGGTCTTCTAATCCAACCCCTGCTCAAGCAGGAGACCCTATACCAGTGCTGGCAAACCTTTTCGGCACTGAGTGCCAAAATGGGAGCGCGCGGGCGCGTGGGGCGGGGAGCACCGGAAACTGAAAGAGCAGTTCTGAGCTTCCGGATTCCGGTGTGCACATGCGTGTCGGTCACCTGGTCTTCTGACATGCATGTACATGCGAAGACCAGCTGGGTGGCGCACATGGATGTGCTGGAAACTGGAAGCTCAGTTTCCAGGCATGCGCATGCACACCAGGGAGCTGCTCTTCCCGTTTCCGGCAGAGCAACGGGTGACGGCTGCGGTGCCCAGAGAGATAGCTGTTACATTAGGTTAGGTTTATTGGATTTATATGCTGCCCTTTTCCCAAGGACTCAGGGCGGCGTACAACATAAAAAAAACACGTATTACAAAAATTAAGTATGTAAAAAACCCCCAATTGATATTTACAATATAAATTTAAAAATTAAATTAACAACCAAATTAATCCTATATTTTATTCTATTCAGGCCAGGCTGGCTTGCTGGAAAAGCCAACATTTTAGGGCACGTCGGAAGGACCGGAGGTTGGGGATTATGCGGGGCAGCTCATTCCAGAGGGAAGGCGCTCCCACAGAGAAGGCTCTCCCCCTGGGGGTCACTAGCCGACACTGTCTGGCCGACGGCACACCCTCAGCTGTGCATGACACTTCCAGCATGCATGCCATAGGCTCACCATCATGGCCCTATACCATTGCAGACAAATGGCTGTCCAATCTCTTCTTCAAAACCTCCATTGATGGAAGCACCCACAACTTCCGAACATTGCACTGATTAATTGTTGTATCAGTCAGGAAATTTCTTCTTAGTTCTAGTTGCTTCTCTCCTTGATTAGTTTCCATCCATTGCTTCTTGTCCTGCCTAACGTGTTCTAACCTGGGACATTCTCTTCCTATTCTCTTCCTTCTACCAATAGGCACTCTAGGGTCACAATCACGCCTGTGGCCTAAACATCCTCAGGGCCCTTCCATGTAGAAGGACGATGTACAGATAGCCCTCGATTTAACAACCATTCATTTAGTGACTGCTCAAAGTTACATTGAAAAGAGCAGCTTATGACTGATCCTCAATCTTACAATCAAACAGCATACCCAGAGTCAAAATTTGGGCATCAACCCGGAAGCTGACCTGACTTAAGCCATTTTTTTTAACCACTTCAGTTTGCTACACTGGAGCGGAGGGATAGCGGGGATTTGAGATAGAAGGGACTCTGTAGCCAAAGCAAAGTATTTTCTCTTGGGAAGCAAGGACATTCTGACGCCTGGGCAGAAGGTGGTGGAGTGATGCTACCCACATAACACTCCGCACCATGATTGGACCATGTGACTGATTGTTTTGAGAAAGTAGAAAAACTTTTACTTTTAATTAGGTGGAAACTGCGGGAGACTTCGGAGTCGGTTTTCACCAGATATGTGCCAATATCTCATTCCTAAGAGGTCCGTAAAAGAGGGCGTGCATAAGCGCATCAGCATGCCTACCATCCCTGTCCTACTGTCCCCATTTATTTGTATTCATTTCTTTCGTCCATGTCCATGTTTATATTTATACCTGCTATCTTATACATGTTTGACAAACTAATAAATACAAATACAAATGTGATATATCCAATAAAGCAATTCTTTGAGGAATCTACTTGCCTTGGAGTTTTTGCTTGCTGTGGATCTATTACTTGGAAACCTGATATTGGGTGCTTGGCAACCAGTGTGCGTTTACGACAATTGAAGCATCCCGGAGTCAGGTGGCCACTGTTTGTGACCTTCTCAGCCAGCTTCTGCCAAGCAAAGTCAATAGGGAACTCCAGATTCACTTAAGGATCCTGTGATTCACTTAACAAATGCAGTGATTCACTTAACCACTATGGCAAACATGGCAGGTGCGACTCACTGAAAAACCACCTTGCTTTTAGCCACAGAAATTCTGGTCCCCGTTTGGTCATAAGGCGAGGGCTATGTGTGGCTCTTGAGGTTGATTTGCTTTGCTTTGCACAGCCCCATGAAGCTGTGCAGTTTCCGGTGAGCTTCAGGAGTTGACGCAACTCTTATGCCAGGGGAAAAGTTGAACCCAAACTTTTGCTGCATTTTTGGGGGGTGTTGTAGCAGAGTCTGTTTCCATGAGGATTCTCCTGCGATTGCCCCTCTCTTCCTGATATGCAAAGGGACTATGGTTATGGTTGCAAATCTTTCATTAGATGGCTATGCTGCATACAACGCTCCCCTCCTTCCAAGGATGCCCATAGGGGCCTCCTTTCCACCCCACATGAACCAAGAGAAGAACAACGAAGGGCCAAGGGTGCCAGCTAGGTGCCAGTTTTGGTGCTCTGCCTTGGCCAGCTGGCTGGTTCAAGGGCAGGAAGCTAAGCTGACTTGCCCGCCCATCAGACTGTACAAAAATGTGGTTTATCGTGTAAGCAGTGAGGCGAAGCCACCAGCTGTGTAGTAAAGTCCTTCCTACTCCAACATACTTTATACCTTTGCAAATATTTGTGTTTCCCCAAAGTGGATGATCCTGTCTCTTGTGGCACCGTTTTCTTTTCTGATTAAGGATTCAACTTTATTTTTTTAAAGACATCAGATTCCAGCCAACCTGGCTGCAGAAAACAGTATATTGCTACTTACGTAGATAAATAAATAAAAACAAAGATCTGAATTGGCCTTGCAAGTAATTTGATCTCTCTCTCTCCCTCCCTCCCTCCCTCCCCCCCTCTCTCTCGTAAGGGGTAAAATCCAACATTAGAAATTACATTTGGTCTCACAAAAGAAATAAAAGATAAGGAGGATAGAGGATAGGTGTAAAGCTTAAGGAAAGACTAAATGAAGAGGATACAGGAGTTAGAAATTAGCAATGGATAGGTAGAGATAAATAAGCATGTATAAATGGAAATGATACATAATGAAGGATTGTTATTTAAGGAATGTATATAAGTATCAAAGGTAAGAAATTCCAGTTAGCCTATGCTTAAGATCAGAAATGATTTAAACTGTTAAAAGTTAGTTCAGTAAGAAGAAGCTAAGTTCAATCTAGAATGTCATTAATTTCTTTATTTCTTTTTTCTCAATAGATTTTAGACTGTGTTAGTTAAAAATCCATACCGTGTACGGGTTCTGGGAAGTCGGGGGGGGGGAGGAGGAGGGGGGATGGGGGGGTGGAGGGAGGGAGGGGTACACACAACAAAAAAAATTGTATTTCAATGTCTTAATGATTGACAAATGATGACATATTTGTGTTTGTTTTTTTTCAAAGAAAAATAAAAAAGTTCTCTTAAAAAAAAAAAAAAAAAAAAAAAGTATCAAAGGTATAGATAGAGGTATTGAAATAAGGGGGAAGAAATGCATGTACAATGGATGATACCGATGTGGAAATGTTGTACAGAAGGAAATTGTAAAAAAATAATTCTTTTTAAAAAACTGTTTAATAAAAATATTTTTAAAAAAGAAAAAGAAATTACGTTTGGTCTGGACATTTTCAATAAGGTTTTGATTATTTTGAGGACAAATGTATGGCCATTATCAATAAGCTGGTATCACCTTCCTTGATGCTTCTGGGGGCACAGGGAAAACATTTGTAATTAATTTAATCGTTGCCAAAATCAGGGCTTTTCCTGTCTAATACAGGATTAGGATAAATAAATACCTGGGCAACACCAGGTTATCATCTACTAGTCATGTATACATTTTAAATTATGTGTTGAGTGTTAATATCAGAGAGATTGTGTTACAATCGTGAAATTCAGGCTTGGGAACAAGGCAATTTTAATGTTCTAACATGAAGTACAGGAATTGGATAAAACAGAGAGAGTAATTGACGGGTGTTAGGATCCCAAAACCAAAAAAACAACAACATGTTGAGGTCCTTCTAAGCATTTTCCTTTATGGTTCTTCATTTATTGGCAGAAATCTTGCCAAATTGAAGGAGCTACTTGCACCATTAAACATACTCTGAGAACACCTACAAAGGAGCTGTTTTACTCTCTTTCTCCCACACAAACTATCTAAATTTTGCTGCTCTGGAGTGCAGCCCCTCCCTCCTGGGAATTCAGGCCATGTTCCACCACACCAAGGCTCTGCATCTCTTCAAAGCAGGGGTGGACAATTAATTTTCCCATGAGGCCACATGAAAAACTGGGACTCTGTGAAGGGCTGAACTGATCAGGCTGTGAAGGTGTGTAGACATGCGTGCCCCTATGTACCAGGGATGAAATCCAGCAGGTTCTGCCAAGTTCTGAAGAATTGGTAGCGGAAATTTTGAGTAATTTGGAGAACTGGCAAATGCCACTTCTGGCTGGCCCCAGAGTGGGGTGGGAATGGATATTTTGCAGTATCCTTCCTCTGGAATGGGGAGGGAATGGAGATTTTGCAATATCCTTCCCCTGTCACACCCACGAAGCCACAGCCACAGAACCGGTAGTAAAAAAAAAATGAATTTCACCACTGCTACGTACATGACATTTGTTTTGAAGGCAATTGCTTTCAAAATAAAAGAAATCCACACAGGCTGGGTAGGGGAGAGCCAGAGGGCTGGAGGTGGCCTGAGGGCTATCAAATGACCAGGTCTGCTTTAAAAGGATGCTTCACTTCCAAATTCAACTTCCCCAGAATGGCACTGTTTCGAAGCGGTTTTGTGAAAGGATGTGGTTTCCTGCACTGAAAGGAAGGAAAGGACTTTGTGCAAAAGATGTTTCTGCCCAACAGAAGAAGTAGAACAGGTGCTTTGCATGGAGAGCATCATCTCTCTACTAGATGGTGTCCAGCTCTGGCATGATGTGAAGAGGCAAACGGCATGTTCTTTCCACCACAGTAATAATTTTGGGACACAACCTGGTATTCACACTGAAATACGCCTATTTTTTTTTTCATTTATTGGTAGCCCAACTCCAGTGGGTTCCTGTAGACATAGTTGCATCCACAGCCAATTTATTTGTTTATTTATTATTTATTATTTATTGGTCAAGTGTGATTAGACACACAAGGAATTTGTCTTTGGTGCATAAGCTCTCAGTGTACATAAAAAAATACATTCATTAAGAACAAGAACTTTGCTAATCAGAACTTCTTAGGTGTGGAATAGGTTGTATGGCTTGGTCTGCTGGCTAGAGAGAATGAGTATTCTCCAGAAATGTGGGCCAACACCCAGAATTCTTAGCATTGGCATGGTTGACTGGGAAATTCCAGACAGTTGGAGGGTACCCCAACTTTCTAAGGCACTTTAGAAGAGACATGGCATTCTGTGTAGTGGATAGGAGTGAATAGATCTTTGTCCAAAGGTTCTGCAGCTTCAATAAAACATCAGAATAAGGCTCCAAAATTTGGCGGGGGGGGGCAGTTAGTAACTTTGTGGAAATTTTGGCCAAGTGGCTCCTCATTTTACCCACCTTGAAGGATGGAAGGCTGAGTCAACCTGGAGCCTGGTGAGATTTGAACTGCTGGCAATGGGCAGAGTTAGCTTGCAATACTGCATTCTAACCACTGGGAAGGAAGGAAGGAAGGAAGGAAGGAAGGAAGGAAGGAAGGAAGGCAGCAATAGCACTTAGACTTATATACCGCTTCATAGTTCTTTACAGCCCTCTCTAAATGGTTTACAGAGTCAGCCTCTTGCTCCAAACAATCTGGGTCCTCATTTTACTGATCTCGGAAGGATGGAAGGCTGAGTTAACCTTGAGCCGGTCAGGATCGAACTCCTGGCAGTGAGTTGAATTAGCCTGCAATACTGCATTCTAACCACTGCGCCACCACAGCTCCACCGAAGGAGGGCTTTCCCTCCAGAGAATGGGCAATCCTTTACAACTGCTCGTTGTCCAAATTGCCCCTTGCAGGACACAGAACCGTCTCATTTCCTGAAAAGCAAGTGAACGCAACTAAAAAGAGAAATGACATTTGAATGCATTTGGTTGAAAAAGAAATGAAGAGAGATGGGGAAATTGTTCCATGCCAAAAGGGGTGCCTGCAGATCTCTTCAGCTCATAAACACCGTATGGAGGAATTTAGTATGAAAAGATCCATTGGGTCGAGGTAGATTCAGACTAGTGTGAAAGCTGGATTTTCATTGCAAGCACCAGACATAAAATCCTTCACAAGATCAAAAAAGCGAAATTCTTGTCAGCAGAGGTTTTTTTTCTCTAAGCCCCAAAGAGAAGGCAGGATAGGAAAGTGGGTTTGGACCCATACAGCAGTCCTTGACTTACAACCATTTGTTTAGTGACCAGTTAAAATTACAAAGGCATTGAAAAGATAACTTATAATTAATATTTACATTTAGATAATTTTTGCAGCATCCCTATGGTCACGAGATCAAAACTTGTGTGCTTGGCAACCAGCATGGATATAATAAGATGGTTGCAGTGTCCCAAGGTTGTGTGATGGGAGGCTTCATGGGAGCCTTCACTTGCGACCTTCCCATCTAGTTTTGTTGTGGCCTGCCAGCGGCCAGTGAGCAAGCAGCAGTTTCGGACAGTGAGGAGGTTGGGGAGGAACATGGGCCAGTCCTGGAGTCTGGGGAAGGCTCTGATGGGGGCTCTGGGTCAGAGGCAGAGAAGGGGCCAGAGCCATATGCCAGTTATCAGCTACCTTCAGAGTCAGACATGAGCGAGGCAGATGAACAGCTGGAGCCTGTTCCCAGTGTGCGCATGCGCAGAGTTGCCAGATAAAGGGAACAGCTAAAGAACAGGGGTCGACTTGGGAGTAAGGCCATAGGTGGATGATGAAGGGCCCCTCCCAGAGGAAATAAAAGAGGAGCGAAAGGGGAGTGGAGTTTGCAGGAGACAATTAGTTCGCTTAATCGGTTCGTGACTCTCCGAAACTCCTTGCCAGGTTTTGCAGATATTGTCCTGGCATCTCTCCAAGCCAGATAAGGTCTGTGACTGTAAATCCTCCCTTGAAAGACTTTGCTGGATGTGAATGAGCAGAAATCACAGTAAATTAATAAAAAGGGGTTTTGTTGGGACAAGGAGTTTGCTTCATGCTCTTGGGAAACCTAGGTCAAAACAAGTTTCCAACAAACTAATTTAATGGCAGAAGCTGGATTCTCTTAATGACTGCGTGATTCAGTTAATTGCAGTGATTCGCTTAACAACCATGGAAAAATTTTGTAAAACCAGGCACGATTCACTTAGTAACTGTCTTACTTAAGCAATGGATATTCTGCTCCCAAGTGCGGTTGTAAGTTGGGGACTACTCATGCTCGATAACCAAATTCACTGCAAAGATGGAGGAATCAGAATTGGCTCCATCAGCTTCCTTGGGGATGGTAGAGAAATGGGGGAAGGGACAAAGTCATAATGGGTATTTATCAGCATCTTGTTAGGCGATCCCAAACATCTGCGGTGGGATGGAAATGATATCTATCACTCTCATGCAAAGAATTTAACATTTGCAGCAAATTCGTCCAGCAGGCTGCCCATTTTTGCCCTGACCCCTAAACCTTACCGGGTACTACAAGACACAAAAGAAAGGAACAAAGGCCCCCGTTGCTAAATCACAGCTGAATCACGAAAATGCTAGGCCGCCGGTTGCCATGGTAACCGTTCAAGGGTTATGATTACCGTGGCTCCCAAGGATGCTCCCATTGGGGAATTTCTCATTTGCCTACGGGGCAGGACACACCAGTACCTTGCAGGCCGCAAAAGCCATCTGGGTTTTTGTGCAGATATTGCTGGTGGTAATCTTCGGCGTAGTAGAATTCGTCGCCCGCCCGGATCTCCGTCGTGATGGGTCCCAGTTGCTTCTTAGCCAACTCCTGCCAAAGAGGAGACAAAAATGCGTTTCAAGGAAAGAACAGTTTGAAATCTTGTCTCCCTGCAGGGTCCTGAAAGGAACAGTCGACTATGCTTAAGTTTTGTTATTTCTAGGTTGCAAATACAAGAAAATATTTGTCGCTCAGGATTGAAAGGAAGGATCCTTAGTCCTCGCTGAACTTGAGTGTTTTCTTGCAGATGTTTCATTACCGAAGTAGGTAACATCATCAGCGCTACCACGGGTGATGTGACATATTTTGGATAATGAAACATCTGCAAGAAAACAACCAAGCTCAGAGAGCCACTAAGGACCCTTGTAGCTTATCTTCACTCACCATCCCCATTCTTTGCCAAATGGGACTCCTAGATAAGAGCCTCCGTATGCTAGACACCAAGATCATTTCATTTACGTTTTATTTGAAATATTTCTATTTAAAAGGATTCTTTTATTGATCTCACAAGTGAGAGAACCTGGTAAAAATGGCTTATGTTTAGTTTTAAGAATTAGCACAACAAAGAACTTCCAAGTTTTATTATTTTATTCATAAATATTTTGAATACAGTGCATTGTCAGGGTATATCATTTACAGAAGCAATCTCTCTCTCTCTTTCTCTTTCTCTCTCTCTCTCTCTCTCTCTCTCACACACACACACACACACACACACAAAGAGAGAGAGAGGGAGGGAGGGAGAGAGAGAGAGAGTGTGTTAGCAAAATTTATCTTTGTATTGGCTTATTTATACTTCTATACTTATACAACTATGCTGGTTGATTGTATTGGCGTATTTATAATTATTAATCATCTTTATAATTAATTCATACATAGCAATGATCATCTAATTTCTACCTCTTGTCTCTAAGCACTCGTAAAATCTATTCCATATCAAGTAAATACTCTGTGTCCCCTTTATCTTTTATTTTTAAAGTCAGTCTGTCCATTTCAGCACAATTTAAGAATTTGTGAATTATATCCTCTTCTGCTGGGGTGTCCTCATTTTTCCAATATTTTGCAAATATTGGATCCTTGCTGCTGTCGGTACATGCAAAACTAGATACGTGGTCCCTTTGTCATAACACTCCCCCCTTCCAAGTTCTTCCTCCTCTTTCCCAAACCAAATTCATGTTGGCATTTCAGTGTTGGGAAAGAGAACTAATGTTTTTAAGAAGAGCCGGCACTCCTAAAGAGAAAACAAGTTTCTGGTCCTTGTGGCACTGAATATTGGCTAGGAAAATTGTGTAAGCTGCAATCAATGGTATTGTAGGGCAGGAAGGATTATTCAGTGCTGGCTCCAGAATTCTGGGAGTTGAAGTCCACAAGTCATAAAATGGCCATCGTTCCCCACCTCTGTCCTAAGGTTTTGGTATGTTTTCATAATTTTTAAGGAATCTTTTTGACTTGAAACATGGCAAAATGGCTGCCCAGAAGGATTAATACAATTGAGCAAGTCCAGAGGTATTTCACGAGAAGAGTACACCACTCCTCTGCTTACAATAGAATCCCTTATGCCACCAGGCTTGAAATTCTGGGCCTGGACAACCTGGAACTACGCCTCCTATGTCTGACCTAAGCATAGTACACAAAATTGTCTGCTACAACATCCTACATGTCAACGACTACTTCAGCTTCAACCTCAATAATACACAGGCAAACAATAGATACAAACTCATGGTAAACTGCTTCAAACTCGATTGCAGATCATAAGACTTCAGCAACAGAGTGGTCAACGCCTGGAATGCTCTACCTGACTCCGTTGTTACATCTTCTAACCCCCCCACAGCTTCAACTGTCTACTGTGGACTTCACCTCATTCCCAAGAAATCTGTAAAGGGGGCGTGCATAAGCGCACCAGGCTACTTACCATCCCTCTCCTACTGTCCCAATTTATTTGTACCCATTTCACGTGCTCATGTCCATGTTTATACTTATACCTGTTATCTCGTACATGTTCGACAAACTAAATAATTAAATAAATTTATAGGATCGCCACAACTTACAGTATGTGGCCACATGAGGGCCCCCAAGATCCCTGTCTATTTACAGAGTCCCTTCACCCAAAGCTTTCAGGTTGTTTCAGTAAGATGTATTCATTCAGAGTTCAGAAGGATAGAGAATTTTTAAAAAAAGACAAGAATGGTGTGGGTAGCATAATGGAACACTATTAATTGTTGCCGATATGATTCTGACTTCTACCAACAATGCCAACCCTTCAAAAGTCTGCAGTCCACGCATCTAGAGGTTGACATCATCTCCTTTTAATGTGACCTACCATACTCTACACTTAGTCCTTGGGTTATGACCCCAATTGAGCCCAAAGTTTCTGTTGCTAAGCGAGACAGTGGTTAAGTGAGCTTTGCCCCAAGATACGACCTTTCTTGCCCCAATTGCAGTGGTGGGTTGCAGGCTGTATGCCCCGGTATGAGTGTACCGGAGCCTGCCTGGAGCACCAGATACCCTTCCAGTATGGTGCTCCGGAGGGCCCGCCTGCCCACGCTCCTTATCTGTCTTTAAATCCTTTGGCGCTTCTGCACAAGTGCATGGTGAGTACAGCGCCTGTGCAATGCTCCGCCGAGCAGCTGGAGCGTTGCGGTGGCATCGCTAGATGGTAAGATGCATGCACGGGCTGCATGCATTCATGTGGAGGATCCGTAACCCACCCCTGTCCAGTTGTTAAGCGAATCACTGCTCTTGTTAAATCAGTAACACAGTTGTTAAGGGAATCCAGCTTCCCAATTGACTTTCTGGGTCAGAAAGTGGCAAAACTGTCATAAATGTGAACCAACGGCCAAGCAGCCAAAGTTTGATCACATGACCATGGGGAAATGCTGCGATGGTTGTAAACAGGGGTGGGTTCTGGCAGGCACGACTGCCGGTTCGCTTGTGTGCATGCTCTGTGCGCACACGCAGCCCAATAAAAATTGTTCTGTGCATGCGCAGAAGCAAAAAAAAACCAAGATGGTGGCACCTATGGTGCCACCCGGAAAACCAATTCGGGGATGTGGCAGGCCTGGGTCGCTGCCAGTTCCAGCAACTGAGGCCGCCAAGTCACTACCGGTTCAGCCGAACCAGTCCAAACTGGTAGGAACCCACCATGGTTATAAATATGAAAATGGATCATAATTCACATTCTTCAGTGCTGTTGTAACCTGTATCTAAGACAGATACTTACCAACAAGGAAGTTTATCTTGCAATTTCCAAGAATCACCTTGCAATCCCCAAGGATTTTAAGAAGGGCAGATATAACTTTCTACTGACGTGATTGCAGTATTCCAATATCTTAGGGGCTGCCACAAAGAAGAGGGAGTCAAGCTATTCTCAAAGGCACCTGAGGGTAGAACAAGAAGCAATGGGTGGAAACTAATCAAGGAGAGAAGCAACCTAGGACTAAAGGGGAATTTCCTGACAGTGAGGACAATTGATCAGTGGAACGACTTGCCTCCAGAATCTGAGGGTGCGCCAATATTGGACATTTTTAAGAAGAGATTAGACAGCCATTTGTCTGCAACGGTACAGGGTCTCCTGCCTGAGTAGAGGGGGTTAGACTAGAAGACCTCCAAGCTCCCTCTGACTCTGTTATTCTGCTTAAGGAGTTCCACACTGCTTCTTCCACCGTTTCTCTAAAGTTTCACCACCATGGCAATCTGAAGATGTATGGACTTCAATTCTCAGCATTCCCCAGCCATTTTCAGGAGAGAAATATACCAAAAACTGTCATGTAAAATAGACTTTACATCTGCTCCTTTGGGCTCTTCATACTATTCTGTATTGATGTCTTCCCATCTTCACTTGAGAACAGTTGTGTGGGGGAAGAGCCCATTACTTGGGCAACGGCAAACTATTTTTTTCATTACAGCCCATGAGCAAAATGCTAGGAGACTTAGATGAACATTGGCAGCTGGTCCCCTGTTAGCCCTTCAAGGCGGTCTTGTATGAGAAGCACAACTGGGACTGTTGGCTCTTTATTGCAAGGTAACATAAACAGACTCTTGCAAGACTGAACCTACTTCTCCCCTCCTTTCCTTGTACTCTCCAGGAAAGTAAGGAAATGTTTTCCCCAGCCTCCCTCCTTCTGTGAGTGGAGATAATCTTTTTCACACCTGTTGTCCAGTCTCTCCTGTCTCCCAAGGCCATTTCCACAGACCATTAAATCCCCCATCTTTAAAATCAGGGGTCGACAACCTTAAATACTCAAAGAGCCACAAAGATCCTAACCGGAAGCCCCCTGTTCAATTCTGGAGCCGACTGGAAGTCCGGTTTCCCCACAATAGAGTCTCCTCCTAACGCAGCGTCCTTTCACCGACTGGAAGTCCGGTTTCCCCACCATAGAGTCACTTCCTACTGCAGCGTCCTTTTATCGACTGGAAGTCCGGTTTCCCCATCATAGAGTCTCTTCCTAGCGCAGCGTCCTTTTATTGACTGGAAGTCTGGTTTCCCCACCATAGAGTCTTCTCCTAGTGCAGCATCCTTTTATCGACTGGAAGTCCAGTTTCCCCACCATAGAGTCTCCTCCTAGCGCAGCGTCCTTTTATCGACTGGAAGTCCGGTTTCCCCACCATAGAGTCACTTCCTAGCGCAGTGCCCTTTTATCGACTAGAAGTCCGGTTTCCCCACCACAGAGTCACTTCCTAGTGCAGCATCCTTTTATCGACTGGAAGTCCGGTTTCCCCACCATAGAGTCTCTTCCTAGCGCAGCGTCCTTTTATTGACTGGAAGTCTGGTTTCCCCACCATAGAGTCTTCTCCTAGTGCAGCATCCTTTTATCGACTGGAAGTCCAGTTTCCCCACCATAGAGTCTCCTCCTAGCGCAGCGTCCTTTTATCGACTGGAAGTCCGGTTTCCCCACCATAGAGTCACTTCCTAGCGCAGTGCCCTTTTATCGACTAGAAGTCCGGTTTCCCCACCACAGAGTCACTTCCTAGCGCAGCATCCTTTTATCGACTGGAAGTCCGGTTTCCCCACCATAGAGTCACTTCCTAGCGCAGCGTCCTTTTATCGACTGGAAGTCTGGTTTCCCCACCGTAGAGTCACTTCCTAGTGCAGCGTCCTTTTATCGACTGGAAGTCCAGTTTCCCCACCATAGAGTCACTTCCTAGCGCAGCGTCCTTTTATCGACTGGAAGTCCAGTTTCCCCACCATAGAGTCACTTCCTAGCGCAGCGTCCTTTTATCGACTGGAAGTCCAGTTTCCCCACCACAGAGTCACTTCCTAGTGCAGCATCCTTTTATCGACTGGAAATCCGGTTTCCCCATCGTAGAGTCACTTCCTAGCGTGGCGTCCTTTTTTCTCTACCTGTCCTAACCAAAAGCCCTATCAAATGTGGAGCTGACCAGAAAACCTGCCCCTTGCCATAGAGCCGTGATGGCGAATCTATGGCACGTGTGCTACAAATGGCATGCGGAGCCATTTGTCAGGGGCACGCAAGGCGTTACCCTGTCAGCTCCAGCATGCATGTGCACACTGGCCAGCTGACCAGCCTTCTTTTTTGGCCATTTTTCAACTTCCTGAGGCTTCGCTGAAGCCTCCAGAGGGTGAAAAACAAACCAACGTGCAAACCGGAAGTTTGGGAATGGACTTCCAGTTTGCCCATAGGGCCATTCCCTGAAACTTCTGGAGGGCGAAAAATGGACTTGCGGGCAAACCGGTCAGGGAAACCTCTGGAGGGCCTCCAGGGGGGAAGGGGAGGCTGTTTTTGCCTTCCCCAGGCTCCAATAAAGCCTCTGGAGCCTGGGGAGGGTGAAAAACGGGTCCATTGCGAGCCAAAAGCAAGGGGGAGGGCGGGGGTCATGCACGCATGCACGCAGGGTGTTGTATACATAGCATTATGGGTGTGGGCACACCCTGTGCTCCCCCCCTCCCCGTTTTTGGCATGTGATGGGAAAAAAGTTAGCCATCAGTGCCATAGAGTCTACTCCTGGCGCACCCTGCTTCTCCCCCCAACTGGACGATTCTCTCAAAATTGTGGTGCTGACTGTCAACAGGGAGCTGCAGCAGAGGGATGAAAGAGCCACATGCGGCTCCAGAGCCACGGGTTGCTAACCCTGGTCTTAAATGCATGGCTTCCCTGGTTACCCCCTGGCCTGGGACAGAAGGCTAAATATCAATTCTCTCCATCCATCCAAAGGTCTAGAACAGGGGTCCGCAACCCCTGGTCCATGTCATGCCAGAAACTGGGCCGCACAAACAAGTGAAGCCCCATCCATGGGATGCAGGCAACAAGTGAAAACAAGCCACCTCCGGTATGCAGAAAAACCTTTCTCCGTGGAACAGGTTCGCTTGGTGCACCAGTTGCGGCCCTATCTGGACCGGGAGGCACTCCAAATGGTCACTCATGCCCTCGTCACCTCAAGACTCGACTACTGTAACACGCTTTACATGGGGCTGCCCTTGAAAAGTGTTCGGAGACTACAATTGGTCCAGAATGCAGCCGCAAGAGCGATACTGGGTGTACCTAGATACACCCATGTCACACCTATCCTCCGCGAGCTGCACTGGCTCCCTATCGGTCTCCGAACGCGCTTCAAGGTGCTGGTTATCACCTTTAAAGCCCTACATGGCCTAGGACCTGGATATCTCCGTGATCGCCTCCTGCAACATACCTCCCAGTGTCCAATAAGATCGCACAGGGTGGGCCTTCTCCGGGTGCCGTCGACTACACAATGTCGTCTGGCGGCTCCTCGGGGGAGAGCCTTCTCTGCAGCTGCCCCGGCCCTATGGAACAATCTACCTCCTGAGATCCGGACCCTCCCTACTCTCTCGGCCTTCCAAAAGTCTGTTAAGACCTGGCTGTTCTGGCAGGCCTGGGGCTGCTGATCTCTGATTGAACTTCAGCCCCATTAACATTGAGTGTATGTTGTGTTCTTTTTAATCTGTTGTTCTGTATTTTTAACTTTTTTGTATTTGTTTTTAAACTTTTTTTATGTAAGCCGCCCATAGTCCTCCGGGATTGGGCGGCATACAAATCTATTTAAACTTAAACTTAAACTGATGCCCCAAAGATTGGGGGCCGCTGGTCTAGAAATGCAACCCAGTGTCTCTGCTCCCATAGGATGGGTTTAGCAGTGTCTGGTGGGGTCCTCCCACCTCCTTCTCCCTTTGTCATCTACACAAGGCCTGGAGCTGAGGGGTGTGTGTGTGTGTAGAGATAGCTGGGGTTTTGTAGCCAAAACAAAATAGTTCTCTTAGGAGCCAAGGACATCCCAACTGCTGGCTAGCCAAAGGAGGAGGAGGAGGAAAAAAGTTACCAGGCAACCAGCCAGCACTCAGATTGGACAATGTGATTTATTGTTTGGGAGAACAGGGAAGTTTCACTTTTTAATGAGATGGAAAACGCAGGGAACTCTCAGAGTTGGTTTTCCACCAGTCTGTGCCAAAATGGTAACTCCAAATAAAACTCTTCTTTGGGGGAATCAGCCTGCCCCCAGGGATCTATTTGCAAGGGGTGTACTACTTGGAATGATGACACATCCATTTAGCAGCCATTCCAAGTTAGAACAGCACTGGAAAAAAGTGATTTACGACCAGCACTTACACTTAAAACCATTGCAGCATCCCCACAGTCCATGTGATCAAAACTGGGGTGCTTGGCAACCGGCATACATTTACGACAATTGCCGCATCTCAGGGTCATGGGATCGCCATGGGCAACCTTCTCAACTGGCTTCCAACAAGCCAAGTGTCGGGGTTCCAAGCAACAGACCCAACACAGTAAAACCTCTGAAGCCTAAGTGCTCCTCAAAGTACAGATTTATTAGGCATGTCATATTGGCACATCTGGTGAAAATCCAACTCTGAAGGTCCCGCGGTTTTCCCCATCCAAATTAAAAGTCAACGTTCTCCCCGCCCCCCAATTCCCATGTCTATCACATGATCCAATCCGGCCACAGACCCAACTCCAGTTGGATTCAATCCACGCCTCCCCAACATCCTGGTGAGAACATCCTTGGTTCCCAGGAGAAAGAATTTCATTTTGGCTACAAGTCCCCAGCTATCTCTATCTCCCTCCTGCCATTCCCACAGCTCCAACCAGTGTAGCTGTGGCAGCCCTGAAGGTAGCAACAGCACTTGGACTTATATGCTGCTTCACATTGCTTTTACAGCCCTCTCTAAGCGGTTTACAGAGTCAGCCTCTTGCCCCCAACAATCTGGGTCCTCATTTTACCCACCTCGGAAGGATGAAAGGCTGAGTCAACCTTGAGCCTGGTGAGATTTGAACTGCCAAATTGCAGGCAGCCAGCAGCCAGGAGAAGTAGCCTGCAGTACTGCACTCTAACCACTGCGCCACCAGGATGCTCCAGAAGTGACTTCAGGGTTAACACAAATTCAGTGAGGAATGCTGGATTCACTGAACAATCACTGCAGTGGTTCGCTTAACCACTGCAGTGGCAAAAAAAAGGGTGAAAAAATTGGACACAACTCACTAAATGACTGCCTTGCTTAGCCGTGGAAATCCTGGTACCAACTGTGGTTAATTTGAGGACTACCTTTCAACCGTTTGGGGAAGAGGGCGGCCTTGGGAAACAGTAGAGTGGGGAGAGAGTGGAAACACAGCTCAATTTTTCAACCATGCAATTAATGGACCTGCCCACTTCAAAGGAATCGTGGATCCTTCAGGAGGCTTTTTGGCTGAGGGAAGCTGGATTGTTTATGTCAGGGGAAAGGAAGTCTGAGAAGGAAGCGTGTGGCTCTCCAGGGCTAAGTACAATGAGGCTTATCGCAGGCAGAGTTAATTCGCATGCAGGCTGGATGATGTGTGCAAGAGAGCCGATAAGACAACATGGTTAATTAACTGGAACCCAGCTGAGCCTGGCGTCAGCAGAGACGCTGCGGCAGGAAAAGAGCAGTGGAAGTCAGCTTTGCATTGGAAGAGAGGGAGAGAAAGAAGAAAGAAAGAGAAAGAAAGAACAGAAGGAAAGGATGGAAGGAAAGGAAGGAAGGAAAGGAAGAAAGATGGAAGGAAAGAAAGGAAGGAAAGAAAGAAGAGAAGAAAGAAAGGATGGAAGGAAGGAAGAAAGGAAAGAAGAGAAGGGAGGAAGTATGAAAGGAAAGAAAAGAAGGAAGGAAAGAAAGAAGGGAAGAAAGAAAGGATGGAAGGAAAGAAAGGAAGGGAAGGAAGGATGAAAGGATGAAAGGAAAGGAAGGAAGGAAGGAAGAAAGGAAAGAAAAAAAGGAAGAAAAAAAGGATGGAAGGAAAGGAAGGGGAGGAAGGAAGAAAGAATGAAAGGAAAGAAAGGAAGGAAAGAAAGAAAGGAAAGGATGGAAGGAAAGGAGGGAAAGGAGGGAAAGGAAGGAAGGATGAAAGGAAAGAAAAGAAGGAAGGAAAGAAAGAAGGGAAGAAAGAAAGGATGGAAAGAAAGGAAGGGAAGGAAGGGAAGGAAGGATGAAAGGATGAAAGGAAAGGAAGGAAGGAAGGAAGGAAGAAAGGAAAGAAAAAAAGGAAGAAAAAAAGGATGGAAGGAAAGGAAGGGGAGGAAGGAAGAAAGAATGAAAGGAAAGAAAGGAAGGAAAGAAAGAAAGGAAGGAAAGGATGGAAGGAAAGGAAGGAAAGGAGGGAAAGGAGGGAAAGGAAGGAAGGATGGAAGGAAAGAAAGGAAGGAGGAAAGGAAGAAAAGAAAAAGGAAGGAGGGAAAGAAGGACAGAAAGAGAGGGAGGATGGGAGGGAGTGATGGGTTTCTACTGGTTTTACCACCAGTTTGCTTGTGTGCATGCGCTCTTGCCCGTGCATGCACAGAAGCTTCTGGACATGCGCAGAAGCATCCAGGTGGGTGGGTGGAGCCTGCCACCACTACCACTACTGGTTTGGACGAACTGGGCCAAACCGGGAGCAACCAACCTCTGGAGGGAAGGGACTTGCTGGGGCTTCTAATGGAGAGTGAACGCCTGCATTCACACAACATCCTTCTCCTGCTTCTTAAAAACTCTGAGAAATTTTGCAATGATCGAAGCGGCACTCCTGGGAATGTTCACTGATTCTAAGAGGAACGGCCAATACCTAAATCATGGTCAGAAGGTATCAGGGTTGGGTCTCACAAACATTTTCTCCAAATTAAGTCAAGCAAGAGATCTGACACTTTCATATCTTCAGGTCAACTGAGTGTTTTTAGGTGGCTCTGAGTTAGCCTTTCTTGTGTTTTAATCAAGGTTTTGTTACTCAATTCCTATTCCCTTTCTTGCTTTTGAAAATATAGGATTCCAAGCGTGTTTGAAGGAAAATACTGTATTTCTCCTTATTTAAGTAAGCACACACCTTAATTTCAAATACTGGATATTGGACATTAATAGTATATACATGATCCCCCCCCCAAAAAAAATAACAAATAAACAAGTGATATTATAATTAGCCAATTTTGGCAGATTATGTGAAGGCACTTTCTAGTTTTGTAAGTGACTTTGTTTGGCTTGTTACGAGAACATCACGAGAATACACACATTCTTTATACAGTGATACTTCCAGTACTCAACATTGATTGGTTCTGGGAGATGTGATGACTACTAAAAACGATGAGTACCAAACAACTTTTTCCCATAAGGAATAATGCAGTGAGTCACAAGGCAGTCAACATCGACACATCCTAGCTTGTGCGTTGAGGACCAAACAAATAATGAGTACCAGCACAAAATTTTCAGGTCAAAATGCACTGAGGACTAAATCTGATGAGTTTCAAAGCAGCTGAGAACCAAGGTACCACTGCATTGATAAAGTGGCTCTAAAGGTTGCTTTCTAATAGAGCTCTCTAGGGTTAGAGCTCTCAACATCTCTTCTCAGCCCACTCAAGCTGAGAAGGAGGTGGGAGGGCTCAGCCAGTCTCAGCGAAGTCCATCCTAAGGAAGAAAAGTGGCAGGGGATGATGGGTGAGGAAAGGCATCCCAAGCAAGTCTTTCCTTGACTTACTTCCAGGCTATAGAGTTTGCCTACTCAGCACTGATGCTCAAAAACCATCCAAGTTCTCCTCAAATGTTCTCCAGTAGCAGGAAAGAATTGGGTAAGGCTGAGGTGGCGCAGTGGTTAGAGTGCAGTACTGCAGGCCACTTCAGCTGACTGCTAGCTGCAGTTCAGCAGTTCAAATCTCACCGGCTCAAGGTTGACTCAGCTTCCCATCCTTCCGAGGTGGGTAAAATGAGGACCCAGATTGTTGGGGGCAACAGGCTGACTCTCTGAACCGCTTAGAGAGGACTGTAAAAGCACTATGAAGCGGTATATAAGTCTAAGGGCTAAATACTAAGTGCTAAGGCTCAGAGAGAAAGCAAATGTCTCCACCACCTTGAACCCTTCAACCTGAAGCTCTAAGGAATCTTCTCTCCATTGTCCCTGCTCGAAAGATATAGCTCAGTAGATCAATGGAGCATATACACAATTCCAATTTGCCACTTTTGGAATGGGATGGGTGGATGGATGGATGAATCCCATAGTAAAGCATCCACCACTAAATTCATCCCCTGACATTTTTTATAGAAGATGAACTCAAACTGCAGGACCAGGAAAGATCCTTGACCGGAGAGCATGGACAGAAGGAGCAAGAAACCACTATACCTCCTCCTGTTGAAGAGCCTGAATAAACAGGTTAGGCAAACATGAGCACAGCTGTCCTTCGGATATCTAGCTGATTCTGCAGGGGCCAGGAAGAAGAAAGAGACAGAATTGGAAACCTACTTTCCTAACAGATTCAGAATTTCAACTCAAAGGTGGCTTCAAACTTCAGATCCCAGGAATGCAAACTGGAAATAACGTGGCACGACAAAACCACGCTCCACTAAAGCGCGCCCGATTAAACCGCGTTGCTGACGTCATCAGCAGGGCGACAACAGCGACCGCGGAGAAAAAAGGGCGCTTTAAATAGCGCTTTGAAAGCAAGCCGATTCAACTTAAGGTAAGGGTTAGGTTTAGGGTTAGGTTAAGGGTTAGGGTTAGGTTTAGGGTTAGGTTAAGGGTTAGGATTAGGTTTAGCGTTAGGTTAAGGGTTAGGTTTAGGGTTAGGTTTAGGGTTAGGTTAAGGGTTAGGTTAAGGGTTAGGTTTAGGGTTAGGTTAAGGGTTAGGTTAAGGGTTAGGTTTAGGATTAGGTTTAGGGGGGTTAGGTTTAGGTTTAGGGGTTAATTTTAGCTTTAGCATTTACAGCGTGCTTTTTTGTCACGCTGTGATGATGTCAGCTACGCGGTTTCATTGAGCACGCTTTAGTCGAACGCAGTTTTGTGGTGGAACCGGAAATAAAGGCCCCTGGCTTAACAGTTGAATGCCAAATGCAATGGTTTGAAAATAATGCTTTGTTTTTAGTCTTCTTCCAATCCAGTCTTGCAAAATTCCCAGCAAGTAAGAGAGGGAAACACCTCCTTGGAGGAAAACCTCCCTATTTCTGAACTTCAGAAACAGGATCCCAGATGGATCTGGACAAACAGGAGGTCTGACTCCCTTGGAGTGATCAATAACTGCTAAGATATTTCTTTCTGCCGCATCCCGAAGATGGGATGAGCAAAGCTCTAGGGGTCTCTGCAGGGAGCAAGGAGCAGAGACCAAGTGCTTGGTATTTAAGCCATATCGAGGAACAGAATATATAAATAACAGATTGCTCCTAGAGGCAGCATGCTGTCTTCCTGTCCTTTGGGATGTGGAGGGGAGCTATCGATTTTCCCCCTCCCTGGTGGGGAATATCTTAGCATGTTTAATGGCCACTAGAAGGAGACCTGTCAGAGAAGAATGATGTGATCTGTCTGTCAAAGTCTCCCAAACAGCCAGAGTTTGATCTCAGTTATGATGCTGCACAATGAAAACCCCTTCTCTTTCTCTTTCCCCCTCCCCTAATGGACAGCAATATTCTGGGTCGCAGGTACATTCCTCCCATGCAGTTCATCTACCATTCAGATGATTAATTTCATTGGCAGAAGCAACAGGGGAACTCTGCATGAACAGCTACGATTCTTGCGAGGCTTATAGCAATAGCAATAGCACTTAGACTTATATACCGCTTTACAGTGCTTTACAGCCCTCTCTAAGCCGTTTTACAGAGTCAGCCTATTGTTCCCAATGATTTGGGTCCTCATTTTACCCAACTTGGAATGATGGAAGGCTGAGTCAACCTGGAGCCTGGTAAGATTTGAACTGCCAAATTGCAAGCAGCTGGCAGCCAGCAGAAGTAGCCTGCAGTACTGCACTCTGACTATTGTGCCACAGTGGCTTATTATAACTTATTTTCATTGAGGGCTGATAACCCACCTAGGATCTTGAGAGCATTTTGTTAGAAATGGCTACTATGCTGAAGGACTTGAATATCTATCTATCTATCTATCTATCTATCTATCTATCTATCTATCTATCTATCTATCTATCATCTATCTATCTATCATCTATCTGTCTCTGTCTGTCTGTCTGCCTATCTATCTGTATATCTATCTGTCTGTCTATCTATCTATCATCTATCTGTCTGTCTGTCTGTCTGTCTGTCATCTAGCTATCTAGCTAGCTATCTGTCTATCTATCATCTGTCTGTCTGTCTGTCTATCTATCTATCTATCTATCCATCTATCCATCTATCTATATCTATCATCTATCTATCTATCATCTATCTATCATCTATCTATCTATCTATCTATCTATCTATCTATCTATCTATCTATCTATCTATCTATCTATCTATCTATCTATCTATCATCTATCTAAGCCGATTAAGTGGTTCCGCCCCAGGTGCCTGATGGACCCATTGGGATTTCAGACGGAGCTTGGGGAGATACCAGACTCCCTTGCCCACAATCCGACTGAGTCCTTGGTCGCTGCCTGGAATACAGCAGTGGCTAGGGCATTAGATCGGATTGCGCCTTTGCGGCCTCTCCACGGCAGTGGATCCAGGAGGGCACCTTGGTTTACCGAGGAATTCTGGGAGATGAAGTGCCAAAAGAGATGCCTAGAGTGACGCTGGAGGGCTAGTAACTCCAAATCCAACCGAACACTACTAAGATCCTCTATTAGGACTTATCTAGTGGCGATACGGCGGCAAAATGTGCTCATTTTTCCGCCCTTATTGTGTCCACAGAATCTCGCCCGGCCGCCCTGTTTAGGATAACCCACTCCCTCCTGAAAGGGAGGGATGCGAATGAACCCTTACAAGGAAGAGCTGAGGAATTTATTCAGTTTCTGTCGGACAAAGTCACTCCGATTCGGATGGACCTAGACTCCACTTGGACAGTGCCAGCAGAAATGCCGAGGGAGAGCCTTGATCAAACTTTATGGAATGAGTTCCAGCTTGCCACTCCTGAGGAGTGGACAAGGCCATAGGAGCGATGAGTGCCGCCAACTGCCTACTGGACCCGTGCCCCTCCTGGTTGGTTTCAACCAGCATGGGGGTGACACGTGGCTGGATCCAGAGGATTATAAACACCTCTCTTCGGGAGGGGTCTTTCCCGCAACCTTTGAAGGAAGCGGTGGTGAGACCCCTCCTCAAGAAGCCTGCTCTGGACCCAGCTGTCCTTAAAAACTACCATCCAGTTTCCAACCTCCCATTTTTAGGGAAGGTTGTTGAGAAGGTGGTGGCCTGCCAACTCCAGCGGACCTTGGATGAAGCGGATTATCTAGATCCCTTTCAGTCTGGTTTCAGGCCTGGTTACTGCACCGAAACCGCTTTGGTCGCACTGACCAATGATCTCTGGCGAGCCAGGGATAGAGGTCATTCCTCTATCCTGGTGCTTCTTGACCTCTCAGCGGCCTTCGATACCATCGACCAGGGTATCCTTCTGCGACGGCTGGAAGAGGTAGGAGTGGGAGGCACCGTTCTATGATGGTTCTCCTCTTACCTCTCTGGCAGATCGCAGTTGGTGTTGGTCGGAGGACAGAGGTCGACCCCTAGGCCCCTTGAATTCTGGGTGCTGCAGGGCTCGGTCCTGTCCCCCCTCCTATTTAACATCTACATGAAGTTGCTGGGTGAGATCATTCGTCAGTACGGGATTAAATACCATCAGTATGCGGATGATTTGTCCGCCCCGTGCCAACTCAGTGAAGCGGTGGAAGTAATGTGCCAGTGCCTGGAAGCTGTTAGGGTCTGGATGGGAATGAACAAGCTTGTGCTCAACCCTGCAAGACTGAGTGGCTTTGGATGTTGCCCCCCAAAGATAGTCCAGATATTCCACCTTTAAACCTGGGGGTGAAATCTTACACCCCTCAGAGAGGGCTCGCAACTTGGGTGTTCTCCTGGATTCGCAGCTGACTCTAGAACACCATCTGTCAGCTGTGACCAGGGGAGCTTTTGCCCAGGTTCGCCTGGTGCACCAGTTGCATCCCTATCTGGACCGGGAGGCACTCCAAATGGTCACTCAGGCCCTCGTCACCTCAAGGCTTGACTACTGTAACACGCTCTACATGGGGCTGCCCTTGAAAAGTGTTTGGAGACTACAATTGGTCCAGAATGCAGCCGCGCGAGCGATACTGGGTGTACCTAGATACACCCATGTCACACCTATCCTCTGCGAGCTGCACTGGCTCCCTATTGGTCTCCGAACGCGCTTCAAGGTGCTGGTTATCACCTTTAAAGCCCTACATGGCCTAGGACCTGGATATCTGCGAGACCGCCTCCTGCCACATACCTCCCAACGGCCGATAAGATCTCATAGGATGGGCCTTCTCTGGGTGCCATCGACTGCACAATGTTGTCTGGCAGCTCCTCAGAGGAGAGCCTTCTCTGTAGCTGCCCCGGCCCTCTGGAATGACCTACCCCCTGAAATCCGGACCCTCCCCACTCTCTCGGCCTTCCGAAAGTCTGTTAAGACCTGTCTGTTCCGGCAGGCCTGGGGCTGCTGATCTTGATTGACCTTCAGCCCCACTAAGATCGAGTGCTTGTTGTGTCCTTTTTTAATTTGTTCTGTCTTATATTTTAAATTTTTAGTATCTTCTTTTTAAAACTGTTTTTATGTAAGCTGCCCGGAGTCCCCCGGGATTGGGCGGCATACAAATCCATTAAAATTGAAATTGAATTGAATATCTGTCTCTGTCTGCCTATCTATCTGTATCTATCTCTATCATTTTTCTGTTTGTCTATCTATCTATTATCTATCTATCTATCTATCTATCTATCTATCTATCTATCTATCTATCTATCTATCTATCTATCTATCCTATAATCCATCCATCCATCCATCTATCTAATATATCATCTATCATCTTTCTATCATCTATCTAATCTATCATCTATGACTTATCCTCTGTGTCTATCCATCTAATCTGTCTGATTTATATGCTCACCCATCTCACAATTCAAGGCAACTATGATCAGTTTACAGTGTGAATATTAATAAGAATAGTTGAATGGTTGAAGAATAATAAGATGGTTGCCATATTGGGTTAAGGTTCACTGCCAACACTATTTTTTCAAAAGACAAACTGGTACCCTACATAAAGAGATGGGCCAAAGCATTCAACATCCATAATCTTCAGTTGATTGGGCTACACAACCCATCATTCACTATCATCAAGGAATTTGGCTGTGGAGTCACTCTCAAGGATATTAGCTTAGGAAAGGCTGCTGAGGGACAGGAAATGGGGGAGGTGAGAGAGAGGGTGTTAATTTGGTACTTAGCTAGACAATACAACCAATGTACAAATCAAATAATAAGATAGCCCAAAGCAGTGCAAGCAGGAGCATTGCTGAACACCTGGTGAATCTCACATTCTGACATTGCAAAATAAAAAAATTGATTTGTGCATTACCTGATTTTCCAAACAGATATTAAAATCTCAGGCTTATGTGATGCAGCTGAAGAAATGGGGCCCTACTCCACAACTTCAGAAATACACAAAAACATTCTCTCTCTTCCTCCAAAGGCAAACTCTGTACCCCCCAAAAGCATCCTAAAGGAACAGGGCACTAAAGTGGGACTAAAATTGGAGGTGTTGCCATCAAATGAGGAGCATTCACCAAAAGTTAGCCTAGCTATACAAATTTGATTTAGCTTAGATCTGTGTCCGGAATGAAACTAAGTTTTTTATCCTCCTAGAAATAACTCTGCCACATCTCTACTTTAATAAGCCTTATTCTGGTTTTAATTCTGCCCTAGCTTGGCTTGATTGAGAACTTCAAGAAAACTTGCTTAAGGACAAATGCTATGAGAGACAAAGCTGGGCTGTTCACAGCTACAGTGCTGTAAGCATTTTCAGGACCATGGATAGCTCAGGGCAGATAATCAAGATTGGACTGATTCTAAGAATTGTTGTACCAGTACCTGTCCAAGCTCAACCAGTATCATCATCATCTTTTAATGACCCCATAATCCCTTGCAGGGTGCAGTCTGGGCAATTGAATGGAGCTGAGTGTTTACTGGCCAGATGCCCTTCCTGTCCCCACTCCGGAGCTATATTCAACAGATATAATCTCATTGTGTCCAGAAAGAGAAATATCTGCCTCTACCTAGGGTTGAACTCACAGCCTCCTGATTGTGAGGCAAGAGCTACACTTCCAGGCCACCGCACCACTCAAGCTCAACCAGTTATGTTAAGACTAAAAAGCCAGCAGTTATTCAATACCATCACATCTTGCTAGTGTGTTGATTTAAATATCTTTTAGGAGCCGAGGTGTTGCAGTGGTTAGAGTGCAGTACTGCAGGCTACTTCAGCTGACTGCTAACTGCAGTTTGGCAGATCGAATCTCACTGGCTCAAGGTTCACTCAGCCTTCCATCCTTCCAAGGTGGGTAAAATGAGGACCCAGATTGTTGGGGGCAACAGGCTGACTCTATAAACCGCTTAGAGAGGGTTACCAACCAAATAGCAATTTTCAGCTGCCTGTTTTACTTAGCTCTAGTTAAAAACCACAACAAGCAACCCAATCAGAGTGGTAAAAGCCTCTGGCAGTCTAAAGGTGCCCCCAACTTTGGAATTGTTGAGAAAACTCTCCAAAGGTGTTTCAACCCTGCTCCTTATGAAAATCCCTGCTCCAAGAAACAATAAAGGAAACCCCAACCCCTAGCTGGGGGAAAAAGGCTGTTCTGCTAGCCCTCCCCAACCCCACCCTACCCCCATCATAAAAACTCAGCAATGTTGGCATCTTTGGAATGACTCTGCCCTAGCAATAGCAATAGCAGTTAGACTTATATACCATTTCATAGAGCTTTCAGCCTCTCTAAGCGGTTTGCAGAGTCAGCATATTGCCCCCAACAACAATACGGGTCCTCATTTTACTCACCTCGGAAGGATGGAAGGCTGAGTCAACCCTGAGCCGGTGAGATTTGAACAGCCAAACTGCAGAACTGCAGTCAGCTGAAGTAGCCTGCAGTGCTGCATTTAACCACTGCGCCACCTCGGCCCTTACCTGAGGCACTTCCAAAACTGCCCCAGTTCCCTTGATCTCAGCCTCATTAAAGGTAAAGTTTCCCCTCACAAATAGGTGCTAGTCGATCCTGACTCTGGGGGGGCGGTGCTCATCTCCATTTCAAAGCTGAAGAGCCAGCGCTGTACGAAGATGTCTTTGTGGTCATGTGGCCGGCGTGACTAAATGCCGAAGGCACATGGAATGCTGTTACCTTCCCACCAAAGGTGGTTCCTATTTTTCTACTTGCATTTTTTACGTGCTTTCGAACTGCTAGGTTGGCAGAAGCTGGGACAAGTAACAGGAGCTCACTTGATTACGCGGCGCTAGGGATTTGAACCGCCAAACTGCCGACCTTTCTGATCGACAAGCTCAGCGTCTTAGCCACTGAGCTTGGAAATACACAACACACACTCCCCACCCACAGATTGCCAGCTCCCAAGAAATAGCCTCCTCCCCTCCCACCTCCCCCCCCACTGATGTCCAGCCAGCACGTGCCAATTTTAAGCTGGGGTTGCCCTTAATTGTCCTACTTGGGGGGAGGGGCAACTGCTTATGGCAATGAATCATTTCCAAATGGGCCCAGGCGGAGGGGAGATATTGCACCTGCCTCTCCCGTGACCTTTGCTCTCTAGCTGCCAATCAACCTCATGGCAAGTTGCCAGGGAAACTGAGACATCTCTCCCTCCCCCCTCCTGTTTTTTTCTTCTTCTCTCCATCCAGAGTGCATGAATGGCCTTGGCGGAGCAATTATCTATACTCTCGCTTCTCTGTCTTTGTTATGGGGCAAGGCGTTGGGGGCAGGTTCTATTCACTGGAGAGGACCGAAACAAAAAACAGCCACTTCAGAGTCCCTGAGGGTGTGTGTGTGTGTGTGTGTGTGTGTGAGAGAGAGAGAGAGAGAGAGAGAGAGAGAGAGAAGTGTGTCTGTGGGTGGGTGGGAAGGACAGAGTACAGAGTATGTGCGCATGAGGGAGAAAGAAAAACAGATTCCCTACCAGCTCCACCATGAACCCGTTGCTGGAAAGGCCCAGCGTCCTCCTGATGATGGCTTATTTAAGTGATACCTCAAGGGTCTCTCTAAACATGTTTCCAAAACAGACTGTACCCATAAAAGAACCACATTGTGGAAAAAAAGAACACAGTGTGAAGCCACAAGATGGTGGAGGGGGCACAGTTTTTCAGGAAGCTGCTGAAAGGGGCCGAGCTGCCACGGCTGGGGACCAGCAGACATCTTGACAGAGGACATTCTGTATACAATTGTGGAAAAACAGCTGTACTGGATCCATCCAGACATCTGTCAGCATAACATAGAAAATTGTGGATCCATATACGTAACTCCCAGCTGGAAGGCTTTAGAAATTGTCACCAATATTATATGGGTGTCAAACTCAAGACCTGGGAGCTAGATCTGGCCCACGAGGTGCTTAGATCTGTCCTACAGGACCACCCTGGAAACAGTGAAGGAGCGGCCCGCGGTGCCTCTGCCGGTGAAAACAGAGCTCCATTTTTGCTGGAAGAGGTTTGCAAGAGGCCTTTGCAGCCGGAAACGGAGCTCAGGAGCACATATTCAATGGTAGCGCACTCGGGCCACCACAGGCACCCCTGACATGAGTGACCTCAAGCTGGCCACGCCCACCCTAGCCACACATACCAGCCCCTGATGCGGCCCTCAATGAAATCGAGTTTGACACCCCTGCTCTAAACGAATAATTGTAAAACAAGAACTGTGTGTGTGTGTGTGTGTGTGTGTGTATACACACACACACACACACACTATTGCTGAACCAGCATCTGCGTATTAGGAGAATTACAGTCCTAGACAGCTTGGCAGACAAGATTGGCCGAGAGTCCAGAGCACTTTAGGGCATTAGAGATTAAGAGCTATACTATTTTCTTTAAGCATAAGTAGCAGCTTCTATAAAAATGGAGCTTGTCTGAAAACATGGCGTGCAAAGAACAATACCTTCCTGGCATAATTAGATTGTCACTTCAAACCTCTGTTGGTTAATGAGCCTCTAACAAGAAAAAGCTGAAGGCATTAAGATATGTTTAGCCTTAAAAAGAGATTATTAAGAGGCAACATGTTAGTGAAAATATCTGAAGTATTGTCCTCCTCTAACAAGACTCCAGAGCATTGAATTCAAATCCCATGGGAAATGAAGAGGAAAGGGGTTTCGACTTAGCTCTTACAAAATCTTCTTCACATCCAAACAATTCAGCAGTGAACCAGTTTGGTGCCTTGGTTAAAGGCACTTGGCTAGAAACTGGGAGACCGTGAATTCTAGTTCTCCCTTAGGCACCCAAACTGGCTGGATGGCTTTGAACCAGTCCCTCTTCTCACAGTGGTGGGATTCAAATAATTTAACAAACGGTTCTCTGCCTAATGATTTCTTCCAACAACCAGTTCACCAAACTGCTCAGAAAGTTAACAACCGGTTCTCCCGAAGTGGTGCCAACTGGCTGAATCCCACCACTGCCTAGGGCCATGATGGGAAACTATGGCACACATGCCACAGGTGGCACGTGGATCCATTTGTCAAGGCGTTGCCCTATCAGCTGGATTTTGGCCTTCTTTTGAGGCCATTTTTCGCCCTCTGGGGGCTTCCTTGAATCCTCCGGAGCATGAAAAACCGGCCCTATGGGCAAACCAGAACTTCAGGAACGTACTTCTGGTACCAATGTGAGTAGATAAATAGGTACCACTTTGGTGGGAAGGTAACAGTGTGCTGTGCAACTTGGTGTATAGTTGTGCTGGCCACATGACCACAGAAGTGCCTTTGGACAACCCTGGCTCCCTCGGCTAAGAAATGGTGATGAGCACCACTCTCTAAAGTCGGACACGACTGGACATGGGAAACCTTTATCTTTACCTTTAGATAGCAATAGCATTTGCACTTATATATCACTTCATAGTGCCTTTAATGCCCTCTCCAAGAGGTTTTACAGTGTCAGCCTATTGTCCCCAACAATTAGAGTCCTCGTTTTACCCATCTTGGAAGCATGGAAGGCTGAGCCAACCTTGAGCTGGTGAGATGTGAACGGCCAAACTGCAGCTAGCAGTCAGCTGAAGTAGCCTGTAGTACCGCACTCTAACCACTGCGCCACCTCGGCTATTCATGGGAATCCATAGCTAGGAACCTAAACATTAGCAAGCTAATGCCAACAAGAGTCAACCTTAATAATATAAATAGCAGCACCATAGGCCAAGACCTCAATCTCCTGTCCCCATCTGTCCATAATTCTCCTATACCTGTTCATACATTGCCTTGGATCTTAAAGCAGATTCCAGTTGTTCTGCTCCGATAGTGTAGATGGCCGAGCGATACTGGGTGCCAATGTCTTCGTACTGCTTCATTCCTGGGAAGGGAAACCAAGACCACAACAGTGCATGTTATCAGACAGAAGATGACCGTACTGATTCATATCATTGAGCCTTCTTCATCCCACTTCAACCTTAGTAATAAACAGTTGCGGGGTGGGGGAAGTGTTATCCTTGGGTATTTCCATTTTATCCATTTCTTTAATGGAAACAGACAGAAAATGTATTGCTAGAAGACAGATCTATGACTTCATAGAAAGTAACTTTTTTTTCACCCCCCCCCCAAATTTAGAGACTAGGATTTCAAAGATCATCTAATTTTGATTTTTGGTATCCATAGTCAATTATTTCTTTCCCGGGAAAATATCTGTGGTCACTAAACTCAGAATGGCAATTTCCAAAGTGGCAACATACCTAGTTCATATATCTGCTAGATAAGTATGACTTCAGCAAAAAATCCCACATTTTGTCCAAGAATTAAATATGAAAGGCAAAAGATATCCTATGACATTTATAGATGAAACCCTTCTGGATCAATAAACGCCTGAATTTGCTGAACCCTGATCCAGAAAATGTTCCCTGATAATAAGATACCGCAGGACTTCACTGCTTTGTTCCCCTGCAAAAGGTGAACATTGCACAAGGAATCTGTACCTTACAACAACATGCAAAAGCTTTTCCTTCAAGGGGAAAGTGGGATGGTGTAAAGTTCCTGTCTTGAGCAAGGGGTTGGACTAGAAGACCTCTGAGGTCCCTTGCAGCCTTATGATTCTATATTCTATAGAGGTCCTTTGAAATGAACTCAATTGCTCCACTTATGAGTCTATGAGTTAAGGCTGCGTAACTTTGGACCTTAAAAAGCTACACAAGGTTGAATATGAATGAGAGAGCATTGTAACTGGGAGAACAATACGAAGTCCCAGAATTGTATTCTAGAATGGTCCCTAATCCCTGGTCCATGGACAGGCACTCGCCCGCGGTATGCCAACATCCGGTCCCCGCAAACAAGTGAAGCTTGATCCATGGGATGCAGGCAGAACACAAAACCACACCCCTTCTAGTGTGGGGAACAACAACCTTTCTCCATGGGACCAATCCCAGTGCCCAAAAAGTTGGGTGCCACTGGACCACAGAGTCCAAATGCAAAACACAGAGCTCAGGGAGAAGGCAGTGGTGACCCATATCCTTGTTATTACAAGAAAAAGGTTGCACAGATGTGGCCGTGTAAGTCACCAGGGGTCAAGCTTGACTTCAAGGAAATGTGATCGCATTGTTTTGTGCCTGACCATGTCACTAGGAGAGAGCAGTCAGCAATGTACCTTAGCTATAAGGCATATCTCCAGAGGTGGGTTCCTACCAGTTCGGATCGGTTCGGCTGAGTAGGTAGTAACTTGGCTGGCCACGCCCCTGAACCTGTTCTATCAACAGCGCCATAGGCGCCAGCATCTGGGTTTTTTTTTAGCAGATTGTTTTTATTATTTTTTCCCTTCTACAACACCTTACAGTCATTACATCAACACTGTTATGTCATCATACCTGTACATGTATATAATATTTCACTTCTATATTTACACACTTAATACACAGTTCTATATATATTTATATATATTGGTTTTTGGCTTAATTAATTTTATTCTTGTTTTGCAGCCATTTGTACCAATTGTTCCAAATTTCATAATATTCTGACTCTTCTTTATCTTTTAATTTCAGTGTTAATTTGTCCATCTCTGCACAATCCAAAGTTTTTTTAATCACTAATTCGTCTGAGGGGGTATTATTTGTTTCCAGCATTGGGCAAATGCTATTCTAGCTATAGTTAGCAGATGTGTTAATATGTACTTAATTTTCTTCGTATATTTCCCTTTGATTATTCCCAGTAGAAAGATTTCGGGTTTGTATTTTATCTGTTCTCCTGTAATTTCTTGCACCCATTTCCAAATTTTTGTCCAATATTTTTGTGTTTCCGGGCAGGTCCACCATATGTGATAATAAGTCCCGTGTACTTTTTTACACTTCCAGCTGGTCAGCTTCATGTTTGGGTACATTTTAGCCAATCTTGTTGGTGATAAATGCCAACAATAAAACATTTTGTATATATTTTCTTTAAGTGCTGCTGATCGTGTTAGTTTATAATTTGTGTTCCAAATTCTTTCCCAATCCACTAGATCTATGTTGTAACCAAAGTTTTTGGCCCACGCTATCATGCAACCTTTAACTGTTTCTTCTTCTAATGTTACTTCTAATAAATATTTGTAAATTTTCATTATGCTGGCGCCTATGGCCATATTTTTACTACTGTGCAAGTGTGCGTAGCGCACATCAAACGCTTCCCTGAGCGAACCGGCAGCAACAGAAGCCAAACCCCACCTCTGCATTTCTCCTTTTGAAATCTAGCACACAATGACTGTGGAGAGGCCGACTTCTTCTCTCCCCACGTGCTCACTCCCTAATACGCCATCTACACTGGCGACGTTACTCATTAAAACACAAACACACCATTACACACCCAGAGGAGGGCCCAGCCGGCAACACACAGAGCATGCTAATTTCCTCATTAAAATTACACTTCATTACAAAAATGCTCGGCCTTCCTAAGGCCTTCGACCCTCCCCCCGCTGTTGCTCAGTGTTGACGTGAGGTGGGTTACAAACAGCCCCTCCACTTCCTCTGGTTATTAAAAAAAAAGGGGGGGAGAGAAACATTAGAAATCCCCAGTCCGCCCCCCTGCTTCTTTACAACTGAATCTCTCCTGCCTCAGCAGAGATTCCACTAAGAGCTTCCTCAGCTTTTGTGGCCTTGGTGGGCAGGTGGGAGAAGCCACGGAAAGGAGTTACTAAAAGAGAGACAGGAGCCTGAACAAAAATGAGGTTGGCTTATAAAATCGAGAGGAGGGTGTGATTCCTGAGGGGGAAAACCTCTGCCTCAGCAGTCGGGAGTGAGTCAGGCTGGAGAAATTAGGTATTCTTTGGCTGGAACCATCAAATGACTCAGCAAATAAACCGGGGGGTGGGGGGGAATGGTACGAAGAAGAAGGTTAACGCAACTCAATAAGCTGCACAGGGAGTCCTCGGCTTTGAATCATCCGTTTAGTGGCATAATACTGTAATGGCGTTGAGAAAAAGTGACTTATGACCATTTTTCACACTTAACAACCAGGCGGGCACTCCCATGGTCACGTGATTTGGCTGCTTGGGGAAGTGGCATGTGTTTTTTTGACGGTTGCAGTATCCCAGGGTCATGCAATACAATACAATACAATAGGAGAGTTGGAAGGGACCTTGGAGGTCTTCTAGTCCAACCCCCTGCCTAGGCAGGAAACCCTATACCGTTTCAGACAAATGGTTATCCAACATCTTCTTAAAGACTTCCAGTGTTGGAGCATTCACAGCTTCTGGAGGCAAGTCCTTCCACTGATGAATTGTTCTCACTGTCGGGAAATTTCTCCTCAGTTCGAAGTTGCTTCTCTCCTTGATTAGTTTCCAAAACAATGCCAATTATATTGAGTGGCCGGACAGGAAACTAACACAGAGAGTAAAGTGCCTGGAAGAGTTTGTGTTCATGAATCACTTTGCCTGAATATGATCTTTTTTCCCCTCTGAGGAGAAAGGTGAAAACGCTAATAGGAAAACTTTATAACAGAATATTTGTTTATAACGATAGTTGTGATGTATATAGAATAACAGAGTTGAAAGGGTCATGCAATCACCTTTTGCACAAGGTGAGGGTGTGATTCCTGAGGAGAAAAACCTCTGCCTCAGGAGTCAGGAGTGAGTCAGGCTGGAGAAATTAGGTATTAGATTCCTAACCTGTTTACTACCGATTCCCTGAGAGAGGGCGTTTTGTGCACGGACAAAAATCTTGCACGCACGCTGCTTGCTTGACTCGCACCCACACTGGCCACATGTTGCTGCGCAATCGCAGTTTACTGAAAACTGTTCTGCGCATGCACAGAAACATGCCGGTGACGGGAGAAGAGACCGGGAACCGGTTCGGGACCGTGGCAGGCCTGGGTGGCTGCCGCTTCCAGCGACCCAGGCTAGAAAACCACTACCGCTTCGTCTGAACCGGTCTGACTGGTAGGAACCCACCTCTGCCCCCCCCCCAACAAGCAAAGTCAACGGGGAAGCTGGATTCATTTAACAACCATGTTACTAACTTAACAACCGCAGTGATTGACTTAACATCTGGGGCAATAAAAGTTCGTAAAGGGGGGCAAAACTCACTTAAAATGTTGGGCTGAATTGCAGTCGTAAGCCGAGGATTACCTGTATTCAAAATACCCCAAGCAGCTTTGGATTCAGGTATGGCATCTCTGTAGAACTGTGTCTCTGCTGAATTACAGATGTTCAGGCTAACCAGAGGCAAGCAATCTTTAATCTCTAAAACAGGGGTGTCAAACACAAGGCCTGCGGGCTGGATGAGGCCCACAATGTGGTTGGATCCGGCCTGCAGGGCCATCCTAGAAAGTGTAAGGGGCCAGCCAACATTGCTTTGGCCCAGCCTACCCAATGCGAAAAGGAAACATGCCTGCAGTTTGGAGAGTGGCGTCAAGCTGGCCACGCCCACCCAGCTGGCCACACCCAGTGAGTGGCATCAACCTGGCCATACCCACCCCATCGGCCATACCTCCCCCTCCCAAGGTCAACCACAGCTATGATGCAGCCCTCTATGTAATTGAGTTGGACACCCCTGCTCTAAAGCTTCCCATTCTTAGCCCGTCTAGCTCAATTTAGCATACTCTGCATGGAAGTGGAACAAGAAATCTCTTTTTATCAGGAGCACAGTCTTGATTATTAGGATTGAATCTGGTTTTTACAACGGCAGTTCGATGCTTTGGGGTGTATGGTACAGATTCACATGTCTACCTTTTCAAAACGTTGGGAAGTCATTACACTGATTTTCAGCAACTGAAATCTTACTGGTGAAATTGGAGGGAACTTCACCACAAGAGAATTCTTTTCAGAATGCGAATATAGACCCATAAATTGCCCAAGCTTAAATTAAACAAACCTTTGATCGGTCCGGGTATAAGAATGTTTATCACTCCTTAAGCATCGAAAAATATAATATTAGGATCCTATTAATATAAAATCAGAACTAAGAAGGGCAAAACTCCATCAGTAGGTTCAAAAAACACAAGAAGGTTGAGAGTCAAATATGAAAAGACAGCAAGCAAGAATGTACTATTGTGCGCAAAGAGATGCATAGGGTCATCACATACTAAATTATGTTCTTCCTTCTTCAGTGCATTGTTATAGTAACGATTGATGACTTAGATTCTTATAAAATCAGCCCAGTCTTGTTTCCTATAAACTACAATTCTCTTTCTTCTCAACCACCATGGTTGTTGATAATCCAAGCTTCTATAAATTGCAGTCTTCCATAATTGCCAATGGTGGTTGAAGAATGATGGGGGCTGTAGTCCAAGATGCTGCAGGGTACCTAAAGCAGCAAAGCTGCTTTAGGATCACTTGCAAACATAATTCCTCTTGATTTTCTAGAGTATTGCTTATACTGCTTATAATAAATCCACGTAAACAGTTGCAAAAGATTGGCTTCCCACACGGCACTTTTCCTGACCCTAGATTTTACCTTGGGTTGGATCGTGGTTCTCCCAGAAGAATTGGAGGAGCTTTTCATAGCTGATCTTCTGTGGGTCAAATACTACACGGACCACCTCTGCATGTCCTGTCATCCCTGGAAACAGAATGGAGAGAATCACCCAATTAGAGGTGGGTTTTTTTTTTTAGCTTTGCGGTTGTTACAACCAATGGAAATTCACCCTGTTGTGGGGCCAAATTGGTACTGCTGAGCCTTCTGTCAAATTGCAAATTATATTCTATGCTACAAAAGCAGAGATAATTCTTGACCTATGAACATTCATTTACCAACCATCCGAATTTACAGCAACACTGGAAAAAGTGACTTATAGTCAGTTCTTGCACTCATAACCAGGAGTGGTATCCTATCGGTTCGGACCGGTTCAGGCGAACCAGTAGCTGTCACTTGAAAGCCTAAATGAACCCCAAGTCTTAATAGAGTTGGAAGGGACCTTGGAGGTCTTTTAGCCCAACAGAGTCCAGAAAAGAGTCTAGAGATATTCCACGAGAAGAGTCCTCCACTCTTTTGTTCCAAACAGAATACCTGCTGCCACCAGGCTTGAAATTTTGGGCTTAATCAACTTACAACTATGCTGCCTTTGATCTGACCTAAGCTTAGTACACAAAATTGTCTGCTACAATGTCCTACCTGTGAATGACTACTTCGGCTTCAACCGCAACAACACACAAAGCACACAATAGATACAAACTTACGGTAAACTGCTCCAAACTCAATTGCAGCAAATACGACTTCAGCAACAGAGTGGTCAACGCCTGGAATACACTACCTGACTCTGATTTCTTCCTCAACCCCCCCAAAGCTTCAATCTTAGACTGTCTACTGTTGACCTCGCCCCATTCCTAAGAGGTCCGTAAGGGGCGTGCATAAGTGCACCAAAGTTCCTACCGTCCCTGTCTTAATATTCCCTTATATTTGTATTCATTTCATGTATTCATAATCATGTTTATACTTATATCTATTATCTTATACATGCTTGACAATTAAACAAACAAACAAAGAGTTGGAAGGGACCTTGGAGGTCTCCCTGCTCAAGCAGGAGATCCTTTACCATTTCAGACAAATGACTGCTCAGTCCCTTCTTAAAAGCCTTCAGTGGTGGAATAACATCCATAACTTCTGAAGGCAAGACGTTCCATTGCTTAATTGTTCTCACTGTCGGGAAATTTCTCATCAGTTCTAGGTTGGATTTGTCCTTGATGAGTTTCCATCTACTCTATTGCTTCTTGTTCTGCCTTCAGGTGCTTTGGAGAATAGAATAACAGGATAACAAATTTGGAAGGGACAAATTTGGAGGTCCTCTAATTCAACTCCCCACTCAGGCAGGAAAAACTATACCATTTCAGGCAAATGATTATCCAATCCCTTCTTTAAAACCTCCAGTGATGGAGCACTTACAACCTCTGAATTGGTTGTTCTCACTGTCAGGAAATTTCTCCTTTAGTTCTAGGTTGCTTCTCTCCTTTGATTAGTTTCCATCCATTCCTTCTGGTGCCTTGGAAAATAGGTTGACACCCCGCCCTCCCTCTTCTTTGAGGCAGCCCCTCAACTATTGGAACACTGCTATCATGTCATCAAGTAGGCCACAAGCTACCTCTTGGCATGCTTCCTGAAGCAGATAATATTCATACTGCAATTTAAGAGCAGCACTGCAGGGGTTAATCCAGAGCCTTCATCCCACTTGGAAACACTTGACACATTCCCATTAGATTAATATCTCCTGTCTAAAGGAGGAATTTCTCCTTTCACTGCTGTACCCTCATTCCCCCGTGGAGTTTGAAATTCTCATCAGAGATGCATTTCCCTGGAGCGGTTTCTAGTTAATTTTGCTCAAGCAAGCCTGCTGACCCTCCTATGGTAATTAGGAAGGGGGAAAAGGGAGGTGGGGAGGGAGGGGAGATGTTCAATTCCACCAGCAACCAGGTAAGAAGCTGGTGAGCATGCCATGCCTACTGTGCTGGGCCCTGCTGCAGTCAAATGAGAATAGGGCAGAGAGGGGGGGGGGGGTGAACAGACAATATAAAGAAGAGACTGGCAAGTTTGTACTCACTGGCTTTCCTGCTTACGACAAGCAAAGGGAACAGGTTTTTTTAACAGATTAACAGAATTGGAAGGGACCTTATAGGTCATCTAGTCCAACCCCCCCAAGCAGGAGACCCTACACCAGTGGTTCTCAACCTGTGGGTTGGGAGCCCTTTGGGGGTCGAACGACTCTTTCACAAGGGTTGCCTAAGACCATCAGAAAACACAATTTTTTTCGATGGTCTTAGGAACCGAGACAACGCTCCTCTATGGTTGGGGGTCACCACAGCAAGAGGAACTGTATTAAAGGGTTGCGGCATTGGGAAGGTTGAGAACCAGTGCCCTACACCATTTCTGACAAATGGCAGTCCGGTCTCTTCTTGAAAGCCTCCAGTGATGAACCTCCCACAACTTCCAAAGGAACTTCTGTTCCATGAGTTGATTGTTTTCACAGTCAAAAAGTTCCTCCTTATTTATAGGTTGATTCTCTCCTTGATCAGCTTCCATCCATTTTTCCTTGTCTGGCTGGCGTTCAGGTGCATTGGAAAATAGCTTGACCCCCTCCTCTCTGTGGCAGCCCCTCAAATATTGAAAGACTGCTATCGTGTCTCCCCTGGTCCTTCTCACTAGACTAGCCATGTCCAGTTTCCGCAACCGTTCTTCATATGCTTTAGTCTCCAGTCCCCTAATCATCCTGGTTGCTCTTCTCTGCACTTTATCTAGAGTCTCGACATCTTTTTTATAGTGTGGTGATCAAAACTGGATGCAGTACTTTAGGTGTGGTCTTAGTAGGGCTTTATAGAGTGGTATTAGTACCTCACTTGATCTTGATTGTATCCTCTGTTAATGCAATTTAGGATTGCATTGGCTTTTTTGGCTGCTGCTGCACACTGCTGGCTCATATTTAGTGGGTTGTCCACTAAGACTCCAAGATCCCTCTCACAGTCACTACTATTAAGCCTGGTTTCACCCAGTTTAAAAACACTTAGGTTTTTCTTATCTAAGTGTAGGACTTTACTTTTCTCTACATTGAATTTCATTTTGTTAGATAGGTGACCTGGAACTATTTGATTCTCCCAACCACAACGTAGAGAAAGCAAGTAAGGTAACGTAGCTCTTGTCTCCCCACCCCACCTCAAATTCTATTGGGGATGTCTTCCCAGGTAGTTCTTTCCAAATGGGCTTGAGTACCAAGCCCATAACACTCAGAACTTGGTAGTTGGATATGACCTTGGCCTGATAGTCCAGGCACCTCCTGTAGTCCAGAAAAGCTGAAGAACATTCAGAATAAATAACAGAATAACGGAGTTGGAAGGGACCTTGGAGGTCTTCTAATTCAACCTTCTGCTCAAGCAGGGAAGTCTATGTCAATTGTGGACAAATGGTTGTTCTTAAAAATCTCCAGTGATCTTCAGGACGGCATAGGAAAACAAACCCATGCGGACTGGATTCAGCAGTCCATCTGCATTTAAAAAACTCAGGCCACTCTTTGGAAGACAGCAAAGTCCATATTTTGGACCAAGAGGATCGCTGGTATGAAAGTGGGTTTAAAGAGGCCGTCTATGTCAAAATCTCAACAGAAGGGGGAGGGGTACGACATCATCTATCTCCAATCTACAACACAATCCTTTCAACAGTTCCAAGAAGGCTCCACACCCATTTGCACCACTCCAGGTGACCTTAATGACTCTCTAAAAGAATGCAAATGACCAGCTGTCTGCAAGGAGTATAAATCCTTCCGTTCCCCACCATCCAGTCAGAGCTGAAGAAGCTTCTTGGATGAGAAGCAAAACGTCTTCAAAGAAAAACCAGAAAATCCAGTTGCCTTTTGATAAAAAGCACCTTGGGGACAACTATGACCTGGAGGCTGAAAATCTCCATAGACCTCCGGTGTTGGAGCACCCACAACTTCCGGAAGCAAGCTGTTCCACTGGCTACTTGTTTTTATTGTCGGTCAATTTGTCCTTAGTTCTAGGTTGATTCTCTCCTTGATTAATTTCCATTTATCCTCTACTAGGGCAGACATTTGCCACAATACCAGTAGAGGGGAATATCTGTAGCTCAGGATTGAACTGTAGAGTTTTTGGTGCTCTCTGAGCTTGGCTGCTCTCTCAGCTCAGTTCTCCAAGTAAGAAATCAACCAACCTCTGGCAGCACCAAGGACTCCACATCTGCAACAATAGCAGTCCCCAAGGCAGCCTGCTACAATCAGGTTCAACCGTCCTAACCTGCGCAGCTACATTATCTCTGCCCTCTGCTGCACCCAAGAGGGAATTGCATACCTGCGTAACAACTATCCTGTTACACTACTTCGAAAAGTAACTCCCAAGTGGCAGAAGAATCTGAAAGCAGGATGGATGAGGGTCAAAAGGTAAGTAGGTCCCAAATTGAGTATCTGCATCCCAAAACTGTTTGAACTAGATCGCCTCCAGGTCCATTCATGCAGAAAATGAGAGGGCCTGACAGTTAAATTTCCATGGTATGATGCCAACCAAGATAGGAGACATACCGATTGCTTTTTCAAGAGGCAACTGGACTTTCTGGTTTTTCTTTGAAGACATTTTGCTTCTCATCCAAGAATCCCGCCAATTTGGCAAGTATTCCATCGCTCAGGCTGGGGGGTCAAACATTACGGCTGGGGGGAGCCAAGGTGGCGCAGTGGTTAAATGCAGCACTGCAGGCTACTGCTAGATCAGCAGTTCAGCGGTTCAAATCTCACCGGCTCAGGGTTGACTCAGCCTTCCATCCTTCCGAGGTGGGTAAAATGAGGACCCAGATTGTTGGGGGCAATATGCTGACTCTCTGTAAACCGCTTAGAGAGGGCTGAAAGCCCTATGAAGCGGTATATAAGTCTACTGCTATTGCTATTGCTATTGCTATTACACCCCTCAGACAGGGTCCGCAACTTGGGAGTGCTCCTGGACCCACAGCTGACTTTCGAACACCATTTGTCAGCTGTGACCAGGGGGGCATTTGCCCAGGTTCGCCTGGTGCACCAGTTGCGCCCCTACCTGAACCGGGAGGCTCTCACAACAGTCACTCGTGCCCTTGTGACCTCTAGGCTGGAGTACTGCAACGTGCTCTACATGGGGCTGCCCTTGAGGAGTATTCGGCGACTTCAGCTAGTCCAGAATGCAGCCGCGCGAGCGATTGTGGGTGCACCTCGCTTCACCCACGTAACACCTATCCTCCGCGAGCTGCACTGGCTACCTGTCGATCTCCGGATATGCTTCAAGGTGCTACTTGCCACCCATAAAGCCCTCCATGGTAGTGGATCTGGGTACTTGAAAGTCCGCCTACTGCCAATCACCTCCACACGACCTATTAGATCTCATCGATTAGGCCTCCTCCGAGTTCCATCCGCTGGTCAATGCCGACTGGCAACCACGCGGAGGAGAGCCTTCTCGGTGGTAGCTCCGACCCAATGGAACAATCTCCCCATGGAAATTCGTACCCTCACCACCCTCCAGACCTTCCGCACAGCCCTCAGAATCTGGCTATCCCGTCAGGCCTGGGGCTAAAGATTGTAACCCGCCCGAATGGTATGAATGTTGTGTTTTAATCATGTATTGTCTTATATGTAAAAGTCTGTTTACCCCCCTTCCTTTGGATTGTGAGCCGCCCTGAGTCCCCCCAGGGAAAAGGGCGGCATATAAATAAACCTTCTAATCTAATCTAATTCTAAGCTTCTTCAGTTCTACACTGGATGGTGGGGAATGGAAGGATTTATATTCCTTGCAGACAGCTGGTCATTTGCACCTTTTAGAGGGTGATTAACATCACCTGGAGGTCATCTCAAGGTGAACTTAACAACCCGCTAAAAGAATGAAAATCTACTTTGATAGAGGGGTAGGAAGAGCAGGGGTGGGTTTCAACCGGTTCGCGGCGGTCCCCGCGAACCGGTTGGTTGGCGAACCCGGAAGTAAGTAACTTCCGGGAACAGCAAAGGTCCCACCCGCCCGCCCGCGCTCCTTACCGGTCTTTGAAGGCTTTTGCGCTTCCACGCAGGCGCATGGCACATACAGCGCCTGTGCGATTCTCCGTGAGCAGCTGGATGGCACATACAGCGCCTGCGCGAGTCTCCGCGAGCAGCTGGAGAATTGCGCAGGCGCTAAGACGCATGCGTGAACTGCGCGCGTGCACGAGGATGCCGCTGGCCCCGTTCCAACCGAACCAGTTGGAACGGGATTAGCAACCCACCCCTGGGGAAGAGGCAATTTAACAACCGGTTTGCCTGAACCAGTGCTAACCGGCTGAATACTACCACTGCTTGGGGACACCTGGTTTATAAGATTGAGTGTGAAAATATCTGGCTCCCTGCTCTGTTACTTCCAGCACCCCAATCAGTTGTATCCCTGATTTATCTCAAAATGAGACAAAGATTGGGAGATATAAATGCAATTTGCAGATTTGTCAGATTGTTTTGGAGAGGTGTGTGTGTGTGTGTGTGTGTGTGTATTTGTGTGTCAGCAAACAAAGAGATTGTTTCCCCCCCCCCCCCCCCCGCCTTCCTTAATATTGTCTTAATACCCAGAATGTAGATGACAGATGTGGACAACGTTTCTTTCAGACAGATAATCTTCCACACCCACATTTAAAATGCTTTTGCAGTTAAGCTGCAAACTGTTTGCTCCGATTTCTGCGGGATCCAGACTGGGGAGGGAGGATTAACTCTGCCAATAGACGCATTCATCTGAGGAAGGCCAGAGAAGACACAAGTGTTCCTCTCTGAGGTTCATAAAAGGCAACGCTGCCTCTAAGGAGGTACAAAACTCGCTGATCCAGGAACTGCACCGTCCATTATGGTCCAAAGGGGAAGGGAACATTCTAACATTTTCCAGATCATTCTGGAATTCCCCAGAATAAAGATCTGACCTTAAATGTTGAATGAACCTATAGTACCGAAGGTTAAACTATATACAAACATAAAACCCGACCAGAATTAAAACTAACCATGCTTAGCATAACACACTAAGAATGGTTAGTGTTGTGTGGACGAACTCAATATGAGGTAATCAAACGATGCAGCTGCTTTAAGAAGTAGCAATAGCAATAGCAGTTAGACTTATATACCGCTTCATAGGGTTTTCAGCCCTCTCTAAGTGGTTTACAGAGTCAGCATATTGCCCCCAACAATCCAGGTCCTCATTTTACCCACCTCGGAAGGATGGAAGGCTGAGTCAACCCTGAGCCAATGAGATTTGAACAGCCGAACTGCAGAACTGCAGTCAGCTGAAGTAGCCTGCAGTGCTGCATTTAACCACTGCGCCACCTCGGCTCTTTTTAGACTTATATACCGCTTCACAGTGCTTTACTGCTGTCGCTAAGCAGTTTACAGAGTCAGCATATTGCCCCCCAACAACCTGGGTAGTAGGTGATGCCCTCCTACAAGCTCAGCAGCATATTTTTTTTGCAACTGAATCCAAGGTTCTGCGCGAGCCTGGTTTGAAACTGACTGGGTGAAGCATGCAGCGTCACACAACCACACCAGCGTAAAGATGACAACCAGAAAATCAAGGCAAGTGAGTGTCAACTTATTGTCTTTGTTTCAGTTGGGGAGAAAGTAAAGACCATGAGTCTCGTATGTACAAGCCCCTCTGATCTCTTTCATGGAGAAAAGAGATTCCAATCAGAATTCTGCTCAAGACTTACCGCTGCAGATTTCTTTGTAGGTAGGATTGGGGGTGAAGCCTCCTGAGAATCCCACCTGTGTGGAGAAGACCCCCGATAGTTTCCAAAACATTCTTTCTGCTCCCCAGAAACATCCCATGCCTGGGAAGGAAGCAAAGAAAAAGAAAAGCCATCTTAATAAGTGAATCGTGAAGACATTCTATGTTCAGAGGTGTCTAACCTCAGCAACTTTAAAACTTGTGGGCTTCAACTCCCAGAATTCCCCAGCCAGCTAGCCAGCCAGCCATACAAGTAACAGCAAAGCATCCATTACATTATTTCTCTGTTACTGGTTCCAGAAATGTTACTTCTCTTTTAAAATTAGAAGCCAGGTTATTGAGATTGAATTTGGAAAATGAACATGTAAAAACATTGTACGATTCAGTGGGCAAGGAATTTTGGATACAATGTGATGCTTGAACTATGGGAAAAGAGGCGGACGAAGGGTTTAAAATTTGCATTAAATTATAACCTAAAAGGAAATTTCTATACGATGATGTATCGTTGGTATTTAACACCAGATAAGTAATCTAAGATGTATAAAGGTGTGTCAAATGAATGTTGGAAGTGTAAAAGTAAAGAAGGGATTTTAAAAAAAAAATCTACGGTGCACTTCCGATAAAGCAAAAAAATTTTTTTTGAGTATGGTTTATATTTTAATACAGACTATTTTGAAAATGGAGATAAAAATGAAACCATTTTCCCCCCCTTTTGGGCCTAATGGAAAAAGAACTGGAGAAAAAAAATTGGAACTGTGTTACTGCATATCCATGATATACCTATGCCACGTGTGCCCAAAGGGGTACATGAAATATGTCGCCCGGCACACGCGGCCTTGCCTGTTTGTCTTCTGGGTTTCTGGCACGCATGCGTGCACAACTATCAACTGTCCTTTGTGCATGTGGCAGTGGTAAAAACCAGCCTGCGCATAGATTATGGCCAGCTGATTGTGAGGTGCGCATGCGTGCCAGAACCCAAAAGTTCAACTTTTCCACTTCTGGACTTCGTGTTTGAAGTGGAAAAAAATGAAACTTTGATTTAGGGCAGTGTTTCTCAACCTTGGCGATTTTAAGTCCTGTGGACTTCAACTCCCAGAATCCCCCAGCCAGCTATGCTATGCAGGCTGGGGGATTCTGGGAGTTGAAGTCCACAGGACTTAAAGTCGCCAAGGTTGAGAAACACTGATTTAGGGTTTTAACGAGTAGATTGATAAATCTTTATAGAAATGGCTTGTTCATATTATTATGAAAAAAAGAAGTGATTTGATGTTAATGCCTCATTTTACTGCAACAGAGAGAGTGGGCAGTCAATGCTTCCCCCCCCCCCCCTTATCCTTCCTCACTTCTCTTCCCCTTCTTCCTCCCCACTGCTTTCCTATTTACTTTTGTATTTTGTATCTTATAGGAATAAGGAATAGGAATAAGTTTATTTATAGGCCGCCCTTTTCCCCGAGGGGACTCAGGGCGGCTAACAACTTATATGGGAAGGGGATACATACAGTAACATATAACATAACACGTAATTAAAAGAATAAACAACATTCATTCAGCATTCGGGTGGGGGCGAATCAAATCTTTACCCCCCGGCCTGACGGGATAGCCAGTTCTTGAGGGCTGCGCGGAAGGTCTGAAGGGTGGTGAGGGTACGAATCTCCACGGGGAGATCGTTCCAAGGGTCGGAGCTGCTACAGAAAATATTTTATAACTCAATAAAAATGTTAAACTATAAAAAAAATAGAACCTAGGATTAGAGCCCCAAGTGGTGGGGGAAGCGGTGTAATTAAATCTGGTCATGGGAAAATCATCACTTACCAAATATTGCCATTTGCATTCCTTCGGGAAATGGGGGATATGTTGGATTGTTATTGACGGCATGGACAGCTGCAAAAAAAAGGGGGAGGGAAGAGAAGTCATCAGAGGTACTCTCAGTTAATGACCATTCATTCAGTGACGGTAGAAACGGCATTGAACAAGAAGCGTACGCCCATCCTCCAAACTGCATCCTTTACAAGGTCCCTGCAGTCTTGTGACTGCGATTTGGGTGCCTAGCAACCAGCTCATCATTCTGACACTTGCAGCATCCCGTAGTCACATGACATGATCTTGATTGCCCGTTTCCCACAAGCAAAGTCAATGGGGAAGCGGGCAGGAAGTCACAAGTTGTAATCATGTGAGGTCCTCACTTAATGATAGCAACCAAGTAAACCACGGGGACCTGCCCAGACAGTCACCAGAAGTCCACACAGATAGGAAAGCATCAAAAACAAAGCAGTCGCCTCAATAAATTAGCATTCCTGGAATTCTTATGGTATCTGTTTCCTGATTTGGCCTAGTTAAGAGAGTTGACATCAATCTTGAAAGACTGCCCCCTTTAAAGTCAAGGTTGGGTCACTACGAATGTCTCTTTACGTTTCCCAAGCCTGAATTCTCCTTCTTCTTCTTGACAGCTCACTCATCTTTTCACCAAGGTTATTTCCTCATTCTCTTACAGCATCCCATCCAACATCTGGAGAGCCCTCTAACTAAACTGTTTAAGTAGTGCAATATAGATTATCCATGCATCTATCTGTCTGTCTGTGCCTCACACAAACACTGCATTATCAGCGTGTGAGAGGATCTATTGATTGCAATAGTAAAGGTGATTTTGTATCAAACGTTGCAAGAATATCCATCTGTATCAGTGGTGGGTTTCAAAAAATTTTCGAACCTACTCTGTGGGTGTGGCCTCCTTTGTGGGAGTGGCTTGCTGGCCATGTGACCTGGTGGGAGTGGCTTGCCAGCCATGTGTCCCCCCCTCTCCTTTCTTTTGTCTCTCTGTGCCTTTTTCCTTTTTTCTTTCAACTCTCTCACTTTTTCTTTCTTTTTTCTTTTTTCTTTTTTTCTTTCTTCCTTTCTTTCTCTTTCTTTCTCTGTGTGAGTCTCTCTCTCTCTCTCTCTCTCTCTCTCTCTCTCTCTCTCTCTCTCTGTGTGTGTGTGTGTGTGTGTGTGTCAGTGGTGGGTTTCAAAAATTTTTGGAACCTCTTCTGTAGGTGTGGCCTGCTTTCCGGGTCCACTGGTGGAACCTCTTCTAACCGGTTCGGTAGATTTGACGAACCGGTTCTACCGAACTGGTGCAAACTGGTAGGAACCCACCTCTGATCTGTATTTACCAGAAATGTATTTTATTCCTGTATTTTCTTGTATTGTTGAAACTGAAACTCCAAATCAAACTTCACATTATCCCAGTGCAGTGTTTCTCAACCTTCAGCCATTTTAAGATGGGTGGACTTCAGCTCCCAGAATTCCTCTGCCACCTGGGGTCAGAGAATGACAGTTAGAAGGATCAATCATTGATGAATTGAACCAGAGGGAAAACATACCAAGAGAGTGGGAAGATATGTTTGAAATAGAGTCAGGGGCCTCAGTAATAATTTTAGAAAATAGGCAGTGGGAGAGGATAGAGGTGGAATGCTTAGATGGGACATCCAAGAAATAGATATAGATGAGAGGAATGGGGGAGACAAGTAAAAAAAAAAGCATAGCAATTGAAGTATTGAAGCGGGCAAGAGACAATGGGTAGATGAGCCCTTTTTTATTGTTGTTTTGACTTGCTTTTTCTTCTTCTCCTCTCTATTTAAAGTATAGCAATTAAAGTATAAACCAGGCAAGAGACTATGGATGGATGGTTCCTGTTCTCGGTTGCTGTTTTGAATTGTATTTTTCTATCTCTCCCTCTTTATTCTTTTTCTCTCTTTCTCTTTGTAGGCAGGTGACATGACTAGAAGTTAGACAGGAAAGAAAGAAAAAAGTTTTTTTTAAAAAGTAGGACGATATGATTAAAAGCTAGAGTAAGAGGTAGAAATAAAGAGGATATTAATGTGTTACATTTTCATTTGATAAAAGGAAAGTAATGATGAGAAATAGGTGGGATAATTGATTAATGATAGATTGTAAACTAATATAGATGTCTATTGTTATGGGAATTTCATGTTGATTGAATGTAACAGTAATGTTTAATCTGATCAGTTTTGTTTGCAATGGGATGTAGGGAGCCTGTTCTGACCCCCCCCTTCTCCATCCAGGAATGAAAGCCAAAAGCCACGTAACTAAAAAGGTTTCTTTTCATCAGTCCAAGCTCTTGTTGGCTGCAAGCCCAAATAAACAAAGATAATTAGCTCTGGCAGAAAGTCCTATAACTCACACCAAAATGCAAACCCGGCTTCTCTTATCAAGCCACTTATCCAAATTGGCTTCTCTCGGTTTGTAAACGTGAACAAGAACAATCACTAGAAGGGGAACGGAACGTTGACTTCTGCCACCAGGGCGTGGCACCAGCAGTCTCTTTATACTCAGGAGAGGATCCCAATGAGCAACAGCTGCTCGCAATCATCTCCTGTAAGTACTCAGTTGTTCCTTCCGTCGAGTAACCCTTCGACGGGATGCATCCTGCAACAACTCCCAAGTGTTTCCCTGAACACTCCCTCTGATCCAATGCTCTGCTGCCACCTGGTGGCCAATGGCTCCTGCCGGGCCACAACAGGCACCCATGTACCACACTGTTCACGCATCGATTTGATATTTTTATAAGAAATAAAAAACTTTTTTTAAAAAAAGAAAGATCAATCAAGTCTACCAGCTAACCTACTTGGGCATAAAATTGGTTCTAGAAGGAAAACAATTAAATTATTTTAACGCCACAATTTTCTCCTCAATAAACCTTGCTCAAAAGAACTCTGTGAGAATACCGTGTTTCCCCAAAAACAAGACAACTTCAAAATGGAGTGTGCCGGCTACAGTGTCAAATGTTGCTTCCTGCATCCTGAAACATTTTCTCATTTCTATTCTGATTTTTTTTAAAAGCAAAAAACCTTCACTTCACCCAATGAATTAATTTTCAGATATATTTGAATATATATATTCTTGTCTTACAATTATTCATTTAGAGCAGGGGGGGTGTCAAACTCGATTTCACTGAGGGCCGCATCAGGGGCCCTGGTTTGTGTGGACAGGGTGGGCGTGGCCAGCTTGAGGTTACTCATGTCAGGGGTCCTTGTGGTGGCCCGAGTGCTCTACCATTAAATATGTGCTCCACCGTTTCCAGCTGCAATGGCCTCTTGCAAACCTCTTCCAGCAAAAATGGAGCTCTGTTTTCACCGGCAGAGGCACCGCGGGCCGCTCCTTCACTGTTTCCAGGGTGGTCCTGTGGGATAGATCTAAGCCCCTTGTGGGCCAGATCTGGCTCCCAGGTCTTGAGTTTGACACCCCTGGTTTAGAGACTGTTCAAAATCACAATAGCATTGAAAAAAGTGACTTTCGACTAGTACACACACACCCACACCCACATACACACACACACACACACACACAATATAGTAGAATATTCTACTATGACCAAAACATCAGAGACATCAACTGGGGGCACCCCAGGAAAGAAAGCAGCACCCAAGCATAAGCCTGGCTCATTTTCTTCCAATCCTTATTTAAGTTCAACGAGACTGTAATTTCTTTGTCTCCCTGGATGTCTCACACCTACAAAGGCAGCTGAGCACACCAGCAGCTCTATGGAAGAGGCTTCGAAGTGAGCAGCGTGGCAAAAATCCTAGCAGGAATTCCTTCTTTCCCCAGGTCCATCTTAGAGCATTCTCTCCAAGCTTCCTTCATGCAGGAGCTCCTTGCCAGCTATAACCCGTCTTCCGCGCCACACCCACCAAAGGCAGTTAGAAAAGCTGGCAATCCTGAACCAGCAATTGCTTCAGTTCTGCCTCACCTCCTGAAAGCCTCTGAATGCCAGGACCAAAGACCCAGATGCCGAAGGATGTCTGCAAGGTAGAGGCATCCCTACGGTGGGCCAAAGAGCCATCTCAAGAGGATAGAAAGACGCACGGCTACATCCAACATGCCATACGCCGATTTGAGAAAGGAGACACAACAAAGCAGGCATCGACTCTTGACTATTTTCCCCCCAAACCGAGGCTAACCTACCCCGAAAAACACCCATGCCCACCCGACACCCCGTGCCAGCCCCATTCTCATGGGCTTCGGATGCAAAAGTTTCCAGCTTTGGCATCCTTTTAAAAAAACTAAACCAGACAAAGGAGGCACAGCTGGCCTGGAGGTTTTCCTTACCTGTTCTGGGCTACCTGCCTCGGAGGGTGGAAGGGTCCCTGTGAAAAAGTCACATGGGGAATCCAGGACCCCCCCCCCCAAACCAATATTGAAGAGAAGTCCAAAGGCGCCACCGGAGGCCCGTATGGATCCAGTCGGCAATTCCCTGCCAAGGTGGCGAGGCAGCTTGGCAGCTGGCAGCCAATTCCTGCTACCCCTCTCCCTCCTTCCCCCCTTCTTCCAGGCAAGATAGCAGTCCACATTATTTCCTTGGCCCAGATTCAAATCAATCAGCACAGGAACTGCTGCGCTCCCTCAATGCAACTCTCTGCATTGGGTATCCATGTGCTAACATAATGAACATCCAATAACCGTAAGAAAAGGAGAAGTGGGGGGGGGGGAAATCAAAGGAAAAGATGGAAGCAATTTGCCATATTAAAATAAAAAACAAACAGGTGCCCAGATCAAGGATCTGCGATTCATTTTGTTCCCCTAAACATCCGTCCCCCATCCCCGCTTTTCAGCATTTCTCTTCCGAAATATACATTACCATGTGCGTGTTCGCCCAGCTTTCTATGGCATCTCTGCCAAGCAGCCTTGGCAAACCTCCAGCCTGTGCCAGTTTTATTCGCTTCCCTCCCTCTCTCCCTCTGTCTCACGGCTTCCCTGCCAACCTTCATCCCAACCGCCGTGTTCCTCTCTCTCTCTCTCTCTCTCTCTCTCGCCTTTTCCCTTTGCTGCTTGTTGGAAAGCCAAAAACGAGAGAGAAAATGTTGAACAATATAAACGTTTATAGACATTACTATACTTTTACTTTTCTCCCCCCACAAAAAAGGATGAATAAGGGGGAAGAGGGAAGAAGAGGAGAAAGAACAGAGCCCGAATAAAAGCTTACCCCCTTGGGTAGGCGGTTCTTGGTTCCCTTCGGTATTAGGACCCGCTCGAGTTTTTTTGGATGCCCGCCTTGTGCCCTCTGACTGCAGGAGGCTCAGGGATACCAGGAAGGGGTTGGAGTAGGTCAGACAATACATGCCCAGGAGGCTACTGTCAGCAGGCTGGAGTTTTTCCTCTCCAAATGGTGCCAGGTTCTTCCCACCCTTCTGCCATCAAAAGAATGGGCAGCATAACAACCTGTTTTTTTTTATATGGCATCAGCTTGCCGAGGTACAATGCATCATGGGACAGGGAGGAAGAAGGGAGGAGGGAGAAGGAGGCAGAAGGGAACAAATTTACCTTGAGAGATGCCAATTTCCTTCCATTGTGTTTTTTTTCTTAAACCAACACTGGTGTTCAAAATTAGAAAATGAGCAGGAGAAACCTTATTCTCCAAATAGCTCAGAGAGAAAATGGAGCTCTTCAAATCTTTGCATGCTATTTCTCAATCATTTCCCCCCAAGGTGAGAGAACTTGAGCCCTTGGTTACCGTTGTTCAGCAAATCACCAGGAGTCACTAAGCGAGGATCTCACATGGTCACAACTCCTTGACTTTGCTTGTCGGAGGCCAGCAGAGAAGGTCACAAATGGTGATCATGTGATATGGCAATGGTCAGTTACTGAGCACCTGGATGGCGATCACATGACCATGGGGGCTGCGATGGCCAGAATTCTGAGGACTGGTTGTAAGTGCCACTTATTCAGAATGGTTGCAGGCTCAGTCGCTCAAAATGGGGCCATTATCTGAGGACCATCTGTAATGTAAAACCTGAAATAAGCGTGGGTGTTTCAAAAACCCCAAAGGTCAAAATTTTCGCCAACTACAGTTGAATGCAGACTTTTTCTCCCCCCAAAAAACATTTAAGTCTTGGCTTACAGTCCGGAGTGGGATTCAGCCGGTTCGCACTGGTCCAGGAGAACTGGACGTGAATTTTGCATCCGGTTCGCCGAATCGGTTGTTGTAAGGACTGGCTGGCCATGCCCCTTCCACTCTGCCCCTCCCAGGAGTCTCCACACAACCTGTTCACCATGCCAGGTAAGTGCAGGGCCTGCACAGAGGCTCTGGGAGGGAGAAAAACAGGCCTATCAGAAGTACTGGAAGTCCAAAAATGAGCCTGTTTCTGGCCTCCGGAGCCCAGGGGAGCTGTTTTCACCCTCCTGGAGGCTCAGGGAAAGCCTCCGGAACATGGGGAGGGTGAAAACGCCCTCCCCCAGGTGCAGGAGGCCACATCGGTCACACCCACCACGTCCACGCCCACTCAGCAACTGGGCAGAGAACCTGTTGCCAACATTTTTCAATCCCACCGTTGCTTACAGCCAACAATTTGTACTCTCCTGCACAAAAACATTGTCGCATTATGCATTCCAGAGAGTAGCTGCTCGCCAATTACATTGTAGAATAAAAAAAAAACATTCCTTCTAATAAAACGTATATTTCAAGATGTCCACTCCTCTGAAAGATTAAAAAGTGAACCTCCATTCATAAACTAGGAGTGAGCCTCTGCTCATGCTTGCAGCTTTTGGGGTTTTTTTCTTTCATATGAACTAGGAAATTTTCTATTAACTTTCATATTCCAATGCATTCAAGCCAGGACATTATATCCAAGGAACGGTCTTGGTTTATTAACCCAACATTAAACTCGCTTTAAAAGTCCAAATCACTCAGGAAATATTGTGATTTCTTGGCTCAGATGAAATTGAAATTCATTGCTATTACTGCTAATGACATTATCCCCAATTCTCGGTGAAGTTCCTTCCAACACTGTACTGAAAGGAGTAAACTACAAGTAAACAGGAATAAACTAGGAACGAGTTTTACAAAATGGAAGACCGCCAGGCTGAACAGAATCAACCAAGGATGCTCATCTGCGAAGGACTTGATAAATTGCCTATTTCACTGCATGCACAGGGACTACATTTCCCACACAAATATTAAATGCCTAGCAGACAATAACACACCACAAATAGAAAGTAGTATGTTTGGAATGTTTGGAATGTTTATTATAATTTATAGGCCGCCCTTTTCCCTGAGGGGACTCAGGGCGGCTTACAAAACACGGGGAAGGGGGTACAAAGACAAAAGACATAAGACAATACATAATATTAAAAATAGAGCACAACATTCATTCATCATTCGGGAGGGGACAAACTCAGATTTTTCATCCCCAGGCCTGACGGGATAGCCAGATCTTAAGGGCCGTGCGGAAGGCCTGGGCGGTGGCGAGGGTGCGAATCTCCACGGGGAGATTGTTCCATAGCGTCGGAGCTGCAACTGAGAAGGCTCTCCTCCGCGTAGTCGCCAGTCGGCACTGACTGGCGGATGGGATTCGGAGGAGGCCTACCCTGTGCGATCTGATGGGACGCAGGGAGGTAATTGGCAGAAGGCGGTCTCTCAAATAGCCAGATCCACTACCATGGAGCGCTTTGTGAGTGGTAAGTAGGACCTTGAAGTGCACCCGGAGATCAACAGGTAGCCAGCGCAGCTCACGGAGGATCGGTGTTATGTGGGCGAACCGTGGTGCGCCCACGATCACTCGCGCGGCCGCATTCTGGACTAGCTGAAGTCTCCGGGTGCTCTTCAAGGGCAGCCCCATGTAGAGCACGTTGCAGTATTCCAGCCTAGAGGTCACAAGGGCTCGAGTGACTGTTGTGAGAGCCTCCCGGTTCAGGTAGGGCCGCAACTGGCGCATCAGGCGAACCTGAGCAAATGCCCCCCTGGTCACAGCTGACAAATGATGGTCGAAACTCAGCTGTGGGTCCAGGAGGACTCCCAAGTTGCGGACCCTGTCTGAGGGGTATAAATTTTGTCCCCCCAGCCTGATTGATGGAACATTAACCAAATTTTTGGGAGGAAAACACAACAGCCACTCGGTCTTTTCCGGGTTGAGCACCAGTTTGTTAGCTCTCATCCAGTCTTTAACAGCCTCAAGGCCCCGGTTCATCACTTCCACCGCTTCATTGAGTTGGCACGGGGCGGACAGATACAACTGTGTATCGTCCGCATATTGGTGGTATTTTATCCCGTGCCTCCGAATGATCTCGCCCAGCGGTTTCATGTATATGTTAAATAGTAGGGGGGATAAGACCGAACCCTGCGGCACCCCACAAGTAAGGGGCCTCGGGGACGATCTCTGCCCCCCCACCAACACCGACTGCGACCTGTCCGAGAGGTAGGAGGAGAACCACTGCAGAACAGTGCCTCCCACTCCCACCTCCCGCAGTCGTTGCAGAAGGATACCATGGTCGATGGTATCGAAAGCCGCTGAGAGGTCAAGGAGAACCAGGATGGACGCATGGCCTCCATCTCTGGCTCTCCAGAGATCATCGGTCAATGCGACCAAAGCGGTTTCTGTGCTGTAACCGGGCCTGAAGCCAGACTGGAAGGGGTCAAGATAGTTAGCTTCCTCCAAGGTACGCTGAAGCTGGAAGGCCACCACCTTCTCAACAACCTTCCCCACAAAGGGGAGGTTGGAGACTGGACGGTAGTTGTTAAGAATTGCTGGATCCAAGGACGGTTTCTTCAGGAGGGGTCTCACCACCGCCGCCTTCAGCGCGGTGGGGAGGTGTCCCTCCCGAAGAGAGGTGGTAACAACCGCCTGGATCCAGTATGTGGAAAAAAAACAGTATGTGTTTTTGTCTGCTGACAGCTAGATCAACTAATCAGTGGAACGACTTGCCTCCGGAAGTTGTGGGTGCTGCAACACTCACCCTTTTTAGAATGAGATTGGACAATCATTTGTCTGAAATGGTATAGGGCAGGGGTGTCAAACTCAAAGCCCAGGGGCCAGATCTGGCCCACAGGGCCGCCCTGGATTCAGCAAAGGACTGGCCCACGGTGCCTCTGCCAGTTAAAAATGGAACTTGGGAAGTCTGGTGCAGCTTTCTCAAGCTCCATTTTTGCTGGTAGAGAGTTGCAGGAGGCCATTGCAGCCAAAAAGGGAGCGCGGGCACCCATTTTGGCTGCCAGAGCACTCGGGCCACCACAGGCACCCGTGACACGAGTGACTTCAAGCTGGCCATGCCCACCCTGGCGACGTCCACCCCGGCTCCCTGAGGTCAAACACAACCCTGATGCGGCCCTTGATTAAATTGGATTTGACACCCCTGGTATAGGGTTTCCTGCCTGAGTAGGGGGTTGGACTAGAAGACCTCCAAGGTCCCTTCCAACTCTGTTATTCTGTAACTGCCTAAAACGAATTGCATTGAAGTAATCCTCGACTTAACAACCCTTTCATTTAGTTACCATTCTAAGTTAGAATGGCTTTGAAAAAAGTGACTTCTGTTTTTCACACTTATGAGGCATTGAAGCATTCCCCATGATCAAAATTCGGACTCTTGCCAACTGACTCATGTTTATGACGATCGCAGACTGTCCCAGCGACATGTAATCACCTCTTGCGACCTGACAAGCAAAGTCAATGGGGAAGCCAGATTCACTTAACAGCCGCGTGACTAACTTAACAACTGCAGCGATTCACTCAACCCCTGGAGAAAGAAAGGTCATAAAACGGGGCAAAACTCACTGAACAAGTGTCTTGCTTGGCAACAGAAATGCGAGGCTCCATTGGGGTCGTAAGTCAAGGATTCAATTGCCTACCGACCACAGGACCTGCCTCTGCAGACCTCTGAGGATCCGGTGGCAGGACAAAGCACCAGACACAGAAGTCTTCTCCAGAGCAGCCCTGCCATCCGTTCACACCCTGCTGATGAAAGCCCGGAGACGCTGGGCAGGCCATGTTGCAAGGATGCCAGACCATCGCAGCCCCAAACTGCTCCTGTATGGTGAGCTGTCTCAAGGAAAGCCATCGCACGGGGGACAAAGAAAATGAAGCAAAGACACGTTGAAAGCCTCCTTTGAGTCCCCGGATATCGACACCACCTCCTGGGAAAACTGGCACAAGACTGATCGAGATGGACAGGGAAATGATAAGAGTAATATGTTTGGAAACTCATAATTTACTTGATTTAAAAATCCACCAGGCCTCCAAACCATGAATGAAAGGTGGCGATTCTTCCAGGCGAAGCCCCTTGTTGTTTCTCACCTATGGAAAGAATCTTGCCAGACTAAACACTCCACCTTCTGCATCTACCAAATATCGGGGGAACTATTAGGGAGGGACTGTTCCAGTGGTGGGATTCAGCCGGCTTGCACCTATCCGGGAGAACCGGTTGTTAACTTTCTAAGCAGTTTGGAGAACCGGTTGTTGGAAGAAATCTCATTTTGTGTTTTTTCCACATCACAGGGCTAATCCTGTAAGGAAGGCAGGAAGGAAACATTCTGGCGTTGTTTCTAGCCTAATCTTTATTGCTCTGATTACAGAAACTGCCTCTCCGGTTAACCCTTATTACATTGTCACAGCTAAGGCGCAATACCCATTGACCTGAGTGATATTGAGTTGGCCATGCCCACCCAGATACATGACCACCGGGCCACACCTACCCAGCTGGTCATTAGGGCAGAGAACTGGTTGTTAAATTATTTGAATCCCACCAATGGACTGTCCTCACTCTCTTCTGATCTGATCCAGCAAGATTCTTATTTTTAGAGTCCATTATGGCCATATCCATGCCTAGCATCTTCCTTTAGATTAAAACCACGACCAAGATACCATCCCCTCCAATTGATGAGCGTGTGCCATTGCTTCAAATAAACTCCGCATAAAACAGTTGGTCCCTCACACAGCCAAGAAATGCCCCCCCCCAATGCCCAGCCTCCCATTGTCCCCAACTCCTCCATGTCCTGGTTCTCCTGCCTCGTGGTCATAACTGTGCTTGCCATGTTTCAGGAATCATCTTGTTCCAAATGGGGAGACAGCAGAAGACAAGGAGGAGGAGGGGGGGAGGAAGGCTGCCAGGCATCCCTCCAAGTCTTTTATTCCTCCGTCTCCTAGCAACAGTATCCGTTGCCATGGAAAGCACCGTGTGCCCCCATCCCAATCAGCACATGGGGAGCAGCTAGGGTATCATTCCAGAGCATTGGCTCTTGGCACATGCTCAGAATGTAAACAGAGATGACTCGGGGTCAGGAAGAACAGCTGGGAAATCAGCAAACCACAGACATTCACACACACCATATTGTACACCCAGCTTTCATTCCTAAGCAGGGGACTGCCAACTGCAGAGGGAATGCAGAGGCAGGAACAGCCCTGTCCAAGATTCAGTGGCTGCAAAACGCAGGCTGTACTCTCTGAGGGTCAATCTCTAACCTTTCAGATGGGGCGGGAGGAGGAGGAGGAGAGCAAATAACTCAATTTGGCTTCCAAAGTCCAGGGGTGAGACAGCCTTTTCCAGAGTCAGCATCTTCACTTCTCCCAGGCATACCTGCATGCACTTAAGGCCAGAAGTAATGGCATTTTATTTTTATTTATGTCACCATATTTATACAGGTTCTCAGTCCCTGGCTTAGGATCACAACTGAACCCGGGATTTCTGCTGTTAAGTGAGGCAGTTGTTAATGCCACCCGCCAGGGAAATCAAGAGATTCAGGCAGTTCATATGAGTGTACAGATTTATTGCAAGCTTAAGCTCTCTGCAACTGGGGTTCCCAACTCCTGGTCCATGGACCGGCAGAAACTGGGCTGCGGAAACAAATGACGCTCCATCCATGGGATGCAGGCAGCACATGAAACCATGTCCCCACTGGCCCATCGAAAAACCTCTCTCCGAAGAACACGTCCCTAGTGCCCAAAAGGTTGGGGAATGCTGCTCTACAAGAATCTGAACTACTAATAGGCAAGGGACATTAGTGGGAGATAAGAGTAGAAGGAATTTGAGGTGGACTGGACTGAAGATCTCTTGTGGGCACAAAGGGACTCAGGATTGATGGTGCTTTCGACCCCTCCCTTGGGCTCAGCTTGGCCATCTCCTACAGTTAAGTAGGTCACATCCAATCTTATGACCCGTTTTCCCATGGTTGTTAAGTGAACCATGAAGTCTTTAAATGAATCCAGTTTTCCCCATTGACATGGCTTGCTGGAAGCCAGCTTGGATGGTTATAAGTGGTGACCTGCTGACCTACACCCTGGTACACAGATGCCTTACTCTCTGGAAAAAATACTGTGGGGGTAAGACACCCCTAAAACCCCTCAGTGTGTGTGTGCATGCATCCATGTGTGTACAGAATGTTCCAGCATAACTCCAGAACGCCTGGTCCTCTGAAATGAAAAGGACTGAATTATATCTATAGTGTTACGTCACAGTACTTTAGACAGTGATAGGGTGCATTTTGGATGCAAATTCTGTTAAGATACAGCCTGTTGTGCCTTACAATGGCTTCTACTGTACAGCACAGTGGAGTTACCATGATAATGGCTTCTCAGTACTCCACAAGGGTATTCCCTATAATACAGGGTTGGAATAAATACAATTACCCAGGCTATTCCGGGTTATCAGCTAGTATGCAATAAAAATCACAGTTTGGACCAGCAAGGATAAATCTTATTTTTCTGGTTAAGTATCACGTTAAGTATGTTTTTGGGGGGGTTTGGGGGTGAGCTCTTTGCAGCTCTCTTCATTCTCCTTAATCCACTGAGAGCTTCTCTTGCAAAGTTTTGATTTTATGAGTATATTTGGCAGTGTTATTCAGTTTTTCCTGGAGACTGAGAGAGGGGGATCTCAGAGCCACTTAAAAAAAAGATTACCATATTTTTCAGAGTATAAGATGCACCTTCCCCACCCCTAAAAGAGGGTGAAAATTTGGGTGCATCTTATACACTGAACGTAGTCCCACCCATCCACCGGCCCCCACTCTTTGGCCCCTGCCTCCCAGCAATTTACCTCCCTGTAGCAAACAGGGAAAATGGGGCTTGCGGAGGCTACAACAGGCTATAGCAATCCCTGCAGCCTAAAACAGCTGATGATCCGGAGGCCAGCTGAAATTGAAAGTGAAACTTGCTGTTTGCTCCAGGCAAATTGCTGGGAGGCAGAGGCGGATTTTTTTTTTCTTGTGCTAATCAGGCTGTTTGCTGCAAGGAGATAAGTCAATAACAATAAATGCCTATAGGCGAACCTATGGCACGCATGCCACAGGTGGCACGTGAAGCCATTTGTCAGGGCATGCAAGGCGTTGCCCTGTCAGCTGGCCAGAGTGCATGTGCGCACTGGCCAGCTGGCTTAAGCCTTTTTTTTTAGGCCATTTTTCTCCCTCCCCAGGCTCCAGAGGCTTTGTAGGAGCCTGGGGAAGGTGAAAACAGCTTCCCCCGCCTGCCCCCCAGAGGCTTCAGGAGCTTCCCTGAAGCCTCTGGAGCGCAAAAAAAACAGCCCTATGGGCAAACCTGAAGAACAGACTTCCGGTTTGCTCGTAGATCCGGTTTAAGCTCTCCAGAGCCTTCAGGAAAGCTTCCTGAAGGTCCCTGAAGACTCCAGAGGATAAAAACATTCCCGAACTTCCGGTTTGCCCAAAGTGCTGGTTTTTGCACTCCAGAGGCTTCAGGGAAGCTCCTGAAGCCTCCAAAGGGCCTCCGGGGGGACAGGGAGGCTGTTTTCGCCCTCCCCAAGCTCCTATAAAGCCTCTGGAGCCTGGAGAGGGTGAAAAAAGCATGCAAAAAATGGGGGGGGGGAGCACCTGTCATGCGCATTGCATTATGGGTGTAGCACACCTACGCATGCCCCCCCTGCGCTCCTCCCGCTTTGGGCATGCGAGCCAAAAAAGGTTTGCCATCGCTGGCCTATAGAATGGTCAAATTATTAGACTTATTTTTTAAAGACTGTTTTATTATTGTTGTTAACAAAATGAAGAAGCTTTTTAAAACAAACGCTTGATCTGAAGAGGCCCAGTGCTATTGTATTTTCTTTTAAATAGCAGAGAATAACGTATACTTCCAGAAAGCCACATCAATTTTAACAGCATCTGCACAAGTATAGCCTGAAATGTAACACTACAAACAGTGTGTATTGTCTGTACTGTTTGCTGTTTGTTGCGAGGAGGCAAATTGCTGGGAGGCAGATATTTTTCCCTTGTTTTCCGCCCCAAAAGTTAGGTGTGTCTTATACTTTGGAGCGTCTTATACTCCGAAAAATGTCTGGACCAGGAGTGGGATTCAGCCTATTCGGTCTAGTTTGGGCAAGCTGGTTGCTCCGATGATCAGCTGAGAGCGAACCGGTTTGCTCCAACTCTCACCTGGGCCCACCCCTGTACTGTAACTACCTATATTTCGTTAGTTTGAAGCCCAGCTGAGCGGCCGAGCGGTTTGCTGCGCCTCAGCTGTTTCACTCACCAAGGCTAGTGGAAGGTAACTCTTAAAGGTGTTTTGGAACAGACTGTGTGTGCAGTGTGCAGAAAGCAAACCAGTTGTTGCACCGCTTGAATCCCACCACTGGTCTGGACCCACGCCTGAGGTTGTGTATTGTTGAGCCCTGTCTTGTAGGCTTGGCTGAGCAAGGTAGAGCTACCACTAAAATGGGGTAACTTCTCCAACCTGCACAGAACAAGATAAATTTCCCAGACTTACAAAAGTATAAAATCTTTGCCTTAGTACATATAGTCCTCGACTTATGACCGTTTGTTTAGTGACAGTTCAAAATTACAATGGCCCTGAAAGAGGTGACCTTTGACTATTTATCCCATGGACGACGACTGCAGCATCCCCATGGTCACATGATCAAAATTTGGATGCTTGGCAACTGGTTCCTATTGATCACCTTTGGGGGGGTCCCCGTACAAGAGATCAGCTTTTGTAACCCTTTGACAAGCAAAGTCGATGGGAAAGGCCGATTCACTTAACGGCAAGTGTTGGTAACTTTGCTACAGTGATTCACTTAACCACTGTGACAAGAAAGATGGCAAAACGGGGCAAAATTCACTTAACAAGTGTCTCACTTAGCAACAGAAATGTTGGGCTCGGTTGTGGTTGTAAGTTGAGGACTAGCTGAATGTCACAACTTACGACCAACCTATGACCAAAATTGAGCCCAATCACTGTAGTTAAATTAGCAGCACGGTCCTTAAGTACATCTCACTTCCCCATTGACTTTGCTTGTCGAAGGGTTACAAAATATGCTATGGGTATAATAAAATAGGGACCCAGTGGCTCAGGGGCTAAGACACTGAGCTTGTGGATCAGAAAGGTCGACAGTTTGGCGGTTTGAATCCCTAGCGCCGTATAATAGAGTGAGCTCCCATTACTTGTCCCAGCTTCTGCCAACCTAGCAATTCGAAAGCACGTACAAAATGCAAGTAGAAAAATAGAGACCACCTTTGGTGGGAAGGGAACAGCGTTCCGTGTGCCTTCGGCGTTGAGTCATGCCGGCCACATGACCACGGAGATGTCTCCGGACAGTGCTGGCTCTTCGGCTTTGAAACGAAGATAAGCCCCGCCCCCTAGATTCAGGAACAACTTGCACATATGTGCAAGGAGAACCTTTACCTTTACCTATAATAAAATGCAGTTTGTAAAGGAATGAATGGATTTTAGTGGGGCTAAAGCTGTTCTTTGGGAAGAGGAAGGAGAATTCCCCCCCCCCCCTACTTAGCACCTCCTACTAGGTCTTTCAAAGTCATCCTTGTTCTCTGGAACATACAAGAGAGCTCTGCTTGGCAGGCATGAGCCGAAAAAATCATGCCTGCCAATGGAGAGGTCAAAGTACCAAGATCGGGTGGTCAACATGTTTTGCATAATCGTGTAAAGGTCTTAGGATCGTGAACCCTGAAGCTATCGACACTCTTGAAGTCAACTGGGAGCTGCCCGTTGCTTTTTCAAGACGGGCAACACATGGAAGTGAAAGTTAGACACTCCGCCAACGTCCGTTTTGAGGGCGTGTGTATTTATTGGGGTTGGTGGTGGGTGGCTTCCCCGTTCCGTTCATTATGAGAGGAGGGAGTTTTCCAGGAAACCAGGGAAGGTTAAAAAAAAGAGGCTGACGATCACAGCTACCATTTGGCGGAGCAAAACAAAAACGGGGAACAACAACCCCCCCACCGGAAATCGCTTCGCCTTTGCTGCCAAGTGCTGGGTCCTCCGCGTTGGTGGGAGTTTGTAAGTTTCGGTTCCTTCTACGCCAAGCTTGGAAAAGCAACGGACGGTTCCAAGTTGACTTCAGGCTTGACGATCGTTAAGACCTTTACACGCTTATGCAAAACACCTTGACGGTCCGATCTTGGGGACTTCGATCTCTCGGTTCGCAGTTACGACCGGGGGCTGCTCAAAGGGCGGCAGGCGAGGCAAACTGCGCGTCTTTGCAGGCTCCCTAAGTCCCGCGCACCGCTCTAAGTGCCCGCATTTTACTCTACGTATCCCCAGCTCCGCCTCGGTTTTGCAACTCTGCCGAAGTTCAGTTCCCATCCTTCCCTGTCTCAGCAAAGGACGATGGGAGTTGAAGTCCAACAGAGCTCTCAAGCACCAGCCCGGGAGGCGCCAAACTCCTCCACGCGCGGACCCTGCCACGCGTAGCCCATCTCCGCGGGGGTACCTTGCACTACGATGGCTTCCGATCTGCCCGGCGGAGCTTCGCCCCGGTTCGGCATCTCCATTTTCCCCGGCATCGCGGCGCGACCCCTGAAGAAGCCGCCCACCGTCCACGGGTGACCCTTTCGCCACTTTGCAAAGCCAGGGTGCTGCGCGGGGCAGCTGGGGGTGGGCGGGGACGAGGGGAGGGCGTGACGTAGCTCTTGGGGGGGCGGGGCTGTTGGCAAGGCGGGAGGTGGGTGGGGGGATGCCAGGAATAGGGAAGCTTGCGCAGTGTTGGCATCCAGGTGGCGTTCCGACGCACGGAGTTCGCTTCCCCCCACGCAGCTCCTTGTAAACCTGCGTAAGACTGGGGGGGGGGGTGCGCCTAGTAACTTGGCTACGGGCAAAGCTCAGTGGCGCCGCTTGAGGCAAGGAGAGGCTTCCTGTTGCAAACTTATCTAGGTCACCTCAGTATGAAGTCCCAGTTAATTCAGAGGAGTTTTTGCAGGATCCAATCTGAGTTGGTCTCTGGGACCAGAGGTTTAGTCTTCTGAGCTTTCAGACGGAGCCCACCCTCGAGGAACGTTTTTTAACAGATTAACAAAGTTGGAAGGGATCTTGTAGGCCATCTAGTCCAACCCACCACCCCTCTCAAGCAGGAGACTTTACATCATTTCTGACAAATGGCAGTCCAGTCTCTTCTTGAAAGCCTCCAGTGATGAAGCTCCCACAACTTCTGAAGGCAACTCCTGTTCCATGGGTTGATAGTTCTCACTGTCAGAAAACGTCTCCTCATTTCCAGGTTGAATCTCTCCTTGGTCAGTTTCCATCCATTATTCCTTGTCTGGCCTTCAGGGACTTTGGAGAATAGCTTGGCTCCCCTTCTCTCTGTGGCAGCCCTTCTCTCTTAACAGAATGTGCCATTCACACATTCTGGTGAGAAAAAGAGAGATGTTTCCTGAGGATGGGCTCCAGCATGAGTCTGAAAGCTGGGAAGACCTGGGGAGGGACCCAGATTGGATCCTGCAATATTATCCCTGGATACCTACTGTATGTTTTACCTTCTTCATTCATGCTGTCAGAGCGGTTTTTCTCCCAAGTGAAAGCAAAGAATGTGTCCTTTTGTCGGGGATGAAATAGTAAGGATGGGAAGAAGCTTATTCTATTCCTCTGTATTGAAACTTCTTGTGTCTTAAGTCCAGTTAGATTAGTCCCAAAGGTGCTTTTTCAAGAGGCTACTGGACTTTCAGGTTTTTTCTTTAAAGACTGGCTTTAACAACTCAATATAAAATGCAAATGACCAGCAGTCTGCAAGGAGTATAAATCCTTCCATTCCTCACCACCTAGTCAAGAGCTGAAGAAGCTTCTTGGATGAGGTGCAATGTCTTCAAAGAAAAACCAGAAAGTCCAGTTGCCTCTTGAAAAAAGCACCTTTGGGACAACATTATTATTATTATTATTATTATTATTATTATTATTATTATTATTATTATTTATTTGTCTTGTATGCCGCCCACTCCCAGAGGATTCCGGGCGGCTCACAAAAGACAAGGGACAAGGGAAACCTTGACCTGGATGACTGAGAATCTCCACGGACAGAGGAGTGTTTCTCAACTTTAGCCATTTTAAGAGGTTCTGGACTTCAACTCCCAGAATTCCCCAGCCACCTCAGCTCAACTGGTTAGGGAACTGGTCAGCTAGTCCAGAATGCGGCCGCGCGAGCGATTGTGGGTGCACCTCGCTTCACCCACGTAACACCTATCCTCCGCGAGCTGCACTGGCTACCTGTTGATCTCCGGGTGCGCTTCAAGGTGCTACTTATCACCTATAAAGCCCTTCATGGTAGTGGGCCTGGGTACTTGAGAGACTGCCTACTGCCAATTACCTCCACTAGACCGATACGATTGCATCGATTAGGCCTCCTCCGAATTCCATCTTCTAGCCAGTGCAGACTGGCAACTACCCAGAGGAGAGCCTTCTCGGTGGCTGCTCCGACCCTTTGGAACGAACTCCCCGTGGAGATTCGGACCCTCACCACCCTCCAGTCCTTCCGCGCCGCTTTAAAGATCTGGCTATCCTGGCTGGCCTGGGGTTAAGATTGTAGCCCCACCCGAACTGTGTGACTGTTGTGCTCTTTTTTTTAACATGTTGTATTGTCTACTGTTTGTCTCCCCTCCCCTTTTTGAATTGTGAGCCGCCCTGAGTCCCCCCAGGGAAAAGGGCGGCATACAAATAAAGGAAACAAAAACAAAAAAAAACAAAAATTCTGGGTATTGAAGTCCAGGCATGTTAAAGTTGCCGAATTTTAAACAATATTGCTGTACACCCATCTGCTCTCCACACTCTAGTCAACTGAAGGTCATTAGTTGGAGGCCAGCTCTTCAACCAGAAGATTCCCTTTTCAGAGTTCTTTAGATCCAATAAGTCCTAGTGAAGAACAGATGTCTTCTTAAAAGATCTAAGACTGAGATCTTTGAAGAAGAAATCTGTTCTTCACTAGGACTTAAATTTCCATCCTGGCTGCAGGAGGGATGGGATGGGGTAAAGGAAGTGGACTAATCTAACCAGGAACCAGAAAAGGTACCTAATGTTCTGACCCAGGTTTCCTTAAAAAGCAAGAAACAGAGTCTTGATCCTGGCAAAACCCCTTTTAATTACACAACTGTGAATTCCTTTCATTCACAGTCAGCAAGGCTTAGCAAACAGTCTTTCTCAGGAATATGTATCAACACGAACCTTATCTCATTTGGAGAGCTGCCAAATAACTAGTTTCCAAGCGCAGGGCAAGGCAAAACTTGGCACAGAGTCTCTCATAGTCACAAACAGAACTTTCCACTCTTGAAATGACTGAATGAATGAATTGTTCCCTGCAAAAGCCCCCTTCCCATTCGCTCCTCTTTTGTTTCCTATGGGAAGGGCCAATCACCTCCAAGGTGTGTGACTTTATTCCTAAGTTGATCCTGCTTTCTTAGTTCTTCTTGTCTTCTGGCAGTTCTGCACATGCACACACTGGGAACAGGCTCCAGCTGTTCCTCTGCCTCACTGCTGTCTAGTTCCCTCTCTGCCTCCGAATGCAGAGCCCTCGTCTGAGCTTTCCTCAGCCCCCAGGACTGGCCCATGTTCCTCTCCAACCTCCTCACTGTCCGACTCTGCTGTCAGCTTTGCTGGCCACCAGCGGGCCACAACATCTAAGAGGAAACCCTTGCCCCAGGAGGATAGGTCTCAAATTTTGCACATCACATGATTCAGTAAGGAATCAACCATTTTTAATTATTTTTAGGTTTTGTATAAGCTTGATACTAGTTTTGTGTTTTCCCTTTCTCGTTTGTTTGCATTTTCTCAAGGATCCTTGATATCCCATAGTTCACAGATGGAACTCCTGGAATCAATTTGTTTTCCAACGTTTCTCAAATTCAACAGAATAAAATCAACAAAAGCTGGTGCAGAACCCCTAAAACAACTACTGTCCCAATTCTCTCTCCAGTCAGCCCTCTTTCCTGGTTAGCTGGGCTGGTTGAATTTGTCCAACACAGTACATAAAACTGAATGAAAGTCTTCCAATATTTGGGGGGGCTGCAATAGAGAGGAAGGGGTCAAGCTATTTTCCAGAGCACCCGAAGGCCAGACAAGGAATAATGGATGGAAACTGAACAAGGAGAGATTCAACCTGGAAATAAGGAGAAATTTTCTGACAGTGAGAGCAATCAACCGTTTGAACAGAAGTTGCATTCGGAAGTTATGAGAGCTTCATCACTGGAGGCTTTCAAGAAGAGACTGGACTGCCATCTCTCAGAACTGGTGTAGGGTCTCCTGCTTGGTGGTGTGGGGGTTGGACTAGATGACCTAGAAATATGGCTGTTAAACTCCCTGCCCTCAGGCCGGATGCATCACGTGCTGGCCATGCTGATGCCCAGTTTAGCAGAAGGGTGGGGAAAGTTCCAATAAGTCATGTGATGCCACCGTGACAAAATGAGTTTGACACCTCCTGACTTACAAGGTCCCTTCCAACTCTGTTAATCTGTATCTGGTTTTAGTTGTTGATGGTTCAGTGGGTTATGGAGACCAAGCCAGAGTCTGATCATGTGGTGTGAAACCAGGCCATGAGACTTCAATCCCTAATTATTATTATTTTTTATAACGTGGAGACCAGAACTGGAGGCGGAATTTTTTTTCTTTTTCTTTTTTTTTATTGAAAATTTTAAAAGCTTTTACAAATATTTACCTCCCCGCCCCCACCCTCCCCCCCCAAACCCATCTCCCACCCAGGCCCTCCTCACCCCCGACTTCCCAGAGCAAATACAGGGTATACATCTTTAACAATCATATTCTAAGGTAAACTAAAAAGACTTTAGCATCATCCTTCACTTGTACTTTAACTCTTCTTTTGTTTAGCTAACTCTAAACAAATTATATCATTCCTTTCTTTTTCAATCATAGGCTATCTGGAATTTCTTAGTCCCATATTTATTTTGAATATAATCGATCCATCTTCTCCACTCCAGTTTATATTTCTCGTCTGAATGGTCCTTGGGTTATGGAGACCAAGCCAGGGTCTGATCATGTGGTGTGAAACCAGGCAATGAGACTTCAATCCTTAATGTGGTTGCTTCATCCAAGTGTGTTAAGCAACGGCAGCAGTTGTGCTCTGTTAATCCAGATTTAGGGTTTTGAATGCCCTGGGATACACTGTGGAGGATATATGTCAGGTGAACTAATTGGAGGTTCTCAATCTAATCTTGAATGACATTCATCCTCATTTCTCGACCACTTGACAGACTTTCCAAAGCCCACTGCAAGGGGATTGCTTCCCATTTCCCACAAAGGATTTGTTCCTTTGCCAACAGATCCCTGGGCAGAAAACCTTGACCTGCCCTGACCTTTCCCAAGATCGTTTGAGCAATGCACCACCAGCCATAGAAGTAATCCTGAAGAAAATGCAATGTGAGGCCTGCAGTCATCTTTTCTTTTGGGTCTTTGGCCTGCCACACTTTCTATTATTCTGCTATGCATTTTCTATTGTGGGAAAATGGGAGGGGGGATTGTACGTAGTTAGATGCTATGTAGCCATAACAACATTCTTTCTAGAAAGCCAAGGTCATCCTTTGTCTCTGCACCTCTGCACCTGACTGGAACTGGATGTGTGGAACTGCCAGCATGACAGTGGAAGATTGGACCATGTGATGGACTGGTGGGTGTGGGACAAGATCTTGAACTTTCAACTTGGTGGGGAAAACTGGGAAGCTTTCAGATTCGGGTTTTCCCAAATGTGCCAACGTGGCTCTCTTAATAAATTGGAACTTCGAGCAATACTTTGCCTTGGACTCTGATTTACTTTTGGATGCTATTTGGAACCCTGACATTCAATCTTTGTCAGGAAGAAAAATGTCCAGTCCGAGTTTTACAAACAAAATTAAGAGGTTGGAGGCTGACTCTTGGAACACAAGATAAAAACTCCCTCCTCGCCTATGATTTAAACACAAGAATGACATTTGCAAATCATCATAAGTCAACGTCTTAACCATGGCTTGTGGAACAAGCCACAGTGGGGTTATTAGAATGAAGTAGATCATGATTTTTGAACTTCAACTCCCAGAATTTCTCAGCCAGCTCATCCTAAAGTTGACTGAGGAATTCTGGGAGTTGAAGTCCACCCAACTTAAAGTTGTCAGCTGGAAAAACATTGCATTACATAAGTCCTAAATCAATCAAACTGTTCTACGCATAGAGTAAGCATGGGAATCCAGAATGCTAAGAAAGTCTCTGAGTCAAGGGAGCCCTGAAATGAGTGTGACTTGCCAAAATACAAGAATGAGTCGTACCATTACTCATTTGGTTGCAATGCTTTATGGCAAGAGCCACCTGCACTGGATTGTACCCAGGATCAAAGCTTAGGTCTGTAGGAATGGAGTGATAGGTTTTTCCATTGTAATAGGGCAGCGGTCTCCAGACATGACAACTTTAAGACGTGTGGACTACAACGCCCAGAATTCCCCAGCCAACATTTGAACCCCTATTGCAAGAGTCTCCGAATGTGGCAACTTTAAGACTTGTGGACTTCAACATCCAGAATTCCCCAAGCGATTTTGGCTGGGGAATTCTGGGAGTTGAAGTCCACAAGTGTTAATGTTGCCACGTTTTGAGACTCCTGCAATAGGGGTTCAAATTCATAGTGTTGCCTGATGGGGAAAAATAATTGGCAATGCTTTGAATTTAGAACACTCACTTTGCATGGACTCTTCCACCAGGTCATGGGAATACAGACACCATGGTCCCAGCTGTGGTATGGACTGATTTTTGTATCTGCAGTGTATTGCTGGAGGCCAATATATCCAACTTATTAAGGTTGATCCAACTTGGCAATGATTCGAATCCTTAGGTGTTACTTGCATTAATATTGTGCAAAACGACAGGTATGTTGTGGCCCTCTAGCAGTAGATTCGGACAGTGAAGAGGTTGGGGAGGAACATGGGCCAGACCTGGAGTCTGGGGAAGGCTCTGATGAGGACTCTGCGTTGGAGGCAGAGTGGAGGCCAGGGCCGTCTGACAGTTATCAGCTGCCTTCGGACTCGGAGTCAGACATCAGTGAGGCAGATGAACAGCTGGAGCCTGTTCCCAGTGTGCACATGTGCAGAGTGTCCAGACGAAGGGAAGAGCTAAAGAACAGTGGTTGACTTGGAAGTAAGGCCACAGGTGGACAATAAATGCCCCCTCTCAGAGGAAATAAAAGAGGAGCTAAAGGGGAGTGGAGTTTGCAGGAGACAATTAGTTCGCTTAATTGGTTCGTGACTCTCTGAGACTCCTTGCCAAGTTTTGCAGATATCAGCCTCTCAGTTCTCCAAGCCAGATAAGGTCGGTGACTGCAAATCCTCCCTTGAAAGACTTTACCGGATGTGAATGAGCAGAATTCACAGTAAATTAATAAAAAGGGGTTTTGTCAGGACAAAGAGTTTGCTTCACGCTCTTGGGAAGTCTAGCTCAGAACAAGGTGATCCACTGTTGGGTTGAACATAAATTAGTCTGTCCAGGAAGATTGTGAGAAAAGATCCACTGCTGAATAAAAATGTTTAGCATTCTCCTCCCCCCCTCCCCCAAAAAGGAAAGTGACATGGAATCAGCTCTGCTTTGTGGCCCATACAGCAGTCAGCTAAAGCTAGAGGGCTCCCCGTTTATAATATTTGACACATCATTGAAATGTATAAAGAAAACTCCATGGGGGTGGAAGAGCAGCTTTGTAGCAGGAACAACTGTGTCATTAAAAGGATCCCTCAGTAGGGAAATGACTTTGTAGATTAAATTGCCAGGGAAACTATACGTGTGGGAGGGGAGTAGAAGAGAAGCTTAAATTCAAATGATTACGGCTGCTGAGAATGAATTAAAATCCCAGTGCAAGCAATTTAGGTCACAAGCAACATGTCCTCAAAATGATAATAGGAACTTGGGGGGGGGGGGGGGACCAAGTGGAAGAAAGAATGCACCAAACTCAAAGCAGATATATTGTCCCTTGGTAGGTGGAAAATTGGGGTAGCAAAGTTGATTTAAACTGTTCATTGAGATGCCTCCTTTGCTCCTTCAGTGTCCGTATTTCTCCTTCCACATCTTCAGTTCTCAAAGCATGAGATTTGTCTTTGCACAAAATGGTCCACAGGGTTGACCGAAATTAGTTTGGATGGAGGGATGCAGTGGTGGGATTCAATTTTTTTTACTACTGGTTCTGTGGGCGTGGCTTGGTAGCAGTGATGGGATTCAAATAATTTAACAACCGGTTCTCTGCCCTAATGACCAGCTGGGTAGGTGGGGCTCGGTGGGCATGGACCGTGTGGGCGTGGCCAACTCAAGGTCATTCAGGTTGATGGGCGCTTCTCCTTAGCTGTTACAATGTAATAAGGGTTAACCAGAGAGGCAGTTTCTGTAAGCAGGGCAATAAAGATTAGGCTAGAAACAACACCAGAATGTTTCCTTCCTGCCTTCCTTACAGGATTAGCCCTGTAAAGTGGGGAAAAAAGGAGATTTCTTACAACAGTCGGTTCTCTGAACTACTTAGAAAGTTACCAACCGGTTCTCCCAAATAGGTACGAACTGGCTGAATCCCACCACTGCTTGGTGGGTATGGTGGGGCTTGGTGGGCATGACAGGGGAAGGTTACTGCAAAATTCCCATTCCCTCCCTACCCCACTAACCTGCTTTCCAGCTCTGGTGCAGGGCAACAAAAGAAGACCCAGCCAATCAACTGGGACTTGGGAGGCAGCGAAAAGATGGGGGCGGGGCTAGCCAGAGGTGGTATTTGCTGTTCTTCGCACTACTCAAAATTTCTGCTCCGATTTTTCCAGAACTGGTCAGAACCTCTGGAGAGATGGTTAGAAAGCCCCTGTAACAGAAATTTCCTGACAGTAAGAACAATTCATCAGTGGAACGACTTGCCTCCAGAAGTTGTGGCTTGCTCCAACACTACAGTTTTTTTTAAAAAACAAGATATTAGACAAGCATTTGTCTGATACGAGACAGGGTTTCCTGCTTGAGCAGGGCAGGTTGGACTAGAAGACCTCCAAGGTCCCTCCCAACTCTGTTATTCATTGCTTTTGTCAGAAGGAAATGGACTCAAACCAGCTTCAAGGTTTGCGTGATTGGATCTTCTCTTTAAGTTGGACCTCTGTCTCCACCCTTGGAAGACTCGAAATATCTAGTCCAGAGGTCTTCAAACCTGGCAACTTTAAGACTTGTGGACTTCAACTCCCAGCTATGCTGGCTGGAGAATTCTGGGACTGGAAGTCCACAAGTTTTAAAGTTGCCAAGTTTGGGGAGCCTTGATCTAGTCACTTCCAAGATGCTTTTTTCAAAAACTCTACGAGTGTGGTCTAAACTGATCTATTTTTTTTAAAAAAAGGATGTTTTGTATTTATTACACCAAAATCATCCATCGGTCCAGAAGAAGGTATGACTCAGGCCTGATTGTTTTTAGAAGCAGAGTTAACTTCCCCACAGATTTCCCCCCCCCCCCAATATCCAACGTTGTTACATAAATTTAACACACACACCCCTTCAACAGTTTGGGTCCTAAACTAATGGCTCAAACCGATACATTTTAAGAAGACGGTGTCTTCTCTTTCACCGTTCATTCTGTCTTGTTCTCTCTCACACATACCAGCCTACACAGAGACCCACACATCTGAAAAAGGGTGGCTTAAAAATAGGAGATATTTTTTTTACATTGAAAACATCTTGAATGTCAGCCCATCTTCTCATACCACCTTCTTCCCAAACCTGATCTGGGTGCCAATTTCAATCCCTAATCCGTTAAAAACAAATGTTTTTTTTTTAAATGCCCTGCTTTTTAAATCCATCTTCCTATTGTCTTTTTCTTTCAGCGCTGTATGGAACTGGGTAGATGATTGGACATCGGTGAAGGCCTTGACTTGTTTACCTGTAGCAGAGCTAGGACAAAAAGAACCCACAACGCTGACAACAGTCCTTGAAGGATACTGATAATATTGCGAGAGTCGGTTAAGAAAAGCAGGATTCACAATAGCTAGGTCATAAGGTAAAGGAAGGCAATGCAGATGACTTCTCCATATCCGTGCACCGCCTCTCCCTAAGCCCAGAGATACCTTGGAGAGGAACCCCATTCCCCAAAGCCAACCTGGGACAAGCGGAGACCCTTCCTTGCTTACAAGGTGGGGAGAGCTGGATTTGAATCCCAGGCGTATCTTGAGGGGTGGTCCTTGACTCCATCTTTGGTTGCCACTCTGAAATCTCAGGTCTATTTTCTGCTCCATCCTGTCTTGGTATGAGCCGGCCGAAGACACTTTCCATGTCTATATCACAAAGGGGTTAAATTTACACACAGGCAGACCTCATGAGTTGGTATGGGGGGGGCACACCTTACAGGAGCAATGGCCTCATTCCGGTTGGAAAGGCGACATTGACACCTTGGGTGTCACCCATCAGCTCACTTCACTGCTAAGATCATCTCTCACTTGGGTTTTATTTGTCTGTGCGCCAGCCTCCTCCCTCCCTCCCTTCCTCTCTCTCTCTCTCTCTCTTTCTCTCTTTCTCTCTCTGTATCTTTCTCCCCTCTCCACCAAGAAGGAACAGCTTGGAATTTTCTGCAGTTCAAACATTAAGGTAATTATGATTCAGCGGGTGTTGGGGGGGTGGAAGAAGGGGGAGAGGGAGTCCAGAGATATGGGGTGAAGGGAAGGCAGGAGAGAGAGGGAGGGAGAGAAATGGCTAAACACTGTCCTGTAATGAATACACTATTGTTTCATCTCTTAAATAGGGAATTTGGAAAGGGGAATTGGGAGAGGGATGAGCAAGCCTTCTTGATAGCCCTAGAAGCGAGGGAGTGTACCTGTGCATGTGTGACTGCGTGTGTGTGTGTGTGTGTGTCTGTCTGTCTGTCTGTGTGTGTGTGTGTGTGAGAGAGAGAGAGAGAGAGAGAGAAACTGTGAGTGCACACATGCATATGCTGCAGGCTCAGCACTAGCTGTGTTCCTTGCTATGTTCCAACCCAGCCTGGCCATAGATGGTGTTCGGTGTGTCACCCAGGAATAACTGCATGCCTCTGGAAAGCTTTGGCATCCCCCAAATAGATCAGTAATGAAAGCAATTGTTTTATCCCCATGACGGATACCCAACCCCCTCAAACCCTGCATGTATTGTCATACAGCTAAGCTCCCCCCCCTCTCCCCTCGCCATCTATACTGAGATCAGTTTCCATCTAGCTAGAATTAACCAGTCAGCTTGCAAAAGGCACAAGGAAGCCAGTTCTGGCTCCCATACAGCTTTTCTTCCTAGGGCTCCTCCTCTGAATCTTGCTGTCCTATTGCATCCTTTCTCTTCCCAGGTCCCTCTGCTTTCTTATCTGTGTGAACACCCTGCCTCCTCTTTCCCCCCCTCCCCCACCCGCAGTTTTGTGTATGCCTTCTGCACTCTAGCATTAGCACACCCCTGGGATGCCAGGATAAATTTTTCCATTGTCCTTCCTGTCCTTATAAGCAAAGCGCAGAATCTCTGCGCCACCGGCAAGCAAGGGCAGCGTTCCGTACCCCCTTGGCGCATTGTGCCGGCAATGCCACTCGCCCTCCAACCTCATCCCAGCAGCCGCCCCATTGTTCCCTAGAAGGGCGGGCAGGCTTCAGGATGGGACTTTGTGCTGGACTCTGAAATTGTACCAAAGTCAAGGGCAGACGGACGTTGCAAATAGGAAAGGAGGAATAAGGGAGCATGGATGCTCAGCCGAGGAAACGGTTTATAAGTCTCCAAATTCAAACTCGAACCCCGGTTACGACCAGCATTTGATTGTTTGACTCAATCAGAGAGAAAAAAAAAACACATCCACTTTGGTGTGGCTAATAAATGATGGGGAGGCAGGAAACCCCAGCTGCTCTTAAGCATTAATTAACGGATTCCTATTTGTGCTCTTTCATGTAGACGTTCAATGTATGTCCCATCTTTTTACTCCAGATGCGGGCAACAACTGACATAACTACCTTGGATTGGATTGTCCTATTTTTCCAAAGGCTGCCTTTAAAACAATCTCTTAAGAGGGACAAAAGAGCCATTTCCCCATCTCATCACCCACTTCTGAATCATGCCTCCTCTTTCAGGTGCCACCCTACTTCAAAAATAAATAAAATAAAAATGACCTTGAAAGAAAATGATGAACAAAACCTGGGTGGGGTGGAATTTCTATAGAAGAAGCACGCACTCACTCGGTCACCAAGGAAGTTGAGCGCGGCTGCAACCAAACCCCCCGAAACGTGGACGCTTTTCTCTCTCTCTCTGCAAATGAGAGTCAGATGCAACCCACATCTTTTTCCTTTCCTTTGTTGGGCTCCTCCTGGTCTACTTCAAAAGGCTGGTGGGAAGATGAAATTGAACCAGGAGTACAGCGGCACCGCTGATGCATCTGAATTTTGTCCCAAGGTTTCTCACCTGATTAGATTGGGGAAAAGGGAAATGATTTCCCAGAGGGTGGTGGGAGATGATCAGAATAGGGGAGAACAGCTTTGTCGGCCTGGTTATGCCAAGGCTGACTGGGCCAAGGAGAGCTCACTAACGCACCCTTCCCACTGGCTTCCTCTCAGCATCTGGCTAGCCGTGTTCACTGTCGCAGACGCAAGCCTCATGTTTATTCCTGTCATTAAATGGACAGCATCACGTAAGCATTTTTTTTTTGCAATGTGAAATTCTTGCCCCTATTTCTCTTGAGCACAAGTGATACAGTCTGGTTCGAAGCACAGAACGGGAAGTGGAGGAGGGAGGAAGAGGAGGAGGCGGAGAAGAACAGGTACAGGCAGATTATGGCTTAAAAGGAATGAGTAAAGAGAGGGGGGGGAAGCAGGAGAAAAAATGCTTTGTCCCTTTCTGGCCTTGCCCATTGCTGGCTTCAACTTGCTCATTTTCTCAAGGGTATCTGAGTCAAGAATTTTCAGTCAAAAAAATAAAGTCAAAATGGCAGCTGCAATGGAATGCTTGAAACTCAGCCTGGTTTTCTGTCCGTATGTGATGCATGTTTTTTTCAAAAAAACTTGCGTTTAGCTGCAGAGGTGGGGGATATAAATTCAATCCTTTCCTAAAGCTTGATGGAACTAAGTCCGGGCAATCACGTCATTCTTGCGTCCGGTCTGTCTCATGTTTTCTCATCAAATCATGCATATATAGGCAGAGGAAACATTAGAAATACAAATGAAGTGGTAAATTAATTTGTAAGACCTCAGCTTCCCCACGGTGGAAGCTTACAGAGCCCATTGTCCTCTCACTGGCATGCTCAAAATGATAGCAGTTGTAGTCTTAACTATATTTCTTTTTTTCTTTTCTTTTTCCTCCTTTTTATTTATTACTTATTCACTCCTCACTTTACTTGCTATTCTTTTTTTCCTTGAAATTTGTTTTTACTCTGCAAAAATCTCCTTAATAAATGTTAACCATAATAAAAATAAACTGCTTTATAGCTTAGCCTATGATGTAAACAATGACGTGGTGGCTCAGTGGCTAAGACACTGAGCTTGTGGATCAGAAAGGTCGGCAGTTTGGCAGTTCGAATCCCTAGTGCCGCGTAACGGAGTGAGCTCCCATTACTTGTCCCAACTTCTGCCAACCTAGCAGTTAGAAAGCATGTAAAAGTGCAAGTAGGAAAATAGGAACCACCTTTGGTGGGAAAGCAACAGTGTTCCATGCGCCTTTGGCATTTAGTCATGCCGGCCACATGACCATGGAGAAGTCTTCGGACAGCGCTGGCTCTTTGGCTTTGAAACGGAGATGAGCACCGCCCCCTACCGTCGGGAACAACCAGCATGTATGTGCGAAGGGAACCTTTACCTTTTTATGATGTAAACAGACCTGATTTATTATTAAGTGTGGGTGAAACTCAAGCAGGGCTTAAAACAGTCTTTGAACAGAAACAGGAAGACCGAAAACGTTCTTGTCCTTTCTCCGGCGCAACAGGAAACATGATGAATAGCACCACTTCTTCAGTACCATGGAGAGTTCCCAGGCATTACATTGACAAAGTGCTTCCCCCCTTTGCATTGGGAGTTTTTCACAGTCATCAAGACATGAGTTTATATTGCTTTCCAGATGTGTCATCCACTCCTACACAAGGCACACACCTTGCAGGCAGGCAGTACAGTCAGTTTTTTTTCCTCCCACCTTGAGAAAAAAGGTTTGAGAAGTTTGATGCTTCTCAAGTTTGAGAAGGTGCATGCCTGTAAGATAGGCACTCATGGGATGTGATTCATACTTTGACCAGGGTCGATTAAAACCTGTTTAACACTTGCTGTTCCTCAATGCAGGGGGAATAAAACTGTTGCCAAAATGAACAACTATCTTTCTTATCGAGGTACAAGATGACGAGCTTTTAAGACCATCCCTTCCCCTAAACCCACACCCACCACCAAAAGGAGTTTTATAGAAATGTCTCCAATAAATTATACAGAGGAGAAATACATTAGAAATATGTTTTACTCCAACCCTTATAATGTTACAACTGATTCAATACAGCCCAGTGATTAGTGAGCAGGACAATGCATACTCTATAGCCATGATGACAAACCTATGGCATGTGTGCCACAGGTTGCAGGCAGAGCCCTCTCCGTGGGCACACCAGCCATCACCCCAGCCCAGCTCCACCATGCATGCACGCATGACTCCTGGTGGCCAGCTGGTCTTTGGGTCTTTGCCGCGCATGCATGGGGGGTTGGGTACATGCGGGGGATGCACATGCATGGGAGTGCTCACATTGCATTTTGGGGGCTCATGCAGTGCCCCCAAGCCTAATTTTGGCTTTCAGGTTGGTGCAGGGGGGCTTCCAGGCTCAAAATGGGGCACAGAGGGGAGCAGGCGGCCTCCCCACGCCCCATTTTGTGCCTGGAAAGCCTCCTGCACCAATCTGGAAGCCAAAATGGGGTGCGTGGATACCATGTAAAGCCCCCCTGTGCCCTGTTTTGGACCTGGAAAGCCTAATGCACCATCCTAAAAGCCAAAAATGGCCAAGTGGGGGGTGGGGCACATACACGGGGATGGGGGAGCACAGAGCTGGGTCGCATGCACATAGCATTATGGATGCTTTCAGCACATGATGAGCCATCACTGATCTATAGTGTTCACCATCGGTTCCACCACAAATCCGCGAAGCCCTTCTGCCCGGAGACATAAGCGCGAAGACTAATTCGCGCCGTTCTAAGCGCTAAGGAAAAACGCGACCCTACCGCGATGACATAATCGTGGAGGGCAAAATCGCGCATTCCCAAGCTCTTAGTACCCTAAACCTAACCCTAAACCTAACCCTAAAACAAACCATAAAACAAACCCCTAAACCTAATCCTAACACTTACCTTAAATGAAGTCGGCTTTCTGCCGCGGCACCGTTTTAAAGCGCCCTTCTGTTGCCGCACTGTTGTCGTGGCGGTGATGATGCGCGATGATGACGTCGCGGCTTTATCGCCGCGATTTTATCGCCGCGATTTTGACCAGCGCGGTTTTGTCGTGCCACGTTCACCATCAAAGCACTATGGCCATACAAGAGAGTGACTTTATAAGGGTGGGTGGGTGGTATGCCTGTTTCTATTGAACCTGCAGTCTCCTTTTTCTCGTTTTTCAACTTGTCTAGTGACAGAGAAAATGCTTGATGAAGCTCCATGCTTCTCTTAGCTGGCATAGATGAGGAACGCATGGACAAAAACATGTCTTACCCAAAGGACATCAATCAAACAGTTCTAGCTCTAATCCTGACCTGGTAGCTATCTGAAAGGATCTCGGCATATTGGAGAGCAAACCATCACTAGTCTTTTCTTTGCCTCTTTCCATGGGATTCCAGATTTACCATTAACAGAGTGACCTCTGCGTTTAGGACATGGCGCGACCCAACCATCTTTTTAATGTATTTATTTATTTTTCTCCAAGGACTCCAGGGGGCATGGCAGGGACATAGAAATGTGACAGGGGCCACAAGTAAAGGGAGAGAAGGCTGGGTGGGTGGGATTGGCTGTGCAAATGCAGAGAGCTCTGGATGACTCTCTGAATTGAAGCGTGAGATGATTTCAATATCCAAGTCTATTGAGGGATGTCGTAGGGAAGCTAGTCGGGAAGCAATCGAGGATTAGGCATTGGTGGGTGCAAGTTGCAGCTACTTGAATCATGCTTCAATATAAGAAATGATGTCCTGGTGGTAAAATCTATTCAACTGGGAAAGAGTCTAACATGGAGATTAAAAACCCCAGAGACCAGACAGTCAACTATCCTGGAGATGGCTTAATTGTGTGGGTTTTTTTGGCACCGTGCAGAGAGGTGGACTCAATCTTTCCCAGTTCCACCATTCTATGATTCTGTTGCCTTTTCATTTCAATTGCAGGCCAGGATATAGTATTGAGATCCCATTGGTTGCTCTTGTGAATAACCTGTGGCAGAACCCAGGTAGGGCCATGCAATCCTCCTGGTCTTGCTTGACCTCTAGTAGTTTTCACTAGGTTAGAAACTAGTTATACTATTCTACAATGGTTCTCCTTTCTTCTTTTTCCACAGACAGTTCTAGTATCAGGGTTCCAAATAGCATCCAAAAATACATCAGAGTCCAAGGCAAAGTATTGCTCAAAGTTCCAATTTATCAAGAGAGCCATGTTGGCACATCTGGGAAAACCCAAATCTGAAAGCTTCCCGGTTTTCCCCACCCAGTTGAAAGTTCAAGACCTTGCCCCCACACCCACACGTCCATCACATGGTCCAATCTCCCACTGCCATGCTGGCAATCCCACCCATACAGTTCCGGTCAGGTGCAGAGGTGCAGCGACAAAGGATGACCTTGGCTTTCTGGAAAGAATTTTGTTTTGGCTACATAGCATCTAACTACGTACAATCCCGCCTCCCATTTTCCCACAATAGAAAATGCATAGCAGAATAATAGAAAGTGTGGCAGGCCAAAGACCCAAAAGAAAAGATGGCTGCAGGCCTGGCATCTAGTCTGGATCAGAGTCTAAGACCCTCTAATGGTTCAAGGTTCAACTCTTTCTCCACTCCTATTTAACACTTACATGAAACTACGCTGTCGATACTCAACTGTGTATCTGATGCCTGGGATATGGGATCAAGGTTTCAATCCAGTGCCTGTGGGATATGGCTCTGAATGGGGAGGAACAGAGTTAGGCTTACTCCTAGCAAGATGGAATGGGATCTCAGTGGATTGGAAACCAGCTGAAGTGGCAGATATATCATTTTTGGTCCGTTGCCCTCTACTAAATAGAATGTGGTAACTTGGGATCCTCAAATAGCAAATAGTGACTAGGACGAGGATCATTTTAGCACAATTCTATCTACCAATTATAGGTATCTAATGTACCAATTATAACTATTTTTAAGTAAGAAGGCCCTGCTCAAGCTCACTTATGCTTTAGTTAGCTTTTGGTTTGACTATTGTAATGTCTTCTATACAGATTTTCCTTTGAAGGCCACCTGAATGTTGAAAGATCAAGGTTGCGGTGGCTCAAGATGGCATGAGGGTATCTTAAGGTAAAGGTAAAGGTCCCCCCGCATATGTGTGCTAGTTGTTTCCGGCTCTAGGGGGCAGTGCTTATCTCCATTTCTAAGCCAAAGAGCCAGCGATGTCCTCGAAGACATCTCCAAGGTCATATGGCCGGCATGACTAAATGCCAAAGGCACATGGAGCACTGTTGTCCTCCCACCAAAGGTGGTTCCTTGCATTTTTACATGGTTTCGAACTGCTAGGTTGGCAGATGTTGGGACAAGTAACAGGAGCTCACTCAGTTATGCGGCGCTAGGGATTCGAACCGCTGAACTGCCGATCTTCTGATCGACAAGCTTAGCAGCCACTGAGCCACCATGTCCCATGTATCTTACTTGCCTCAATAAGTAAGGTATAAAAAGGTACCCATATTATGGTAACTGCATTGGTTACCAGTTAGTTTCTGTGTGCAATTCAAGGTGTGACTGTCATTCGTAAAAACTGACTTTGATGAGTTTTGTCAGTAGCTACACATCCAGCAAGATCTGGAAGAGAGTCTCCCTTCAGGCTCCCTGTCCATAAAAATGGCACCAACAAGGGCCATGAAGTGTTGCTCACCCCTTCTGTGAAATAACATCCCCTTCAGAACCAGGAGAGTATCAATTCTAGTGGTCCTTAGTTAACTTTTAGCACCTGTTTCCCACCACCCCAGTCTTTGGCATCTGATTTGAAAGTTGACATTCCCCCATGTAGCAAATGAGGGTTAGTTGTTTTTAGTTGCAAAGTCATGTCCAACCCATTGCCAACCCCATGGACAATGTTCCTCCAGGCCTTCCTGTCCTCTACCATCTGGAGTTCATTTAAGCTCACACATACTGCTTCGGGGACTCCATCCAGCCACCTCATTCTCTGTTGTCCCCCTTCTTCTTTTGCCCTCAATCTTTCCCATATATATAAATCTGAATAATATTTTTGCTTTACCTTTAATTTAAAACAAGGTTAATTCTGCTAGAGGCTTAGTGCATCCATCTTACTTATTTTGTTGAGTTTTCCCAAGCAGAAAATGGTGCAGTTAATTTTCCTTTCTGGCAATCCACTGGTAAATTTCAGTAACTGGTATTTGGTAAGAGGCCTCAGGATCTACAGCCACCCTGGATTATATGGAAGGACATGAGGAGGAAACTAGTAGATCCCCACCCCACCCCTTCAGTACTGTCTAATCTAGCAATCTAGATTCTCATTAGTCAGGTTTATTTAAAGGAAAAGAGGTAACTTGAGCTCTTTATCTAATTATAAGTACATTAAGGCAGAACTTCCATGTTATATCTCCTCTATCTAATTGTTTCTTGACACAGGAGAGATAGCACTACCTGTTCACCTGATAGGAAGGAATGCACAAATATGCCTATTCCGCAATTATTATTATTTTTAGTTGTGATTCTCAATCCCAGGACAAGAGAATTCCATTACAGCTACCATCCTTCCAAAAAGGCCGTCTGTCCTTGAGAAATGATGAAATAATGTATTCTTCCCCTGAAGAAATTCCACACTTAGAGAAGAAACCTTGGGAGTCACTTCTGACCAATTTTGGTTTCTATTAAACAAACTTTGAATAGGGGCGTTTTCTGAAATGGCTTTGTTTTTATTTTTTACTATCTGAGAACCTGGCAGTATTTATTTATCCCAACCCTCCTTCCATGAACAATTCCTAATGTTGGATTTTCCCCCCTTACCAGAAGAAGCCCCCTTGTGGAGTACTGTGAAGTCGTTAACATGGCAACTCCACAGCACCGTACAGTAGAAGCCATTTTTCCCCAAATATACTTTTTTATTTTCATTTTCATAACATACAATCACATGTATACTATTACATAGCCAGTATCCTATTGTATTAAATAGCAATTACATCAGTTCCTCTTGTCATCAACACGCAAAAATATAAAAACCCATTATTAGCTCTTCTGCTCTCCATACACCTCTTTCTTCTACCTCTCCTACCTCCTTTCTTCCCTCCAGCATCCTTTCCTACTCTACTTCTCCTTCCTTTCTCCTTCTCCTCTCTCTACATTCCACTCCTCCTTATCCTCCATTTTAGCCATTTTAAGGCAGTACGGCAGAAGCCATTTTAAGGCACAACAGGCTGTATCCTGTTGGCACAACAGGCTGGATACAGCCTGCTGTTACACAACAGGCTGTATCCAGAACACACACACCAAAGGGTGTTAGGAGTATCTTACCCTCACAGTATTTGTTTCCAGAGAGTAAGTGTGTATCAAGTTTGTTGAAATTGCTTGAGGCGTTGTAGAGTTATGCTGGAACATACACACACAGAGCGCTATATAGATAGATGGATGGATGGATGGATGGATGGATGGATGGATGGATGGATGGATATGGATTTTCCTCATGAAATTCCATTCAAACAACTTGACTGGTAGATTTATCCACATTCCAGTATTTCTCAGGATCAAATACTTAGACCAGATGTGTATATTTCAGTAATCCATGATACATTTAGAATCGGCTTAGTGTATTGTGTAAACCTAGATATTGTGATTGGGAAGGTACGGCTGATGGCTTACTGTTTTATACAAAGATCTTTTTCCCCCCTGTTTAGCAATCTATACTTTTAATCAACTGGGATTTAGCATTTTGAGTGAGTGAACCTCAATATTTTGGATCATTTGGATTCAATTCAGTATTGAAAAACTGTTATGTGCATTGATTTTAGTTCCCTCATTATTATATATATATAAAGTGGTACTATTTAGGAAAAAAACAGCCTTTGAAACCAAATCCCCCCAAAAGGAAGATAAATTCAGGCTAGGTGGAGAGAAACATGGGGAGAGCTCTTGGTTAAGCTTTCCAGATACAAATGAGCACGAGGAAATTAATACTCTTGAAATAGTGGTTTGCCCTTTACAGATTCACAGTCCTGCCTTGGGTGGTGTAATGCATTATAGGGGGATGGAAGCCATTTGGGACTGTAATGGGATGCTTGTATAGGAAGGGGGAAGATTTTCTGTTGATTTTAGGTCATGAGATCACAGCCCTATACAGGTAGTCCTTGATTTACAACCACAATTGAGACCGGATTTTCTGTTCCTGAGCAAGGCAGTTGTTAACTGAGTCACACCCATTTTTACATCTTCGGCCAAGGTTCTTAAGCAAATCACTGCAGTTGGTAAGCGAATCAAGTTGGTCTTTAAGCAAAGCTTGCTTGCTTCTGTTGACTTCACTTGTCGGAAGCCAGCTGGGAAGGAACTGCATGACCCCCGGGATGCTGTAACCGTCTTAAATAGATGCCAGTTGCCAAGGGCCTGAATTTTTTTTATTATATGACTGTGAGGATGCTGCAATGGTGGTAAGTGTGGCTTTTTTCAGTGCTGTTGTCATTTCAAAAAGTCATTAAATGAGTGGTTATAAGTCAAGAACTACCTAAAGAGTACCAGGCTGGAGAAATGTGACTTAACCAAGAGATTTCATTTATTGAGCTGTGGTGGCACAGTGGCTAGAGTGCAGTACTGCAGGCTACTTCTGCTGGCTGCAGGCTGCCTGCAATTCGGCAGTTCAAATCTCACCAAGCTCTCTGCCTTCCCTCCTTCCGAGTTGGGTAAAATGAGAACCCAAATTGTTGGGGGCAAGAGGCTGACTCTGTAAACTGTGTAGAGGGGGGCTGTAAAAGCACTGTGAAATGGTGTATGAGTCTAAGTGCTATTGCTATTGCTAAACAATAGCAAGAAGTGTGTGAACCAAATCACAAAAAGACTGACCAACAAAAAAAGCTAATAATAGCAATAGCAATAGCAGTAGACTTATATACCGCTTCATAGGCCTTTCAGGCCTCTCTAAGCGGTTTACAGAGAGTCAGCATATTGCCCCCAACAATCTGGGTCCTCATTTTACCCACCTCGGAAGGATGGAAGGCTGAGTCAACCCTGAGCCGGTGGGTTGCCTCTGATAATGTTTCAACACACTTGAAAATTGAGTTTTGTAGCAACTGGGTTGCTACAGCTGGATCTTGCTAATGTGTGGTTGAATAGCTTGCATTTCAGCATGTTGTAAGAACTTGCTGTCTTAACTATGTTGGCGCAGTGGTTAGAATGCAGTATTGCAGGCTAATTCTGCCAACTGCCAGCAGTTCGATCCTGACCAGCTCAAGGTTGACTCAGCCTTCCATCCTTCCGAGGTGGGTAAAATGAGGACCCAGATTCTTGGGGGCAATAGGCTGACTCTGTAAACTGCTTAGAGAGGGCTATAAAAGCACTGCGAAGCGGTATATAAGTCTGTTTCTACTCAATACTGGAGAGTTTAAAAAAAACCAGACTCAAAAGGTTTGTATTCCTCCCTCCTTGTCTAAATCCTAGAAATGGGAGACTTGAGAAACAGGAGGCCAGATTTCCAAGCAAAGCGTGGTTTCTCCTCTTGTCCGATGCTTGCTGCACATCTAAGGGGAAGAAGGCAGATGCTGCAGTGGAAACCCTGAATGCAATCTAAGTAGCAGCTCGGCCACAGACCGCCCAGAGAATGTGGGCAGGGCGATGACATCACTGGCAGCCAATCAAGAGCCTCCCTTCCAGTTCAGCATCCTGAAGCATCTTTCTCCTCCAACTGCTCATCAGGCCTGTGGGCCAAAGGCAATACTAGAGCGTAAAGTCCAGAGGAGACAGTGATTAAAAAAAAAAATCAGGGTGGAAAGTACTACAGCGGGTGCTTGAAGAAGATGTCTTTGAAACGGTCCCTCTTTTCTAATATATATCGTGTTTTCTAGAATATCCCCCTTCTAGGGTCTAGGATGCACACATTTTGCTGCAGGGTTGATCCATTGAGGGTAGGGTGGAAGAAATGATGCCTCCTAATTCATAAGCAGGTTGCAGGTTGAATGACTGTTCGGTCTTTGGTGGAAGAACAATTGAGTATCTCTGTGCATTTAAGACTAAAAGCTTTTCTTGAACCAGGCAAGGTCATCTCATCCGCTATCCAAGATTATCAGCAAAGATCAGTTAAGCAAGTGACAATGACGTAGCCCAACACCCAGTCCCTTGCAACAGGAGGAAGATTGGGCACATCCAAGTCATTCTGGGTTGGGAATTAGGACATTTAAAGGGTGCAAAAGTATTTCTGTTTTAAGGAACTCAGCAGTTGGTAGGCACAGGCTCGAGTCCTGCTGCTGCACCCAGGGAAATCTGCAGCGAGATGATAACGACAGGAACATCGCAACAAATGTCCTAGGATTTTCAAATTGTGGTCACCTCGGGAGAGACAATTCAAAATTGCGACTTCTAAACAAGGCTTAAAAAAAAAAAACTTCTTAGAGCAGGATGATGGCTGGAGAACTTGTTGTCCTTTGTAAACAGCATCCATCTAATTTGTTTTTCTCCGCTGCTCTTCCAACAGGAATGTGGGTGGAAACACTCCAGATGCTGGCACTTTATGATTATTATATTGTTTGTTTGTTTTTTAAAGTGTGGTCCCTTGGAGTTGGCTGGCAATTGTCTAGACGTCCCTGCAGGTTGACCCAATTTGAGAAGTGCTGCCTGGGCCTCCTTCTTAGAGTGGAGAGAATTGGGTGACCTTGGCCTAAGGTCACCCAATTCGTTTGTACCAGTGGTGGGATTCAACCGGTGTAACAACTGGTTTGCGGAGCACACACTGAGTGCGATCGGTGCATGCGCAATGTGTTTGAAAACTTACCGTATTTTTCAGAGTATAAGACGCACCCTTTTCCCTCAAAAAAGAGGGTGAAAATCTGGGTGCATCTTATACACTGAATACAGCATTTTTTCGCCTCCTGAACCACCACCCCTTACTAAAATGGCCATGCATTGCCTTTAGGAGGCTTTCAGAGAGCTCCTGGGGGCTGGGGAGGGCAGAAATGAGCAAAAAGCTGAGGTGGCGCAGTGGTTAAATGCAGCACTGCAGGCTACTTCAGCTGACTGCAGTTCTGCAGTTCAGCTGTTCAAATCTCACTGGCTCAGGGTTGACTCAGCCTTCCATCCTTCCGAGGTGGGTAAAATGAGGACCCGGATTGTTGTTGGGGGCAATATGCTGACTCTGTAAACCGCTTAGAGAGGGCTGAAAGACCTATGAAGTGGTATATAAGTCTAACTGCTATTGCTATTGCTATTAAAAAAATGGCCATTTTTCGCTCAATTTTGGCCCCACAGCCCCCAGAAGCTCTCTAAAAGCTTCCTAATGCCCTTTTTTGACAAAAAATGGGCCTGTTTTCGCTAAAAATGGGCTGTTTCTGCCCCCTACCCCCTCAGGAACACTCTACAAGCCTCCTAAGGGATATTCATGCCCCTTTTTAAAAAACATGGGCCTGTTTTTGTGAAAAATGGGCCATTTTGGGGAGGTTTGTAAGGTGCAAAAACTTTTTTTTTAATTTATCCCTTCAAAACCTTGGTGCGTCTTATACTCTGGTGCATCTTATACTCTGAAAAATATGGTACCTTCCATTGCAACCCCGGTAGAAAACAGCTGAGGCGCGGCAATCTACTCTCTCGCGCCTATTAACTGGGCTTCAGAAAAGGGAATATATGTTTGTATAGTGTGTGGGCAGGTGGGCACAGCTGAAAGTCACAGTGAACTGGTTCGCTCCCAGCTGATAATCAGAGCTACCGGTTCACCTGAACTGGTAGAATCCCACCCCTGGTTTGTGCCTAAGGCAGGACTAGAACTCCTGGTCTCCCAGTTTCTAGCTTCCTTCCTTAAGCACTGGACTAGATCGACTTACGTTAACCCCCTGCAATGAAACCAATTGGGCGATTCAAATGCTAAAGCTGCATTTAGCTGGATCTCCTCCTCAAAGGGTAGATCAAGAGCAATGCCTCCTAAAAATTAGGCCTAGACTGAGATCTTCTTAAAGGAACAAACCAGGTCTGCAGCTGCCTTGTTCTTCCTGTCCTTCCTCAATTGTATTCCTCGTATTCTAAGTAAGACCACACCTAGAGTACTGCATCCAGTTTTGATCACCACACTATCAAAAAGATGGTGGGACTCTAGAAAAGGTGCAGAGAAGAGCAACAAAGTTGATTAGGAGACTGGAGACTAAAGCATATGAAGAACAGTTGCAGGAACTGGGCATGGCTAATCTAGTGATGAGAAGGACCAGGGGAGGTATGATAGCAGTTTTTACAATATTTGAGGGGCTGCCACAGAGAGGAGGGGGGGTCAAGCTATTTCCCAAAGCCCCCGAAGGCCAGACAAGGAATAATGGAAACTGAACAATGCAACCTCGAAATAAGGAGAAATGTTCTGACAGTGAGAGCGATCAATCAATTGAACAGAAGTTGCCTTTGGAAGTTGTGGGAGCTTCATCCCTGGAGGCTTTCGAGAAGAGACTGGACTGCCCTCTGTCAGAAATGGTGTAGGGTCTCCTGCGTGAGCAGTGTGGGGGGGATGGGTTGGACTAGATGTAACAGAGTTGGAAGGGGCCTTGTGGGTCATCTAGTCCTGTGGCACGATAAAACCGCGCTAGTCAAAATCGCGGTGATAACGTCGCGGCTTTAGTGCCGCGATTTTATCACTGCGATTTTGACTAGCGCGGTTTTGTCGTGCCACGGGACTAGATGACCCACAAGGCCCCTTCCAACTCTGTTCATCTGTTACTCCTATCTGCTACTCCATTGGAGAAGGCACAGAATCTCTTGGGTTGCAAGGCAAACCACACCAGATGTGGGCTCATGGGGGTTGATGGGGAACAGCAGAGCTGGAGAAATTGTGGAATAATCCCTTTGCACTGCAGCTTATTTAATTGAAACGCTTTGAGAGCAGATTTGCTTTCACATCAAATGCACAAGCCTGACCCAAATTTGGAAGCCTGGGGAAGCTTCTTAAAGTGACAGTTGCTTCACTCTGCCCCCGTTCTTCCTTTTAAAAAAAATGAAATAAAATAAAGGAGGCGTTAAGTTCCCTCTCTCTTTTGGCCGTGGCTTAGAGCATCCTTCTCTTCCTGGCGGATTCCAGCCTAGCAATCATCCCCATTGTTTATAGTTTTCCTTTTAGGCAGGCAGGGAGCTCAAGAGAGATGAGGAGGAGGAGGAAAGCCTTGGGTGCAGGAGGGGGGGGGGAAGGATTTAACACTCCTTCTTCCTGCCCCCCCCCGGCCGTGCAGATTTGGGTGGAGAGTGTCAGAAACATGGATCCTTTTTCATGATTATAAGAGCTGCTGTTTCCATGGGCCATGTTTTAGGATGTTTGAGGTCTGATCTGTTCAGATTTGATGGTTATCAGATGGGGGGTAAATTGCCCCAGCCTGCTCTGTTGGGGAATATTGTGGCAAAAGTAAACTTTATTGCTTTCTTTCACTAAATGTACCTTGTGATGTAAGGGTGCGCGGTGGCTTGGTGGCTAAGACACTGAACTTGTCGATTATAAAGGTCAGCAGTTCGGCGGTTCGAATCCCTAGTGCTGCATAACGGACTGAGCTCCCATTACTTGTCCCAGCTTCTGCCAACCTAGCAGTTCGAAAGCACATAAAAATGCAAGTAGAAAAATAAGGCCACGTTTGGTGGGAAGGTAACAGCATTCCGTGCACCTTCGACGTTTAGTCAAGTTGGCCACATGACCATGGAGACGTCTTCGGACAGCGCTCTCTCTTTGGCTTTGAAACAGAGATGAGCAACACCCCCTAAAGTTGGGAGTGACTAGCACACATGCACAAGGGGAACCTTTACCTTTTACCTTGTGATAGACTGAATACCTTTGCAAGCTGCGTCTTCAACATCTTGTCTCCGAAATTGTTCCTGCTGTCTCTTTGGCCTTTGATATTATTCAACACAAAGATGCCTGATATCCTCGTAAAAATCACATGGAACAATGGACATATTTGCAGATACATATACAGATTAACAGAGTTGGAAGGGACCTTGTAGGCCATCTAATCCAACCCACCCCCCAAGGGTCCAAACAAATAGACCCTTGCATTTTGGGGGGAAAATATTATGTAGTTGGCTTGATCTTTGTCATAAAAGCTCTTTCTCTTCCAAAAATCACAAGGGACAAGAATAACTGCTAGCTCTTCTGTCTCCACCTGACTCCCAAAGAGGAATTCTTGATACCAAATGGGGAGGGGAGCCTATTGCACAGCTGATTACCTGGTCTTGCATGGAAGAATTAGTCAACAACAATCAACAACAACAACTAGACATAACCCTTCATGAATGCAGTTCTTCGCTAGAGAGATGGTATCAATAGAGGAAGGCATAATCTGGTTCCTTACAACCACCAAGTTGGGCTACTAAATTTCTGCCCATCTTTATGGAGAGCATCTCACAGTCAAGCGTGACCAGGCTTAGTAGATGCTTGCCACATGGGCTTCATGGTTTCATCATCTATTCCTAAGCCATACAATGCCCTTTTGGTTTCACACAATATGTGACTAGGTGGTTAACGCCTGAAAAAAGAAATTTTTCAAGATGGAAGGCAGAACTTGGTCTTTAAGAGCCAAAAATTGTGGGTGCTCCATCACTGGAGGCTTTTAAGAAGAGACTAGATTAGAGGTGGGTTGCTACCAGTTCGCACCGGCTCGGGTGAATCGGTAGTGGAAATGTGACTGGGTCGCCAAACCAGTAGGAACAGCAGGCTTGCCATGCCCCCGAACTGGTTCTCTGGTCGCTGTGGCATGTTTTTTTTTGGGGGGGGTATTTTTAATGTTCTGAATATGCACAGACCTATTTACAGGGAAGTGTGCACACGCGCGTGCACCGAATCGGCAGTAACACTCGCAGCAACCCACCCCTGAACTGGAGAGTCGCTTGTGTGAGATGGTATAGGTGCTTGAGCAGAGGGCTGGACCAGACTTCCAAGGTCCCTTCCAGATTCCATTCCATTCCATTCCATTCTATTCTATTCTATTCTATTCTATTCTATTCTATTCTATTCTATTCTATTATTTAGCTATGCCAACATCCAAAGACAACAAAATAGGAAACAGGAGACAAATAAAGATTTCATTTTCTCTTCTCTCTAATTAAAATTAAATATAGTTACCATAATAAGATCCTATTCCAATCATACATTTAATCATGTTTGCCTTTCAGACACTATTAAAATTATAATTAGCAGAATTTGGGACTTTCTAGAGATACATCCAAGGTTTTCAGGAGCTCCAGACTTCTAGCTAGAGTGTTGTTTGAACCAGATCACTACAGCTTGTTCAACAAGTCATGGTTTTAAAAATCTGTGCCCTAGTCGTGTGTTTGAACCCAGCTACCCAGTGTAAGACAGCTATGTCTATATTTGAATGGATCTGGTTCTCCCAGATCCAATAATATCTGAGTCACTCACCACATGATGTGCCTTTGAGATAACCAAGAACCTAATTGGTGCGCATGCCCACCTGTGCGGGACTTGGTGCCATTTTCTCCTGCAAAATCATAGTGTGCAAAGCTAAGGATTTGATTGCCTTCTTCCAATAACCAAAAAGCTTCTAGCAATGGCATTTGATTAAAATTTAGAATCAAGCATTCTCTGTGCTTTGTGGCAGAGGCTATTGATGGAGACTAAAGTAGGAGATGACCAGGCTGAGTTAAAAGGTGGGGTCAAACCCGTCATCAGTTTGGAATCGCTATGCTCCCACAAGAGATCCCAATTCCAACTCACCCGTCCCTGTTGAATTCCATCAACTCTTATCTAGCGCCAATTTAGCTTGACCATTAATTAACACACCGGGTTCTTGTGTGTAGGTTGCATGGAATGAACTTATAGTGCTTTGAACTCAACTCCTGTTCCCAGTTACTTGGACCTGGCAACTGGAAGCTAAAGATTGGGTGATTATGAAATTCCAACCAAGCTATTCCATTAAGAGCCTGGTAATGACTTTGGAAGAGAACCTGGGGTGAGCCTGTTCTGCAGGAGGGAAACCTTGGAACAGACTTGATAGAAAGGGAACCGTCTCTCCTTCCAGATGGGCTCTTTGAGATTTGGCTGGAGAACCTCTACCATGAAGAAGAAATCCCAGCACACGAGTCCGAGTGCCCTGGGCCATGTAGTCAACTCAATAATTCACTGGTTGATTATTAGGACAAAGCCCTGTGCTTGAATACACCAAAGGCCTCCAAAATCTGCTTTAGAATTAAAATGCAAATGGCCATAATTGACCATTAAACAAACAAACACACACACACACACACACACACACTTTCTAAAAATGAAGCTCTCTGTAAAATATTTGGTTTAAAGCAAGCAAACGTGTCCCATCTGATCACATACTTCTGTCCCTGCTTCCCCACCCCCCATTCATCCTTTCTCTATGGGAAGGAGAAACAGCCTGGGGTTTGTGCATTAAACATCATATTGGCTGACCTATATAGAGGCAGCTAAGCATCGCCCTGGTGAAACGGAATCTTTCCACCATCCCCCACAAAAGGAATTTGCCTGCATACTGCAGGGCTAAAGCCAGATATGTGTTGGCACCGAAAGAATTGCAGATGAAGCCAGTGGAAAAGCATGGCTCACTCGTTCTCTTTCATGCAGGAGCATCCCTTCCTTTTTTTTTGCAAACTGGAATTGCCCTTGGAATTGTTCACTCAGATGCCCAAGCAGACAACGAGGGGGTGGGATGGAGGGGGTCTGATAAAATAGAGAGCAAAGGAGGGGGAAAGCAATAGAAAGAAGGAAGAGAATTGGTCTTCCGCATTCTGCTTTCTCTGTTTTTTTTTTATTCAAGAAAAGTTAAAATACAGAACCTCAAGATATTTAAATAAAAGGGACAAGAAAAGAAGAAATGCAATGAACAAGGCATTAAAAAAGAAATGGTGCCTTATTAAAATAAAAGACGAACACTTACACTCATAATGCCCTTCGTAGTTGGATGCAGATTAATATAATATAACACTGTTAGTTTCCCACCCCTTGCGAAACAAGTCAGAATAATGTTAAACTACTAAACTATTAAATCTATTCATAAATTGTTAGCCTGTCACCTATATACTATATCAATAACAAAATACTAAACAGGAAGGACAATAATAAGAATACTATATGAAAGTAGAAAAATAATAAAATTATTAATAACAAAGGAAAGGCAAAATTGAAATTCCAAAACCCTGTCTTAACAAGCTAATATTGTAGTCAGCTTGTAAATTTTTTACCATGGCTCCATATTCCGCTCTCTTGAATTTGCTTCCAATCACTTAAAATGATATTAACCTTAACTGAATATATATATATATATTCATTCAGCATTCCTAGCTTTGCCCTTAGGCTGCTGTTTGAACATAAAAGGATTAGGCTTCACAGATTGATGTTTAATATTATGGTATCAAAATTATTGACAAGCATTATAGAACAGAGATGCTGAAGAACAAAGTAACAATTTAAAACCTAAATCTTCAAAATTTTGCCCATCAGATTAGAAATGCATGGCTCCATTTCGTGCAATGCACCATCTTGTTGTATTTTACATGTGTTAGCGTATTTGTTCTCTGAGAAAATGTGATGCTCGTTTTCCATTGTGGCCGTAACATCCAAAAAATGCATTAAAAAATATATGTTTAAAATTTCATATATCTTTTTATGAAAAGCGTGCTCTTCAAAGGACAGATTAAGAAAATAGTATTAGAAGATCTGCAGTGGTGGAGCCCTTTGGAGTCAGCTCTCTAAGGTTGCTTCAGAGAAATATGAATATATAGCTTCCCCCCCCCCCCCCCGCTCTGCCTGTGCTTTTTTAAACTAGCCACATGCTTTCCCGAGATCCTATGGCAACTGGGAATTGTTTTCACTGCAAATTTCTCTCCATTTTGAGAAGTCTGGTATCTAAAAATATTCTACTATTTTGTGGATTTGTAATTGTTCTTTGTGCTGAAGATTTTGGCTTTTTCTATTTTATTTACATTTTTTTTGCTGATGTCCCCTGTTGGTAAAGCAGTATTTCTTACCAACACATGAACAATGCAGCTTAGCTCCTAGAATCAACCTCTGATTCCAATCTTTTTGTTCAATTTTATTATGATCAAAGGTCCATCTTAAAAAAGAAAAGAAAAAGCCATTTATACCAAGCAGGGAAAAAGATGATAGTGATTTAAAAGAGAAACTATTAATACACAACAATGAGTCATACAAGAATAGATTTTTCAGAGTTTTGCAACAATTCTTCCCATTTATAAATGGAGATTGAACAAAGTTTTGCCACCTCCTTTGATATATTCTAAAATTTATGAAGAACAGTTGCAGGAATTGGATATTTCTAGTTTAATGGGGCGGGAGAGACTTAGGGATGAAATGATAGCATTATTCCAATATTTGATGGGCTGCCACAAAGAAGAGGGGGTTGGCCTATTCTCTAAAGCACCTGAAGGGAGGACAAGAAGAGGATTAAAATGGAAACTAATCAAGGAGAGAAGCAACCTAGAACTAAGGAGAAATTTCCTGACAGCTAGAACAATTAATCAGTGGAACAACTTGCCTTCAGAAGTTGTGGGTGCTCCAACACTGGATGTTTTTTAAGAAGAGATTAGACAATCATTTGCCTGAAATGGTATAATGTCACCTGCTTGAACAGGAGGCTGGACTAGAAGACCTCCAAAGTCCCTTCCAACTATGCTATTCTGATAAATATGGGAACTAATCACCCAGTAAGAAATTCACATATCTTGCCCCCAACATTCCTGGATATGTAGTGATGGGTGGTTGCATAAAACATTTGAAGCTTTGTATGCAGTAGATATTGAAGTTGTATTCCATTGTGTGCTTTTTTTGAATCCACATAAGGCACAGTTTGTTTGCTCTTGGAATTTTATGCTATTGTCCTTTCAATAACATATGGGACAACATAGTTCGCCTAGCTAAGAAGATGTTTCTTCAATGCCCTTGTACATTTGCAGGGATAAAGGACCTCTTACTAATTCCCTATAAAAAACCCAAAGATGATCAGTGGTTGGGATGAAGCCCATCCTGGTTATCTTGTCGGAAATTTTTTTTTCCAGGACCAAGAACGGAGCGGTAAGGGCTAGTTTAAGCCAAAAATTCAAATTAATCGAAGGCCCCAATCTTATTTTAAATAAAGACACTCCAGACTCCAAGCCCTGTTAAACATCTTCAACACAAACAGTAACATGAAAAGCTTTTGTAAGAGATTTTGACTGAACAATTGGGGTGTCAGGGTTCCAAGTAACAGACCCAATGCAATCAAAACTCCCAGGCTTAGATGCTCCTCAAAGTACAGGTTTATTAAGCTAGGCGTTTTGGCACACCTGGTGAAGATCCAACTGTGGAAGTCCCACAGTTTTCCCTATCCAAATTAAAAGTCAAAGCTCCTTTCCCCCAGCCCACATGTCCATCACATGGTCCAATCCGGTCACAGTCCAAACTTCAGTTGGTTTCAGTCTATGCCTCTCCACCACCTGGTGAGAATGGCCTTGGTTCCCAGGAGAAAGAATTTTATTTTGGCTATAGGTCCCCAGCGATCTCCATCTCCCCTCTCCTGTTCCCACGGCTCTAGCCAATCCTGCTGTGGCGGCTTTGAAGGTGCTCCGAAATGGCTTAAGGGTTGACATGGTTGTTTTTTTACTCCTATAAATACAGATGTGTGAACAGTGCAGCACCTGCAAATGATATTTTAAACAATTCTAATAACAGCTGGTAAATTGTTGCTACTTCTAGATTCATTCATTTAATCATTCATTCATTTTATTTTTTAATTTATTTTTTTATTAAAAACATGTAAAATACACACACACAAAACTTAGACGTACACCACATTTACACAATACAATATGAACAGGGGCTTCCTGTTCTTTCTAATAGCAATTATCAATCGATACCTCTCACCTTATATTATTTCCCCTTCTATTGTATTTCATTTGAATTTCATCATTCTTAACCCTCTTATTTTACTCATAACTATTATTTTTTGAGTTTTGTTATAATCCTTCATTGATTTTTGTTTCTTTCCTCCATCCACCTATACCATTTATCCCACATCTAGTAGAATTCTGATTCTTCTTTTCATTTTAATTTGTTAACAAGTACAAGGAAACAAGTAGGAAAAACACATGAAAAAATGGCACAAATAAATGGCTATAAATAAGCAGAACATAGCCATAAACACACAAAAAGAGTAGATATCAGTGATGGGATTCAGCCAGTTCGCACCTATTCGGGAGAATCGGTTGTTAACTTTCTAAGCAGTTTGGAGAACCAGTTGTTGGAATAAAACTCCTTTTGTTTTTTTTCCCCACTTCACAGGGCTAATCCTGTAAGGAAGGCAGGAAGGAGACATTCTGGTGTTGTTTCTAGCCTAATCTTTATTGCTCTGCTTACAGAAACTGCCTCTCTGGTTAACCCTTATTACATTGTCACAGCTAAGGTGAAGTGCCCATCGACCTGACTGACGTTGAGTTGGCCACACCCACACAGTCACATGACCACCAAGCCACAGCTACCCAGCCAGTCATTAGGGCAGAGAACCGGTTGTTAAATTATTTGAATCCCACCACTGATAGATATAAATGGGACAGTAGGATAGGAACGGTAGGCACGCTGGTGCGCTTATGCACGCCCCCTTAGGGACCTCTTAGGAAACGCGCAAGGTCCACAATAGACAGCTTAAGGTAAAAGGGATGGAGGTTAGAGGAACTAACAACACGATCGGGTAGGGGTGTTCCACACATTTACTAATCTATTGCTGAAATTGTTTTTCCTGCAATCAAGATTTAGCTTGGATGTGTCCATGAATATTATCTGCAATGTGATAAATATGTGATATTTGCATCTAAAAGTTCAAACGTCCTGTCTACAGCTGAATCTCAGTGATGTCTTTTGTGGAGGAAAAAACAACTATAATGTTGGGTCGGCTTATAATTTATATTTAGAATGTGTCCTCTAGCACAGTGTTGGTGAACATTTTCGGCAACGAGTGCCGAAACAGGAGTGTGCATGCATGTGCGCACTGGGAAGATGGTTTTCCCGCTTCCGGCGCACACATGCACCCCAACCAGCTGGCCTTCGCACATGCATGCATGCCAGAAACTGGAAGAGAGGATGGCTGGTGCACATGCGCATGCTGGAAACTCGTGACCCGTCAAAATCGCGCTCGACTAAACCGTGCCCGATTAAACCCCGTCGCTGACGTCATCAACAGGGCGACAACAGCCAGCGCGGAGAAAGAAGGGCGCTTTAAATAGCGCTTTGAAAGCAAGCCGATTCAACTTAAGGTAAGGGTTAGGTTTAGGTTTAGGTTTAGGGTTAGGTTAAGGGTTAGGTTTAGGTTTAGGGTTAGGTTAAGGGTTAGGGTTAGGGTTAGGGTTAGGGTTAGGGTTAGGGTTAGGGTTAGGGTTAGGTTTAGGGTTAGGTTTAGGGTTAGGGTTAGGATTAGGTTTAGGGGGGGGTTAGGTTTAGGGTTAGGGGTTAATTTTAGGTTTAGGGTTTACAGCGTGCTTCTGTCTCCGTGCTGTTGTCGCCCTGTTGATGACATCAGCGACGCGGTTTAGTCGGGCGCGGTTCAGTCGAACGTGGTTTTGTGGGTGAACCCTGGAAACTAGAAGATCATCTTCCCAGTGTGCATATGCTCACCGGGCAGCTGCTCTTCCAGTTTCCGGCGCTCCTATGCACGTGAAGTCCATCTGTGCTGGAACCCGAAAGAGCAATGGGTAGCAGCTTGCATGCCCAGAGGGATGGTTCTGCATGTCACTTCCAGCACGTGCGCCATAGGTTTACCATCGCGGTCCTAGCAATCAGAGGTGGGTTGCTCCTGGTTCGGCCCGGTTCAGCTGAACCAGTAATGGAACCGGCAGTGACCCAGGCCTGCCACACCCCCAAACCTGTTCCCTTGCTGCTGCTGGGCCACTGCCATTTTGGATTTTAGTGACTGCGCATGCACGAAGAACAATTTACATTGAACAGTGCCCACATGCGCAGTGCGCATCAGGCACATGTGCATGACATGCATGGGTTGCAAACCGGTAGTAAAATTGGCAACAACCCACCCCTACTAGCAACGTAATAGAAGAACCCAGTACTGCTTCTTGTACAAATCTGAGCTGTGGCTAAAACTGCAACAGTCTCCCTGTGCAGTAACACAGCTAGTGGTCATTCTGCCAGCTTTTGAGGACTGAATCCAGTCCAGTTCTCATTCAGCAGCTCCAAACCCTGATTTCTACTTTTCTTGCAAAAACGTGATGTCCTTATTCTCCTCTCCTAGGACATCAGGAGAACAAAACATTCTTTTGCTGCTAGCTAAATGGTGTCATTTGGAAATGCCTGTGATATGCCTGTTTCGCCAACGATCTTGAGGTTAACTGCTTGTGACTATCATAAACAGAAAGTAGAAAGGCATTGTAAGCAGGAGAACACCAAGCGTTGTCATTTGTCCTAATCCACGATGATGGCTAGGGAACGCAGTGGCTCAGTGGCTAAGATGCTGAGCTGGTCGATTAGAAAGGTCTGCAGTTCGGCAGTTCGAATCCCTAGCATCGCATAATGGAGTGAGCTCCCATGACTTAGCTCACCTTCTGCCAACCGGTAGTTTGAAGCACGTAGAAAAAATTGGGACCACCTTTGGTGGGAAGTTAACAGAGTTCTGTGCCCCTTCGACGTTTAGTCATGCCGGCCATATGACCACGGAGACGTCTTCGGACAGCGCTGGTTCTTCAGCTTTGAAACGGAGATGAGCACTGCCCTCTAGAGTCAGGAAACAACTAGCACATATGTTTGAGGGGAACCTTTACCTTTACGATGATGGCAGATTTTCCAAAAGCTTGCAGTCTTGACATGCAGGCATGGTTCCCAGAGGTAAGTCTGTATTTTCCAGACTCCTGACTTTTCTAGTGATCTTGTTAATTTTCAGGTCTATGTAGCAGTCGACTACGTAACATGGGAATTGCTCCCTTGTTCTAAGGACTGTACAATCAAAGCCCGCTCCTAATTCCAGGTAATTCTCAAACCTAATTTCAAAACATTTCTGCAAGAGGTCATCTCAGATCTCTTACAAGAATGTCTCTCTCTCTCTCTTTTTTTTGGACATTTAAGAGAAAGAAGAGAGATAATCAAGGAAAAGTGAGAACAAGTGTTTCCACCTACCTTTTGACTGGCCCCATCTATCTCTTTCTTCAACTTCTGTCATCATGTGGTCCTCAAGAGGAAAGAAAAACCTGTGAGACTTTCTGACAGTTGTTTTTCCCTCTCAAGGATCATTTCTCATCTACAAACTCCAAATCTAAAGAAGTTTGTCCTCAGGAACAAGATCCAGGATGGAGCTATAGCAATTCCAGCTGTTGGCTCCATTCTGTTGTTTTTTTTGCAATTTGTTTTTATTTTTAAACATAAAAAACCAATTAAAAAAGTTATCATCTATTACATACAGCATGTCGTTTGGTTACAAGTGTTTTTGCATCCATATTCTCAATTACATATACAATCACAGATTTTCCATCTAATATAACTAAATACCTCACTTTCGTTGTACAACTTATATTCAATTACAATTAATATTTTTTTCTTTTCAATAAACCTAATTCCCTTACATTAATAATAACAATATACCTTTAGATAATCACTTATCCCATTCTGAATATTTTTACAATATTAAAAAAGTTTACCAACTATTTGTATTTGCATATCACTATTTTCAATTATGTATAAGCTCACCAATCATCTATTGAGTATGCTTATGTTCATTATTGTCCTTGTACATCATGCATTCAAACAAAGATGTCATTCCTTCATTTTTCCACAAGGTATTCTAAATACTCACTTCATATATATACCAATTTTTGTTTACTTCCTTATTAAAATTATTTAATTATTTAAGTATATATTATAAAGATATCCTGCTGTTGGCTCCATCCTTATGTCTATTGAGGTAGCACTCAAATGGGCCAGCTCCATCAGCATCATTCACCCATATCCTGCAATGTAATATATGGCATCACCTGCCAGCTGTGCTTTTAGCTGTCTGTGTAGGATAACAGGTCAGTCTCAGATGAGAAATATTTTTTTTTCAAAAAAGCCTGAACATTAAAAATGGGAACATTATGAAACCAGCAGGATAATATTACTTTTCCTTGGCCGATGCTCTTTCTGACCTCAAGGTCGCTATTGCTTTACACCATCAGCATCAAAGGACCTTTCACGGAAATGCTGTTGTTCAGTTTCTGGACTTGACTATTTCAGTCCATGCGATAATAGTCAGCGCGCAGGTAGTCCTCAACGTACGGCCAAAATTTCTGTTGCTAAGCGAGATGCTTGTTAAGTGAGTTTTGTCTCATTTTACGACCTTTCTTGCCGTAGTTGTTAAGTGAATCCCTGCAGTTGTCAAGTCGATAGCCCGGCTGTTAAGTGAAATTGGCTTCCCCATTGACTTTGCTTGTCAGAAGGTCGCAAAAGGGAACCACATGAAACCCGGGACGCTGCCTCCGTCATAAATAGGAGTCATGTTGCCAAGCATCTGAATGTTGATCACGTGACCACGGGGATGCTGCAAGAGTCGTTAAGTCTTAAAAAAAAGTCATCAATCACTTTTTTCAGTGCCGTAACTTCAAAAAGTCACTAAACAAACAGTTGTAAGTCGAGGGTGGACTGTAAATCTGACCTTCTCTCCTGCTCTGTGTAGCAAATTGATTGAGCAAAATCAGATCATCGCCCCCTGTGGCTTCTTCATTTCCTCATAGGACTATCACCGGCTATTTCTCTCCATTTTAGAGTTTTTGAATTCCGTTCTTATGGGAAAATATGTCTGCTTAATGCATGTGTTGATCGGTGTAGGTCGAGGTTGATAGGATTGAAAGAGTTGTTTCTTCAATTTGATAGTATCCACATGATCAGAGCATCATGTGGCGCAGTGGTTAAATGCAGCACTGCAGGCTACTGCTAGATCAGCAGGTCAGCGGTTCAAATCTCACCGGCTCAGGGTTGACTCAGCCTTCCATCCTTCCGAGGTGGGTAAAATGAGGACCCAGATTGTTGGGGGCAATATGCTGACTCTCTGTAAACCGCTTAGAGAGGCCTGAAAGGCCTATGAAGCGGTATATAAGTCTACTGCTATTGCTATTGCTATCTGTGCGTGCATGTCAGGGGTGGGTTCCTGCCAGTTCTAACCTCTTCTACAGAAGAGGTTCCACAAATCTACAGTGCCGTTTAGAACCGGTTCCAGCTCCCTCCCCCCGCCCACCCGCACATCATCAAGATGAAGAGCGAGAGGAGGAATTCTGGGAGTTGAAGTCCACAAGTCTTAAAGCTGTCAAGTTTGAACACCCCTGGGTTTTTTTGTCTAAAAAGTTAGGTGTGCAAGGGTCTTGTAACTTGACAGCTTTAAGACTTACGTGCTTCAAATGCCAGAGTTTCTGAGCCAACATTTTGGTTGCTAAGCAAGAGCGTTGTTAAGTGAGTTTCACCACATTTTACAAGTTGGCCATGCCCACCAGTCGCATGGCTGGCAAGCCACTCCCACCCGGTCACATGGCTGGAAAGCCACTCCCACAAAGCAGGCCACACCTACAGAAGAGGCTCTAAAAAATTTTGAAACCCACCACTGGTGCATGTGCATAAAATGAGCACAGCATGTAAAGGCTGAGTCCTTTAATTGGTGCTCTTAATTAAGCATTTTCCAACCAGGGTATTACTAATAGATTTATAGGTAAGATGCTCTTTGTGATGATCTTCGACCAGCAAATTAAACAGTCAGCTTCTTACAAGAGTAAGAAGGCAAAGGCTGGCCTTCCAGAAGAAAAACCAAATATCCATATTAGAAATACATAAATTATTATTATTATTTCTTTTATTCATTAAACATGAAACTCAGTCAACTGAACATTTAAAGATGTGTCACAAATACTATTGACTGGTGCTAATGGCCGATACAAGTTGCTGCCCGCATCCTAGCTATCGGTCAAGTACCTTAAGATGTACGATGTTCCGAGTAGCGCGGGTTTTTTTTTTTTTTTTGCAGTTCCGCTGATGTTATTGTAGGAAGTGGCAATTTCTTGATGTGTTTTGTAAAATTCTTGGACAAGTGGTACCAAGTGTCCCGATGACAATGGGTATCACTGTTATATGTTTCATCCATAATCGCTTGGTTTTGATGGCCACGTCGTGATATTATGTGATTTTTTCCCCCAGTTATTTTTCTTCAACCCTGAGCCGAGGTGGCGCAATGGTTAAATGCAGCACTGCAGGCTACTTCAGCTGACAGCAGTTCTGCAGTTCGGCTGTTCAAATCTCACCGGCTCAGGGTTGACTCAGCCTTCCATCCTTCCGAGGTGGGTAAAATGAGGACCCGGATTGTTGTTGGGGGCAATATGCTGACTCTGTAAACCGCTTAGAGAGGGCTGAAAGCCCTATGAAGCGGTATATAAGTCTAACTGCTATTGCTATTGCTATTCTTCGACTCTGGCATCTCCTGGTTCAGCGATATCAATTATTATTATTATTAATAATAATAACATATATATATATTATAGTAATCAATAATTATTATTATTATAATCAATGATGATGATTAACAACAGCAATGTCAAACATCCAGATTTGCCTATCCCAGGTACTTGGTAAGGACTCAACAGTTAGACAAATCTGAGTATCTGGCTCAATGTGCGGTGATCAATACATAATACATTTAATTTTAACTGGATTTTAAATTTAAGGCCTCTATTTTTTAAAGTTTTATATGGCATTTTTACTGAACGATTGTAAGCTGCCTTGAGTAGTTTTTGTTGAGATAGATGGCATATAAGTTTAATAAACAATACAATCAAATCACGGAGTGTTACAGAGATGACGGTGTGCCTTCAAGATCTGGGAAATAGGAGACTTTTGCTAAGGATACAACTTGGATTTCAATCCTTGATCTGGCGGGTGAGCGAGGTGAAAACAAGGCTTTCCACTTCCATCGCGTCTTGCTAGCCATGCGCAGAGGACTGTGAAATAAGAATATGCGAATACTTTCCTTTTTAAAATTTAAAATCAGTATACATGTGAGTGTATGAAAATGAAAATGAAAAAATAAAAAATATTACTCAAAAAAATATAAATAAATAAAATATCTTTGATGAGGTTGACCTCAGGCTCTCGGTACTTGGCAAATTGGACGGCTCCGCAAATTAAAGACTAAACATGGCACTATGTCCGACTGGCAATATTTTGTGCAAGCTCAGCTTCACTGGACATTTATGCTTTGTTAGAAATCAGCTGCCTCTCTGGTCAGGGTGCTGGCTTCAAGAAGAGTCCCTCCCCATGAACTCAGCTAGTGAGATTGTTAGTGGCAGCTTGTTTTGATGCCTGTGTTTGGGTATTGAAGGCATAGGAAGGGAGGGAGAAAGGAGGGGAGGGGAGGGGAGAGGAAAGTAGAGGAAGGGAAGAGAAGAGACAGGACGAGACAGGAGAGAAAAGGAAAGGAAGAGAAAGGAGAGGAGGAGAGGAAAGGAGAGGAGGAGACAGGAGAGGAAAGGAAAGGAAGAAAAAGAAGAGGAGAGGGAAGGAAAGGAGGAAAGGAGAGGAGAGAAAAGGAAAGGAAGAGAAAGGAGAGGAGGAGAGGAAAGGAAAGGAGAAGACAGGAGAGGAAAGGAAAGAAGGAAGGGACAGGAGAGTAAAGGAAAGGAAGAGAAAGGAGAGGAGAAGAGGAGTGGAAAGGAAAGGAGAAGACAGGAGAGGAAAGGAAAGGAAGAAAAAGGAGAGGGAAGGAAAGGAGGAAAGGAGAGGAGAGAAAAGGAAAGGAAGAGAAAGGAGAGGAGGAGAGGAAAGGAAAGGAGAAGACAGGAGAGGAAAGGAAAGAAGGAAGGGACAGGAGAGTAAAGGAAAGGAAGAGAAAGGAGAGGAGAAGAGGAGTGGAAAGGAAAGGAGAAGACAGGAGAGGAAAGGAAAGGAAGAAAAAGGAGAGGGAAGGAAAGGAGGAAAGGAGAGGAGAGAAAAGGAAAGGAAGAGAAAGGAGAGGAGGAGAGGAAAGGAGAGGAGGAGACAGGAGAGGAAAGGAAAGGAAGAAAAAGAAGAGGAGAGGGAAGGAAAGGAGGAAAGGAGAGAAGAGAAAAGGAAAGGAAGAGAAAGGAGAGGAGGAGAGGAAAGGAAAGGAGAAGACAGGAGAGGAAAGGAAAGAAGGAAGGGACAGGAGAGTAAAGGAAAGGACGAGAAAGGAGAGGAGAAGAGGAGTGGAAAGGAAAGGAGAAGACAGGAGAGGAAAGGAAAGGAAGAAAAAGGAGAGGGAAGGAAAGGAGGAAAGGAGAGGAGAGAAAAGGAAAGGAAGAGAAAGAGAAAGGAGAGGAGGAGAGGAAAGGAAAGGAGAAGACAGGAGAGGAAAGGAAAGAAGGAAGGGACAGGAGAGTAAAGGAAAGGACGAGAAAGGAGAGGAGAAGAGGAGTGGAAAGGAAAGGAGAAGACAGGAGAGGAAAGGAAAGGAAGAAAAAGGAGAGGGAAGGAAAGGAGGAAAGGAGAGGAGAGAAAAGGAAAGGAAGAGAAAGAGAAAGGAGAGGAGGAGAGGAAAGGAAAGGAGAAGACAGGAGAGGAAAGGAAAGGAAGAAAAAGAAGAGGAGAGGAAAGGAAAGAAGGAAAGGAAGAGAAAGAGAATGGAGAGGAGGAGGAGAGAGGAAAGAAGGAAAAGAAAGGAAAGGAGGAAAGGAAAGAAGGAAAGGTGTACAGATCAGACTGTGAATCATTCACTCCTTCTCCATCCAGCCTACTTAACGGGTTTGTGACTGTGTTGATAACATGAGAGGAGAAATCGGTGCGCAAACCATCTGGACCTCCTAGAGGAAAAGCTGGATATTCATTTAAGATCAAAACCGAGAGAGGATTTGGAAGGCCTGTCAGTGGGAGGCGATGGGGAGAATGCCAGCTCCCCCTCTGCTCTTGATCTAGAACCCAGACGCAGCTAGCACCCCTCTTCCTTCAGCAGGCAAGCAAAACCTCTCTTCAAGGCCCAATGCACAAGCACAAAAACAAACCCTTGTGGCCTTAGCAGGGCTGCTCAGGGAGGCTGTGGGCAAAAAGGCACTTTCATTTCCATTCATTAGGCAGGAGTAAGCATGGGGCCTGGTGCAGCTGTGCCTCAGCTGACCTCTCTGAGTTATGGATGACCCCAAAGGAGGTGAAATCAAGGGACATATTTATTACCTATCTTTCCCCTACGAGTCCCCAGCAGCCTCCTCTGCATAATGAAAGCGGGTCCTTTAATGAAGCTGCCACCGAAATGATCTTGGCCATCTGTCCCAACCCCTTTGGAAGGGTTAGGCAGCCTCTTCCATCACCTCCACCAGGTAGGAGAGTTTCTTGGTGATGGGAACTGTAATCTAAAACATTTGAAGCAGCTGATTGAAGGTAGAAGCATTTCTTGGGGATGATGGGAACTGTAATCCAAACATTTGGAGCAGCTGCTTGAAGGTAGGGACATTTCTTGGGGATGATGGGAACTGTAATCCAAAACATTTGGAGCAGCTGCTTGAAGGTAGAGACGTTTCTTGGGGATGATGGGAACTGTAATCCAAAATATTTGGAGCAGCGGATTCCATCTGCTTCAGGCTTTTCCGGTCCAGAGTGAGCTAATATTGTCTCTACTTGAATTCTAGTTTGTCTAGTGGAAACAGATGAACATGAATTTACAAAATCTGAGCACAAAAAGTTTGCCCCAATTTCTTGTTGCTGGAACTCCATGGCAGACAAAATGATGGGATGTAGTTCCAGGGTGGTTTTTATTTTCAAAATCATCATGTATTTCAAAATGGATTTTCTGAAGGCAGGAGAGAGCCAAGTATCCTAAACATGATCGATTATGTGATTGTCAGATAGGAAGTGAGAGAAAGAGAAAGAAAAAGAAAAAGAAAGGGCAGACTGTATTCTATATTCCACAAATAATAGCTGGGAGTCGATCACTAGTGCACGACCAATTAGAGGTAGTCCTCGCTTAACGTCCTCGCTTAACAACCATTCAAAGTTACAACTTTTGAAAAGAGAATTGCAATCTATTTCAAAGGGACAACTGCACACATGGAGAGAGAGAGAGTGAGAGAGAGAGAGGGAGAGAGGGAGAGAGAGAGTCACGGGATCTCATTTTGGGTCTTGGCGACTGGCTTACAATTATAACTGGCAGCACCTTGGCAACATGAAACAGCAAAGAACACCCAGTGAATGTGCAGGATTCATTTAACAACCTTGCAATTTGCTTAATGACTATACAATTCACTTAGCAACTGCAATGACTCCCATCTTAGCCACATTTTACTCCTGCTTCTTTATAGCTCAATTGTAGACTGGTTCACTCAAAAGCAACTTCCCCTACAATCATTCTATGCTTCCAGGTAAATATGTAGGTAAAGGTAAAGGTTTCCAGTCATGTCTGACTCTAGGGGATAGTGGTCACCTCCATTTCTTAGCCAAGGAAGTCAGTGTTATCTAAAGACTTTTCTGTGGTCATGTGTCCAGCATGGCTTTATGAAAAATGCTTTACTTTAAAAAATGCTTTATTTTATTGTCATTGTATGTATATACACAGTATACACATACAACGAAATTCACATAACACCCAGAGACCAGGCCCAACACACATAACAATCCCCCCCTCCACACACACACACCAAAAAGTTCCCTGCCCTTAAACCCCCCCCCCCAAACAACAGACCAAGTAATGCTGTCCAATAGCTCATTGATGGTGGCCCTTTAGTTCATGGTTGAGTGCAATTATAGCTGTGGGATAAAAGCTATTCAGAAGACAGTGTGGTCCTAGTTGTAATTGTTCTGTATCTTCTGCCAGAAGGCAACAGTCTAAAAAGATTGTTAGCGGGATGGGAAGAGTCTCTGAGAATGTTATGCAACTTCCTCAGACAGCGAGATGAGAAGATGTCATTCAGGGCTGGTAGCTGGAGCTGGTGATATTCTGGGCAGTTTTAATGATTCTCTGTAGAGCTTTTTTGTCCTCTGCAGCTGCTCCCATATCATGCCGTATGTCAGGACACTCTCAATAGTGCTGTAATAGTAGGACAGAAGTAGATGCTGAGATAGATTTTATCTTCCTTAGCATTCTCAGGAAGTACAGCCTCTTCTGTGCCTTTATGTTAGGGTGCACGAAATGCTGTTACCTTCCCACCAAAGTGGCACCTATTAATCTATTCAGAGTTGCATGCTTTCGAACTGTTAGGTGGACAGCAGCTGGAGCAAGAAATGGGAGCTCACCCATTGCACAGCACTCGAGTCTCGAACCCAAGCGGTCAGCTCTCCATCCAACAAGCTCAGCGTCTTTAGCCACTGAGCTTTCACACCCCCTGGTAAATATGAAGGATTCAATTGTGGCTCCTGATTCCACTAAGTTGACTCAGGAATTCGGGGAGTTGAAGTCTACCAATTGTAAAGTTGCCATAGTAGCCCACTTCTGGCTTAGGGTGAGTTGGGACCAGCCAAAACAACTGAAACAGGAGAATCAGTTTGGTCTAGTGGTGAAGGCACCAGGCTAGAAAGCAGGAGACCCTGAGTTCAAGTTCTACCTTAGCCAGGAAAGCCAGCTGGGTGATCTTGGGCCAGTCCTTCCCTCTCTCTCAGCCCAACCCACCTCACAAAGTTGTTGTGGTGGGGAAAATGGAAGGAGGGAGGTGTGTTGATATGTTCACCGGCTTGAATTATTAGTAAAAATAATAAAGGTGGGATACAAATAAATTAATAATAAAACAAAGAACAAGAGGAAAAGAAAATCTATATATATAAAAGGGAAGTACCACTCATGCATCATCATGAAATCTCCAGAACTGTAAAGTCTACAAACTTGAAATTCAGCACTTATGTTCCTCTTGGCTTCTAGGTGCTCATTAACAAAGGGTTTTTCTAAATGGCCATCAGATCATCAATATTTCTTATACAGTATTATATTAACACATGTTGACACTAAGGAGTTAGACGTTCTACTCCCCCTCCCCATCTGAAAGGAACTCTGTTCCAACTGCCAGTTGCCTTAAATGGGCGTGACCAGTGCATGACTCATCTGGCTTGTGAGCTGGCCTGATCACATGGTTTCATAGTGAAGCATGGGTATCCAGCTAGTGTCTGGATAATTCCATTGGGACATCCGGAAGCTAGCAAAAATTTAACTTCCTGGGACACTTTGCTACTAACCTAATGGATGTCAAAATTTCTGCATCCCACAATTAGGCATCCACACAGCCTTCTGCTCTCGTGGGGTTGCAGCAGTCGGAGCCCCAAGTCAATCCATTGTTCCCCTGCTGAGTGAGCCCCATTATTATTATTATTTTCCCTCTTTTCCACTGGGCTGGAGAAGGTGGTTCCTACAGTCAGGACAGAATGATTGATGGCTTTGCACTCCAAAGGAATGAATTACAAATATTGATTAGATTCTCATCTGCTTGGGCCAGGATGGGGTGCGTTGAGGCCAGTCCAAGGTGATGGGGGAGGATAGAGGAAAGAAGAAAGGAGGCGACTGGCAGGAGAGGAAGGGAGGCAGTTAATTCAAAAAATTAATTGCTGTCAAGTGGATTTGGATCCCAATCAATCAAGGTCAGGACAGTTGTGATTCCCCGTCAATAGAAGCATGGACTGGTGCACTGCAGTGGCCCAGCTTCTGTGCTAATTGGCTGGGGAGGGGGGGGTGTTAGAGGCCCTGCCTCTCGCCTATACATCCCAAAACAGGCTGCGGCTGATGCAGAACAAAGCAGGAGTAAGGGTTTTGCCGTTTCCTTCTGGGGAAGCCGTGAACTCCTGCAAGCCGCTACCCTTTGCCGTGGCGTGTAGCACATTCTCCGTGTTACTCCTTTACACACCGGCAGTGTTTATATGACATGCTTAGCTGAGCAGAGGGTGTTAGCATGTTGTGCAAACACAATTGTAGAATGGACTGGCGTGGATCATGTAGGATGGACTGGAAGGTCTCCAGAAAGGTGATTTGCAGGAGAATCCCGCAGGTGGAGTTCAGTAACGTAACAAATGGAGAGATCAAAAAAAAGAAGGAATCAGTATTGCCTACCATTCTTCTGGCTGTGGATTTATCTTTGGTAAATGTTGCTCTTTCACCGAGAGACCTCTGCACAGATTTAGAATCAAAGCTGGAGGTTTAGTCTATATTGCATTAATTTGTGATATGGGTAAAGAGGGTTAAATATTGGTCAGATGTATGCCTGTAGAGAGACGCGGTGGCGCAGTGGCTAAAACGCTGAGCTTGTCGATCAGGAAGGTCAGCAGTTCGGTGGTTCGAATCCCTAGCGCTGTGTAATGGAGTGAGGTCCCGTTACTTGTTCCAGCTTCTGCCAATCTAACAGTTCTAAAGCATGTAGAAATGCAAGTAGAAAAATAGGAACCTTTGGTGGGAAGGGAACAGCGCTCTGTGAGCCTGCCATTTAGTCATGCCAGCCACATGACTACAGAGAAGTCTTCAGACAGCGTTGGCTCTTCGACTTTGAAACGGAGATGAGCACCGCCCCCTAGAGTCGGGAACGACTAGCACATATGTTCAAGGGGAACCTTTACCTTTAATTATCAAAAGGCCAGATTAAGATGGCAGCTCCAATGCCTGCACAAGTGTGAAGATCACTTGGAAATGTTGGGATAAGAGGAGTTTGTTTGTTGCAGATGTTTCATTATCCAACTAGATAACTTCATTACTTTATTTCCTAGTTAGATGATGAAACATCTGCGAGCAAATCTCTAAAGCTCAGACACCACCAAGAACGCCACAGTTCAGCTTTACCTACAGAAATCCCAAAGGTGCTTTTGATCAAGAGGTAATGAATTTTCTTTATTTTCCCTTGAAGGTGTTTTGCTTCTCACGCAAGAAGCTTCTTCCCTTCTAACCAAATGGTTGGGAATGGAAGGATTTATATTCCTTGCAGTCATCTGGTCATTCGCGCCCTTTCTGGGAGTTGTTTAGGGGAATTGGAACTACTCAGAAAGAGTGTGAATAACCAGATCACTGCAAGGAATGTAAATCCTTCCATTCCCAACCGTTCAGTTAGAATGGAAGAAGCTTCTTGGATGAAAAGCAAAACGTCTTAAAGAAAAACTAAGAAAGTCCAGTTGCCTCTTTGAGACAACCATGACCTGGAGGACTGAGAATCTCCATAGACATTTAGCTACAGATATTCTCGCCCATGGGAATGTTAGGATGGTGCTTATTCCTTGCCCTACCTACTTCACAGAGTTGACGTAAAGGAGCAATGTATCCGGGAGTGTGAAGAATGGTGTATATTGTTTTTAGTTCCTTGAAAGAAAGGAGAGAGATGAGCAAATGTTTTTGCTGTGGAATGATCGACCACTTCGAATGGAATCCTTAATGTGAGAAGAATAGGATAGCTGCAAAAACAGCTAAAATGAATTTGTATTTAAAAGTATACATTTTTTAAAATGATTTTTTTTTGACAGAGCATTGATAGGGAAGTCACGTCTCTCCAGATATTGCAGAAGTATTATTTTTAACATTTCTGGCCTCTGGCTGTGTTCATTAGCTCTGCAAAGATTTCTGTTCTTCCAGTTCCCCGCCACAATCCATCCATCACATGACCTGTTTCTCTCTCCTTTCTTTGTCTTTCTCTTCTCTTTCTTTCTCTCTCTATCCTTTCTTTATCTCTCATCACTCGCTCTTTTTTCTCTCTATTACACTCTTTTCTCTCTCTCCCTCCATTCTCTCTCCCCTCTCTCCTTTCTCCCTCTCTCTCTCTCTCTTTCTCTCTCTCTCTCTCTCTCTCTCCCTGACCTTCATTCATTCTTCTTTAGTTGTCTTTGTCCCTGAGGCCACTTATCCAACAGCAATGCTTTTTCCCCCCTTGGATGGCATGGAAACATGTACAGTATATGCAAAAGGATTAACCTTCTTACTGGACCACCAATTTCAGGATTTGTACAATACATTGAAACATAAAAGTAATCAGACTGCCTGGGTTTCTACAATATCCTAAATTATTGGGCAAGGGGAGGTTAAAATCACTGGATAGCACTGAATTTGGGCCCTTTGTGGCTGCAACATCCCAGTCTGTTATGTCACCTCTGATCAGGTCACCATTGGAAACATAGCTCCATACCAGTTGAAAGACCATGATTTCCTCTTCTCCTCTTGCAAAAGTCAAAGGGAAAGGAGAAGACACTTCTCCTGGGTTGTGTCTTTAAGAGGAAAGAGAAGAAGGACATCTCTTTGTCAAAAGTTTGAACCAGGGCTTCTTTCATGGACTTTCCAGCCGATTTCCAACTTGTTAGAATAGAATAGAATAGAATAGAATAGAATAGAATAGAATAGAATAGAATAGAATAGAATAGAATAGAATAGAATTCTTTATTGGCCAAGTGTGATTGGACACAAAAGGAATTTGTCTTTGGTGCATAGGCTCTCAGTGTACATAAAGAAGAATAGAATAGAATAGAATAGAATAGAATAGAATAGAATAGAATAGAATAGAATTCTTTGTTGGCCAAGTGTAATTGGACACACAAGGAATTTGTCTTGGGTTCATGTGCTCTCAGCATACATGAAAAGACATGAAAAGATACATTCATCAAGAACCATGTTCTCTGCAAAGTGCTGGTGTTGCTACTTTAGATCTTCTTAAAATCCTAGTGTCTTCATTTCATAAATCCCCATCCTTTTCTATGGAATAAAGATGCTTTTCCTGGGAAGATGGCCGAATTTCCAGAGGAGGAATCAGCTTTGCACAATGAGAGCTACAGCCAAAATCCATTCCCCCGCCCCCACAAAAGCTGTTCCTTAAGTTACTCCAGAATTCCTACCCCGGAGAAATTCTGGAGTCCTTGTTCAGTCCATTGAGGATGATCACACTTTGCCGTAGAAGACATTCCTGCTTAGCGATTGTAGAAAGAACCTTTCAGCTTGCAAGTTGTTTGCTGCCTGAAGGGCAACCGTACCTTTGTCTTCCTTGCTGCACTGCAGTCAGCTACGCGTGCCGGGTGCCCTCTGCAATGCCACTGCATCTAGTTGGCTGCTGCAAAGGCTAGCAAATAGCCCCGTTTTCTTCTGCCAGGGTGGGACAAGGCCACGGAGGGCAGGCTGGGTGAGAAGGGAACGTTCTTCCTTCTCGTGGATGCTGTAGAGATGATTTCGCAGGATGGCGTAAGAGCATCCGCAGATCATTTTAAAAGTTAAAACTTTGTGTTCTCATGCTCCCACTGTTTAGTATTATTTTTCCTCTGCATTTATAGAATATAGAATAACAGAGTTGGAAGGGACCTTGGAGGTCTTCTAGTCCAACCCCCTGCTTAGCCAGGAAACCCTACATCATTTCAGACAAATGGTTATTCAACATCTTCTTAAAAACTTCCAGTGTTTGAGCATTCACAACTTCTGGAGGTAAATTGTTCCACTGATTAATTGTTCTTACTGTCAGGAAATTTCTCCTTAGTTCTCAGTTGCTTCTCTCCTTGATTAGTTTCCACCCATTATTTCTTGTCCTGCCCTCGGGTGCTTTGGAGAATAGCTTGACTTCCTCTTCTTTGTGGCAGCCCCTGAGATATTGGAAGACTGCTATCCTGTCACCCGTAGTCAATTGAGGGCTGTGATTTCCTTCTGCTAAGCAGGAGCATGTGACTTGGGATCTGGGGAATTGCTGCCTGTGAAAGCAAAAAATAAATGAACAGGCTAGAAAAATATTAGGAAAATGAAGCTACTGTTTTATAGGGGTTTTTTATATACACGGGTAGCCTTTGGCTTACAACCATTTGTTCAGTGCCCATTCGAAGTTACAATGGCACTGAAAAAAGTGACTTGCGTCCAGTCTTCACCTTATGACCATTGCAGCATCTCCGCAGACACGTGATCAACTGGCATGCACTGTGTTGCACTGTGATCATGTGGTCACCACTTGTAACCTTCCTGGCCAGCTTCCAACAAGAAAAGTCAATGCGGGAAGCTAGATTCATTTAATGAGTGCACACTTCCCTTAAAAACTGCGGTGGTTTGTTTAATAGCTGTGGCGAGAAAAGGTTGTAAAATGGGGCAAAGCTCACTTAACAACTGCCTCACTTAACAACTTTGGGTTCAGTTGTGGAAACTTTGGGTTCAGTTGTGGTCATAAGCCGAGGTCTTACCTGTATTCACATAGGCCAGGGATGTCTAACTCAAGGCCCAGGGGTGGGATTTGGAAACAGCGAAGGAACAGCCTGCGGAGCCTCTGCCAGCAAAAATGAACCTTGGGAGGGCTGTGTATGGCCCTCTTGAGCTCCGTTTTTACTGGCAGAGGGTTGCAGGAGGCCGTCGCAGCCAAAAAACGGAGCTTGGGAGCCTGTTTTTGCTGGCAGAGTGCTCAGACCACCCCAGGTGCCCCCAACAGAAGTGATGTTGAGCTGGCCACACCAGGGGTGGGTTCTGGATTCCCTTCCAACCGGTACGGTTGGAATGGCCCTGGAGTTACCCACATGCACACACATGGTGCACACATGCATTCTAGTGTCAAATGAAACTTCCACAAGCCTCTGCGATTCTCCAGCAGCTCCACGCCATACGCACACCATCTGTGTGCGCGGAAGCGCCAACGGCATAAAACACCGGTAAGGAGCGCAGGCAGGTGGGTGGGCCCTCTGGAGCACTGTACCGGAACGGTATCCAGTGCTCTGGGCAGGATCCGGTACAACTGTACCGGGGCATACCGCCTGCAACCCACCACTGGGCCACACCCACCCTGACCATGCCCACTCTGAGAAAGGGAGGAAGGGAGGGGAAAGGAAGGAAGGAAGGAAGGAAGGAAGGAAGGGGACAGAGGAGAGGCGAGTAAAGGAGAGGAAAGTAAGGGGAGAGTAAGGGAGGGAGGGGACAGGAGAATAGCAATAACAGTTAGACTTATATACCGCTTCATAGGGCTTTCAGCCCTCTCTAAGCGGTTTACAGAGTCAGCATATTGCCCCCAACAACAATCCGGGTCCTCATTTTACCCACCTTGGAAGGATGGAAGGCTGAGTCAACCCTGAGCCGGTGAGATTTGAACAGCCGAACTGCAGAACTGCAGTCAGCTGAAGTAGCCTGCAGCGCTGCATTTAACCACTGCGCCACCTCAGCTTTTAGGAGAAGAGGGGAGAGGAGAGGAAAAGCCTGAATGAGCTAGGTAGATGATATAAAATATAATGACAGCTAATTTTTCACATAATCCAACTATCTGTCTATAGAGGTTTTTTTTCTTGGAGGGGGGAACTGTGGCTCTACCAAATGTTCAACCCTAGCAGTATTCCAGCAGAACCAAGCCTTCTGCTAAGACTGGACAGGCCTGCCTGCAGCGGTACAGCTCCATGTAGCCTTTGAACTAATTTTAAAACATCTTATATAAAGAACCATTTCAGATCTCTGGCGGAAGCTTGTTGTACCTACTTGCAGCCTGCTGTTCAGAGAAGTGGTTCTTGGAAAGGAGGAACAAATGCTGTCAGAATTGGGTAGCTTTTCTTATTTCAGCACCGGTAGGTGGACAGAGCCATTCTGCCCATTCCAATCCAGCTCAGAGGGCACCCAGGATTGTACTGTTCCCCAGCCGGAGATGGTCATTGTTTTGTCCCTCTGTATCCATCGCTTTCATCTCTTCACTCCACTTAATGACAAGACCAACCTGTCTGTTACCTCTTCCCTGGGACCCTTGATTATTTCTCCTGCAAATTGCTAACACCCCTACTCCCCTCTGGAAACGGCACCTTAATAGATGTCCGTGAACATTTGAAGCTCCTCACAGCGCTTCAAAGAAGATAGCCCTTTGGTCACAAGTGGAAAAAAAATGATCTAATTTTCTTCCCTCCTCCTCCTCCTCCTGGGAAGACCCTTTCATCAAAGTGGTTTTGTCGGTGCAACATAGTAGCTAAAGATTCCAAGCTACAATTAAGGCTGTCTCCCGCACATACCTTGCTTCTGCTATGAACTCAATTCTCCATGCCTCCCAGCATCCATGAGATGGGAAATGATTGTTCAAACTTATTTTACAAGGTTGTTATTAAGCGGACAACCGGATAAAGCATGATGGAAAAGGCTCTGAACATTTGAAAGTGTTATACAGATATGAAGCTTCATCCTTATTAGTGTTACTCAATGCCCTTAAGCGCTCAGACATTCGTGTGTGTGTGTGTGTGTGTGTGTGTGTGTGTGTGTGTGAATATTTTATTTCTTTTCCCTTTCCTCAGCATTTCCTGCTGGCTGTTTTGCTGCTCTTTAATTAATTGCCTCCTAGTCCCCTGCTTTTGCTCTGCCATGTGATTATTGTGTTTTATTCATTTTGATTACTGTTTAATTTATAGTATTGGATGTCAGCAGTTTATTATCAATGCTACAGATCTTCAGAAATCAAAGGGTAAGATATTGTTGTCGACCAAATAGGCAAAACAAGGAAGGCAGAGAGAGTTTGAAAAGTGACATTACGATGAATGGGTGCTGAACGTGATTTTTAAAAATAATTTATGAAAGTCTAACTCTTTTTTTTTCCAAATAGTGATAGCATGAACCTATTATATACATATGTAATATGTTTTGGGTGCAAAATGGCTCTCCTGATCATTTTTTCTATTCTAAATCTTGATTTCGTAGGCTAGCATAATCTTATACTGGGTTTTGGAACCTTGGCCATTTTAAGCTGTCTGGACTTCAACTCCCAGAATTCCCCATCCAGCATTCAATTCAATTTTGGGAATAAAAATCCACACCGCTATGGTCAAAGTTGAGATACATGGCTATAAACGAAGCGAGCATGGATAGGCCTGTGCAGATAATGTCCCGAGCATGTTGCATGAACCAGAATGCCAGGTTTAGCCATAATGTGATTTATTGATTGTGGGTGCCATGCTACATGAACATAGCAATTGTGCTTTACTGATTTAGATTTATGGGTTAGCATGTGGTTGCAATAGCAATAGCAGTTAGACTTATATACTGCTTCATAGGGCTTTCAGCCCTCTCTAAGCGGTTTACAGAGTCAGCATATTGCCCCCAACAACAATCCGGGTCCTCATTTTACCCACCTCGGAAGGATGGAAGGCTGAGTCAACCCTGAGCAGGTGAGATTTGAACAGCCGAACTGCAGTCAGCTGAAGTAGCCTGCAGTGCTGCATTTAACCACTGTGCCACCTCGGCTCTTTGCATGAGCCCAAGTGATAAGAACGCCATTGAATCGAAGGAAACCCTCCTATCGTACACATCTGGTCCATCCCTTTCAAATTTGGTGCCCTCCAGATGTTTGGAACCCATCTATCATCAATCCCTGGCCTGTGAACAATGTTGCAATCCAAGGGACCTGGAGAATATTACTTGGACTGCTGCCACCATGGATGCATGTCTATGCGACCTTTCAGTATACCTGAGTCCCATTACAATCAATGAAGCCAAGATGGAAACAAACTATCGACTCACCAAAGGATGTGATTTGAAAGAGCTTTATTCAGACCATGGAGCCAGAACGTCCTATACCCATGATGGCAAACCTATGGCATGCATGCAGACGTGGCACACAGAGCCCTTTCTGTGGGCACACATGGCATTGCCAGCTGCTCTTCCGGGTTCCATCATGCATGTGCATGCCAGACAGCTGGTCCAACATGCATGCTCACTGGCCTGCTGTTTTCCTCTGAGTTCCAGTGCATGCAGGCACACTGGTGCACATGCGTTTGCCAGAACCTAGAAGAGGGCGTCTGTCTGGCTGTCTGGCACGCATGGGCCCAACGGAACCAGGAAGAGCAGCTGGCTGCTGCACACATGCGCACTGGCCAGCTGCCCTCTTCTGGGTTCTGGTGCTCTGGCAGGCACACTCCAGTTTTGGCACTTGGTGCCGAAAAGGTTTGTCGTCCCTGTCCTATGTGTTCTTCTCAAAGAGGTCCAAGAGATTTTGGCCTGGCTTTATCCTCCAAAAGAAACAAGATCTTTTCTGAGCAGAGAAGGTGCAGGAAGGAGAAAAGAAGCGATTGCAAGCTGTCCTCCTGAAAAAACCCACCGACCTCCTTCAGCATCTAACACTCCTGACGCAGCCTAACCACAGCTCAGATCAGTTTATTGGTAAGTTCAACCCTTCTGTAATTGTCTGGTTCCAAAATTAAGAGGGCCTCTCAGGACAAACACGGCAGGAGATCCACCATCATAATTTGGTTCCAGCGGGATGGCGTATTTGTTTTTTTGGAGCAAAGGCAGAGAGTTAAGAAGACTCCCTTAACAATTAAAAAAGTACATACACTTTTAAATATTACAGCATATTACAGATTTCTGCAGCGGATTGAGAGAGCTGCAAAGCACCAAAGCTAATTATGTATAAAACTGTGCCGACTGAGCTACCGCCGGCCTCTTTGATGATTACTCGGTTCTATGTTGGCGTCTCCCAAATCTTCAGTGGCAAACAGAACTGGTTAATCTGAAATTTGATTCAACCCGGCGAGAGTGAACTAGTAGAGAAATGCATCTGCAGAAACAGCATGGAAGAGAAGCAGCAGCCCAAAAGGTGCCCAGTGAAGTCAGAGTTGACTGGAAGCTTTAAGCTCTCTACATTTTAAGTTTAAGCTCTCTACAAGAATCTGATCTACTAACAGTCCAAGCAAATTGGCAGTAGGTGGAACTCAAGGTAGGATGGACTTAGATCTCTTGTGGGCATGAAGAGACTCACGACTAGAATGGTTCTGGCTCCCATGGACGGCAATGGCATCAAGTGGAGCTTGCTGCCAGCATGTTTTGGCCCAACGAGTATCAGGCGAGGCTAGGATTGCAATCAGGCACAATAAATCAGGAAGCAAGGCAGTTAAAATGACGACAGGTTTATTGCATGCTAACGGTGTCTACAAGAATCTGAACTACTACCGCTATTACTAAATCTCAACTACTGAAAACAAATTGGTGGTAGATAGGAGTCAACAGAATTCAAGGTGGACTGGACTTAGATTTTTTGTGGGCATGAAGAGACTCATGACTGATGATGTGTTTCACCCCTCCCTCTCTTGGGCTCAGCCTGGTCATCTCCTAGTAAACTATTGAAAAAGGAATCAGAAAAGTGACATGACTGGTGGGATTCAGGCTACTAGAAGGAAGGCTGGTCATCATCCTAAAGAAGTCTACTCCCATTAGGAGCTGAAGATACAATACAATGTGTTCTGTTGGCTACTGACTAGTAGCTATTGACAACCAAGCCAAGATACAACTAGTTCTCAACTAGCTGTATCTATCACAATTGAGACTAAAATTCTGTTGTTAAGGAAGACGGTGTTTAAGTGAGTTGCACTGTCCTCTAGTCCAACCCTCTGCTCAGGCAGGAAAACCTATACCACTTCAGACCAATGCTTGTCCAATCTCTTCTTAAAAACTTCCAGTGTTGGAGCATTCGCAACTTCTGGAGGGAAGCTATTCCACTGATTAATTGTTCTAACTATCAGGAAATTTCTCTTTAGTTCTAGGTTGCTTCTCTCCTTGATGGGTTTCCATCCATTGCTTCTTGCCCTGCCTTCAGGTAATTTGGATAATAGGTTGACCCCCTCTTTTTTGTGGCAGCCCTGAGATATTGGAACCCTGTTATCATGTCGTCCCCGGTCCTTATTTTCATTAAACTAGACATACCCAGTTTCAGCAACCATTCTTCATATGTTTTAGCCTCCAGTCCCCTAATCACCTTTGTTGCTGTTCTCTGCACTCTTTGTAGAGTCTCAACATCTCTGGTTTAGTGTTTATTTACAACTGAATTCATATCTGAACAGAAATATCAAGGAGAGTCTAGGGCAGAAGGGGAGTTCCTCCTTCTCAACAATTTCTCCAACCCTATCACCTCCTTCCTTCTCCTTGCTGGATTTCTATATTATTTGCAGTGGGAAAACATATTTTGTGTGGTCTGTGTGGAATCTTCAGTTACCAAATAAATTCATAATAATAATAATAATAATTAATAATAATTAATAATAATTAATTAATAATAGTAATAATAGTAATAATAGTAATAATAGCAATAATAGCAATAATAGCAATAATAGCAATAATAGCAATAATAGTAATAATAGTAATAATAGTAATAATAGTAATAATAGTAATAATAGTAATAATAGTAATAATAGTAATAATAGTAATAATAATAATACACCAGACATCACACTGGTTGAGAAAAACAAGGTTACAATCATAGACATCGCAATACCAGGTGATAGCAGGGTCGCAGAGAAGGAACATGAAAAAATCGCAAAATACCAGGACTTAAAAATCGAAATTCAACGACTATGGCACAAACCAGCAGAGGTAATTCCAGTGGTAATTGGCACACTGGGTGCTATTCCAAAAGCACTGGAATTACATTTAAAACAGTTAAAAATTCACAAAATCACCATCAGTCAAATGCAAAAAGCCGCACTGCTTGGATCTGCACGCATATTACGAAAATACGTTACGACGTCCTAGGCCCCTGGGTGGGGCCCGACTAGTAACCAATGCCAAATCCGGCGAAACAACTGGCTGCTGTGATACAATTGTGTAATAATAATAATCATACTTTGTTAAATGTATATGCTCCCGATTCCCAGAGACTCTTACCATGATTAAAACATTAAAAAAAAACAAAGGACAAGCTTGCATATTAAACCTTGACTGATGATGCTGATGAGGTGAGGTTCTTCAATCAGTTGTGTCTGACTTTTGGTAATTCTTTGTGCCAAGTGGAGTTGTTCTATGCTTTGGCTGGTGGCAGCTTTGATTGTGTCCAGTCACTGTTCTTTGGTGACCTGTTTTCCTTTCACTAAGCCTTGATTGTTAGGAAGAAGACTCCATTCTGACAATGGAACAGATTGCATGAGAAATCGGTTGGACCTTTATGTCCTCCCTCTAAGAACAAACCTGTTCCATCCAGTTCCTTGTGACAAATGCCAGTCCTTGGGCTGCATTGCTTGGTTTTAAGTCTGTCTAAAGTTGGATCCAAAGTGCCTATAGTCAAGGCTATGGTTTTCCCAGTTGCAATGGATGGCTGTGAAAGTTGGACCATAAGAAAGGCTGAGCGTCAAAGATTGGAGGCCTTTGAACTCTGGTGCTGGAGAAGATTCCTGCGAGTCCCTTGGATTGCAAGGTGATCAAACCGGTCAGTCCTAGAGGAGATCAACCCTGACTGCTCTTTAGAAGGCCAGATCCTGAAGAGGAGACTCAAAGACTTTGGCCACCTAATGAGAAGGAAGGACTCACTGGAGAAGAGCCTCATGCTGGGAAAGACTGAGGGCAAAAGAAGAAGGGGACGACAGAGAATGAGGTGACTAGATGGGGTCACTGAAGCAGTTGCCGTGAGCTTAAATGGACTCCAGAGGATGGTGGAGGACAGGAAGGCCTGGAGGAACGTTGTCCATGGGGTTGTGATGGGTCGGACATGACTTCACAACTAACAAGAACAAACCCGTTTCAATCCAGTTCCTTGTAACAAATGCCAGTCCTTGGGCTGCATTGCATGGTTTTAAGCCAGTCTAAAGTTGGATCCAATTTCTTCTCTTGGGTTGGGTAAGCAAATCAATGATTAGGTCTCTTTCTTCCCCTTTCAGAAGTGTACCATGTAGGGGTAAGGCTTCTACTCCAGCCCCCAACCCCACTTTAGCCCATCTGTGCTGCTCTTCCCCCCAGTAGATGTTTCCCTGTTGTTTCAGCCTTTGGTCTCCAGGGTGCAATTCCATCCAGTGACTTTAGGGCTGATTGAAAAGAACTGTTTGAATCTGATGGCGATGGGGAGGTGAGCAATTTCTAGGGTTCATCATAAAGGGGGAAAAAACAGAAGCTTCTTGGGCTGGCAAGGTGAACAGAGATTAAGAGTCAGCATTTTAAATGAGTGCTTTTCTCTGGATCGAGTAAACATTGCTATTTTTAAAAGAAAAAAGAAAAGGGATTTCTCCTCCCCAATGATGGGGAGGTCTGCATCTAGGCCAGTGATTCTCAATAATAAACCAGGGAAGGCAGATGGAAGGAAAACATTATGAATGTTTGTCTTCCTTTCCCCCTCCACTCCCAATTCAGTTTAAAACTAATTTTGAAAGGACCGGACATTGAGAAGGTAGCTTGCCCTTATTTCATCTTTGCGTAAAAAAGGGAAGCAGATCAATCAGTTACATTCAATATTCCTATTATTAACAGTTTTAAAAATTCTGATCAATTTATCTTACAACTAGCCTGTCTTCTGTAGTTCTAGGGTGGGGATATATATATTTTCTTCTTCTTTGATGTATGGATTTTGTTCTGCCTGGAATCTGGGAGCAAGGAAGGGTTAGGGATTGAATCCTGCCTTTTGAAATCCCCTAGAAAAGGTTTTCAGCCAGAAAGGAAAGAAGGAAGGAAGGAAGGAAGGAAGGAAGGAAGGAAGGAAGGGAGGGAGGAAGGAAGGACTGCTTTGTGGGGGACGGAGGGGAAGGGCTGGCACTTTCATCTTTTTTTGTTTTGCTTTTGCCATCTCTGAATTCCTTTCCTCTGGAAGGGAAGAAGTGGATTTGGAACAAAGGAAGGGAATGTAAAAGATGTTTGCATGCTCACACAATGCTTTTTGTTCACGCGACACACTTTGCTTCCTTTTCAAGTCCCATGGTTGCCTGCTAAGTTGCTTAGCTTTTCACCCTGGTCATTTATTTATCTTTTTGAGTTTTAGCGCATGACATGATCCCAGATTGTTCGGTTAGGGATCCCACCAGGTGTGGTGCAAAATCAGGAAATTGGCTTAATACAGTAATCAGGTTAAGCATGTGGGATGAACATGGGCTATCACTAAATATAGTCCTGTTCACAACAACAAGGATGGATCAGGTCAATGACAAGCTTACTTCCAGCCTCACTTGGCCTGCTGAGTGCCTGAGACATTTACCCCCAGACAACTCTGGAATGCCATGAAATCTCGGATCCTTTATTGGTTTACAATTTGGTGTACTGTATGAAGCCATGCAATGGATTAATTCAGTTACTGGATAGACACAGTTTCTCTGGCGAAATGATGAAAGGGTATAGGTGGTTTTAGGTGGGGACTTAATGGGAACCATTTGTCTGGCCTTGAATCGCCACCAAAATCCTTTGGATGCAATTGAAGTCCCCAAGTGACACCCAGTCTGATTGTCTGAAGGATTAGGTGACAACCCTACCAGTGAGAACATTGTCTTGCTGGAATCCATGCTAGTAGAGTAGAGTAGAGTAGAGTAGAGTAGAGTAGAGTAGAGTAGAGTAGAGTAGAGTAGAGTAGAGTAGAGTAGAGTAGAGTAGAACAGAACAGAACAGAATAGGAAATAGAGTAGAGTAGAGTAGGGTAGGGTAGGGTAGGGTAGGGTAGGGTAGAGAGGAGTGGAGTGGAGTAGAACAGAACAGAACAGAACAGAATTTTTTATTGGCCAAGCGTGATAGGACACACAATAAATTTGTCTTTGGTGTATATGATATCAGTGAACATTAAAAAAATCATTTTACCAGATCAAAACATTCTGTCTAGCTCCTATATGGCTATTTTATAAAATCCTTCCTTCCTTCCTTCCTTCCTTCCTTCCTTCCTTCCCATGAACAACCTTTTTATATTATTTATCATTTTCAGGAAGCCACTCTATGTATAAATCCCTGAGCCTAAGTCTGATTGAAAAGAATTTTTTAAAAAAAATCAAATAGGTACAATCCTACATCTATTTGCTTGGAATGTGTCTCATGAAAGTCCCGGGGAAATCATTGCTGAGAATAGATTCAAGCAGTTTGGGGTATTATTCAGTATTCATTGTCTTCGGCTTCAGTTGTTCCAGTCACTTGTTATCACAACCAGGAGCAGTGTCGGATTTCCTGACCAGAGGTGCAATTCTTTGTAATCTGAAGTATAATCATGAATATACAGTGAAAAGAAACAAAAATATACCCAAGCAAATCTGAAAACAGGTCAGGGCATGAACAGGAAGGGGAGGGAAAAATATGCAGAAGAATTTATTTACTCGATGAATATTTCATAGGCATACCCTCTTCTTTATTTTATTTAAAAGAAAGATTTAGCTTTCCAATCTAGTGTTTTGCTGTTGTTTTGTTCTGAGTTTTAAAAAGCGGAGGGATGGGGCAATTATACGTGATTAAAGGACCAAGGCCCAGGCAATAATCATAAGAATAAGAATAATTCAGCTTGCAAACACCACCACAAAGAAAGATCAAAAAGAAGGGAGGCGTTTTTCTAATCCAAGCTAACGGAGTCGGTCTTGTTTTGATTTGGGTTTGAAAATTTCAGTGGTGTCCCGGCTGAGCGATTGCTTCAAGGTTGTCCCGTTGACTTCAATGGGACTCCTCGACTAAGTCGTACGTGTCATCGATTTCAAGGAGCTGCAGTCCTCCGACCTGAGGTCTGAATTTGAATTCTAAGCCCTGATTCGAAGGCTTCCCGTTTTAAAATTAAATCTCAGAGACGTCGAGTTTGTCATTGAAACGGGCGAAGGCAGCCATCGCCTCCAGTTCTCCCTTTCTCGTCTAATTCCCCCTCAGGCACAGTGGCCGCGTTCCCACGACGGGCTTTTAACCCTTTTGCCGGGTTAACCCATTTTCTACGTTCACCCGGGACAAATGAACCCGAGCCTCAACCCAACAAGAGCCAGCAAAACGCGTTAAACTAGCCATTCGCGCACTCTCAAACAAACCACGGTTAATGGTCAATCCGACCTCGGATTATGGGCAGAGGCAGTCGTAGGGTTTTCTAGCTGACCTGCCAGTGGATGTGTGAATCCAATCAATTAGATCTAACCTTCGCTTTATAAATACACGCGTCAGCTTGCTTGGCCTCGTTTCGTTTCCCGTCGTTCTTCCTTGCCTTTCGCCAGTATCCGATTCTGCTCCTGTGGCCGCCCCCCACCCATCCGGGACAGAACCGACCCGGGGTTTGGGCTGAAAGAAATCCTAAAAGCTCGCTCAGAATCTTCTACATCGCTGCTTCCTAGATCCGGTTGATCCCAGATTTCTCCCCCCCCCCTCCCTTCCAGATCCCAATTGGCAGGCGGGACAAAACCGACCCTCCATGACTCCCAGGTGCGCTTATTCATTGAATGTTGTGTAGGTAGAAAACTTTAGATCACCTTAGGGAAGCTTCAGACAGTGGGGAGCGGGACCTCCCCCCCCCCGTCCGAAAAACAGAAGAAGGCCCCTGAAGCCTCGCGGCGGGCGAGGGGAGATTTCCTTCGCCCAAAGGGTTAATTTTTTTTCTATAGGGTAAAAGCAGCGCCTCTATGAATATTTATGGGAAGCCATCAAAGTCACATTTCCCGGGGGTGGGGTTGATATATAGCACAAGCGGGAGGCGAGAAAAAGTGAAGGGGGGGGCTGTGGATTTCTCTCCCTACCCCCCACCCCTTCCCGGCTTGCACCTGAGCATCCCCGCCTTGCCCGAGTGATTGTAGTTGTGTTGTGGGTTTGTTTGTTTTTTAAGGAAGGGAAAGAAAACCGTTCCTGCTTTTCAAACGTCCATTCGAAATCTTACTGCCGGTCAGCTGCCCTCATCTTTAAAGCGGGTTAGTTCCCCCCCCCCTCTGTCTAATAACCCTTCTTACCACTGTAGGCAAGCCTGCATTGGGCGTTCTCCCTCCCCCCTTTCACCCCTTTGCCCCCCGTTGCTCCCTGCTACCTACAGCAGAAAAAGAGGAACAGGGAGAAGAAAAATCGAGGCGAATCGCTCGCTCCCCGAGCAAATATCCCTCCCCGGAGGTGAATCCCAACGTTTGAAACGCTTCCCGGTTGCATTTGGGGTTTGAAAGGCTCCCCTTTCCTCCGCGTCGCCGGGCACGTGCGGAATAATTCAACGTCCGGGGAGAGGGGTCCGGTTTGGTTATTTATAGCCTCTATTCTTTTTTTAAAAAAAAAATCGAAGCCCCCCCCCCCCCCCGGTTGGAGGGACTCGGAGGTTGACCTTATGAATACCACGGTTCAATTATTTTTTTTAAAAAAAGGCAGAAAGCCAACATTTGTTAGGTATCAACGTGTGTATGTGTAAATGCAGAGACGTCTGTGTGCGTGCGCGCAGATGGAGAGAGGTTTTATGTGTGTGTATGCGGTGGCAAGAGAGGCGTTAGTTTGTGTGAGAGAGACTTTGTGCGTCATTTAGGAATAAGTGTATAGAGATATTGTTTTGTGGGGAAGTTGTATAAGGCTTGGTTGTGTATACATTTGTGTGTGTGTGTGTGTGTGTGTAGCACCTGTCTATCTATCTATCTATCTATCTATCTATCTATCTATCTATCTATCATCTAATGTCTATCTATCTCCATCTATATCCACCCACCCATCCATCTATCCACCCATCCATCTACCCATCTATCCATCTATCCCTCTATCAATTCATCCATCTATTCATCTGTCTATCTATCCCTCTATCTCTCTATCCATTTATCATTCATCTATCCATTCATCTATCCATCCATCCGTCTATCTATCCATCTATCCATCCATCAATCCATCTATCCATCTATCCATCTATCCATCCATCCATCCCTCCGTCCCTCCGTCCGTCCGTCCATCCATCCATCCATCCATCCAGACGTGTGTTTGTGTGTGTTTGTGTTCTGTGAAGCCCCAAGTGCTCCCTGCTCACTTCCATCCCTTTTGCACGTTCACCTTTGACGCAGCGACCACCTATCGGGGGAGAAAACTGGTTTTTCTGGAAAAAAAAACGTGGAGGAGTCCCAACGACAGGGCCGCCTCCCTACCGCCGACTTTATTTCTGGATTGCGGGTTCTCTTTTTTCCTCCAGCTCCGACCGAAGGAGCTTTCCCATATTCCGACCCAGGAGCCCCCCCCGCCCCGGACTCCAAAATTCATCTTAAAGGCCTCGGATTTCCTCGGTCAGTTGACCCCGAGGTAAGTCGGCCTTGGGATTTACGGGGAGGCGCCTGGATTCCTTTCTTAGGATCAGGGTTCTGAGGAGCGCGGCTGGTTGCGCCGTGGTTGGAGCGCAGCAGCCTCGGGCCTGCTTCCCGGAGTAAGCGAGTCTCTCGGGCCTGGCTGCCCAGATGCTTTCGAGCGGCCTTTTCCAAGACTTCTCTAGGGCTGTTTTCTCAATAGGAGTCGTTCCTCTCCCCCACTTTCTCTTCCCTCTCCTTTCAAATGCCCGAGGTGGGGGGAGATCAAAACGCGGACCTTCTTCCTCGACTGGGCCCCAATTTGCAGCTAAGGCCAAGGGCTTTCCCCCGCCTCGCCCCTCTTCCCCTCGGGCACTGGCTACCAGGTTTAGATCTAGACTTGTCCTGTGGGTAGGGAAAAAGACCGTCCCTGGAGCGAAGGTTGGGCGCGAAGGTTGCCCAGCTGGAGCGGAATCCCGGACGGCCAGGGCCACGGGCAGCGTTTCCTAACAGTTACACGCCCTGTTTTAAATACCCCTCCCCTTCCCCGTCCAATGCGCGTCTTTAGGGGATGCTGGCGGAAGGAGGAATAAGGGTTCTCGATCCCTTCTTCGTCCTAAATGACACCCGAACGAAACAGTTTCGGGAAGAAACAGCTCGCTCCTTCCTCTCCTCGGCCTCCATAATCCTGACCCGTTTAGTTACCAGCCTTTTTCTATGCTTCCCTCGAGTTCACGATACTCTCCCGGACTACTAATAATGGACTCACACACCCCTACCCTCCTGGATATATAAAAACACACGCGGGCGCAGCAGAGAGAAAGGACATTTTTGTAAGATAACAATGGGAGCCTAAATTGTTGCCAACCTCCGCGCCTCCCTCGGAGAACGTGTGAGTGCGGGTAGGCTAGATATACCATACATTGTCAAAAGTGTTGGTTAACGGCGGGCAGGGTTCTACAGGGGCAGAAAAATCTGGGCTAAAAAAAATTGAATAAAATATATTCTTCGTCTGAAAAGGTGCTACTCCAGTCCTTTGGATGTGGGACTGCCCTCGGTTAACGCGCTTCCGCCGACAACGTCCACAGAAAGGGGCAAAAGGGGGGAAAAAAGGAAGGAAAAGATGGGAGGGTGCTTCTGACGCAGAGGAGAAAAACGCGTTTCATGCCGTATAGATTTAAAAAAAAAACAACACACGAGAATCGATATAGAGTCGCTGGATTCTTGAAGCTTGCCCTGCAGAGATGATCTAACTTTATTTACCGCCTCGATATTTTCTGGGGGTATTAAATAAAGAGAAACCCACCTCCTCTGGGACATTGGCTCCTCCCTCTTTCCCCCAAATAAAATAGCACATTTCCTCCCCCATCTTGGACACCCCCTCCCTGCCCCTCTTATTCTACCTTCCCCTTCTCTATCTCCCGAAGAGGCTTCCTTCCGTTCTCATCCCACAACACTATCCCCATCCCGCGTCGCCGCCCCCCAATACTCCTCGTTTTCTGCTGGGCCGGGTCTCTCGGGTCTCCGTAATCTCAGGCAGCTGAGACCCTTCCCCTAATCCTGCTTTCAGCATCATTTGGGTTGATTCTGGGGGTGGGGGAAGAGGAGGGGGAGCGGGAGGGAAGGAGGGGTGGAGGGAGGCAGAGTGTAAATTGTACATCACAAGGCATTTTGCGCACAGTCCGCAGATGCTGCCGGCGGGGTGCGCAGAAAAGAGAGCTAACGGCGGGGATGAGGGTACCCAGGGAAGCTTCTCGTTTTGTTGACGGCAAGAGAGAAAGAGAGAAAGAGAGAGGTCTCCCCCCACCCCCGCCTTCCAGGCACTGCTTCCCCCTCCCCCGCAATCCGGTGAAGAAGAGGAGGTAATTTCGCCCCTCATATAGCTACGCATCGATCCGTCGCTTATTTATTTGTTGATGGGCTCGGTTCGAAAAAAAGAGAAGAAAGAGAAAGAAAGAAAGAAAGAAAGAAAGAAAGAAAGAAAGAAAGAAAGAAAGAAAGAAAGAAAGAAAGAAAGAAAGAAAGAAAGAGGCGCCCTACTTCCCAGCTTGTTCAATTGCTCCAACTAAGCCACAGGGATTTTAAAAAATCCATCTTCGGTTTGGTTGTGATGTTGCAGTGGTTTGGGCGACCAGAAAATCTACGTCGGAGGAGAGCGCTTGAGGACAAGCGAAAGCCGAGCGAAGAGCCTCCCCCCTCCTCCCCCCTTCCCCCCCCGGTTCGGGATACTTGAATCCAAGCCCTACCGTAGAAGCAAATTGGGAGCTGAGAAAAGAGAGAAGCGGCGCGGAGGGCGAAGCAGCGGATCACCCATTCACCTCAACTTCGGCAGCTGAGAGCCTCTCCGCGTGGGGGGAAGAGAGGGGGGGGAGAGAGAGACTGAATGCAGAATTCGCGAAGACCGGGAGAGCAACGGACAATTAAAGAGGGGAGCGGGGGGACCGCAGCAGCGGCGGCAGCTTTGGAAGGAGACAAGGCAGCTTCCTGCAGGCTAAGAGCCAGCCTCCCCTCCCTGCCTCCCCCAGCGAATCCTCTCCGCACCCCGTTTTCTGCGAAGTCTGAAGCGAGAGGCGAGGATGCAGCCCAGCGACTTTCTTCCACAGAAGGAGAGAGGGAGAGCAGAACAGAGCAGAGCCCAAGCAACTCCACCCAGCAACTCCTCGTCGAGATCCAGAGACGCGGAGAAGCCCACCCTGGCCTGGCTTGGCGCAGCCTTTGGGCCCTTCTTGTTTCGCTCTTCTTCATCCTCCACCCTCCTCCTCCTCCACTTCCCGCGTGTTTTCTTCTTGCCCCCCCCCACCCCCGCGCTTGGCTTAAGCCCTTCGTGTTCACAGCGGACCTTGATTTAATTTCGATACAATTAAGGCACGCGGTGAATGCCAAGAGAGAAGCCACGTCCAGCCTCCCTTCGCTCGCTTCCTCCAAAGGTGCGGTGCGGTCCAACGCCACGGAAGGAAGGAAGGAAGAGGTCGGACCGCCGCGGATCTTCCTCGGGCGGCATCCAGTCCGGGATCCAGAGGATCAAAGGCAGATGTGCTCGAGTGCTTTTTAAAAGAAAGGTAAACCTCCTGGCTGGTAAGGGTACGAGTGGGTATTAACATTCCTGGTTTTATTTGGCTTTAATTAACCGTCAGCTACGTGCATATGAGAGAGAGAGAGAGAGAGAGAGAGAGAGAGAGAGAGAGAGAGAGAGAGAGAGAGAGAGAGAGAGAGAGAGAGGAGAGAGAGAGAGAGAGAGAGAGAGAGAGATGGTGTGTGCGCGAGCGAGCGAGCGAGCGACAGCGCGTGCAATAAATACTGTTTCAACCCCTGGTTTAGAAGCTTTGGGTCTTATCTAAATGTAACAGGCAGGAGAAACCTCGGTGGAGGGTGTATGTATATATTAAATGGTGCTGGTGGAGATTAAGACGATTCAACAGCTTTACAACGCGGTGCTAAGAGACTCCGAAGAAAGGGTGTGGAGGGGGAATTAGCTGCGTCTGCCTGGCCGTTTGTCAGAACCCTTTTCGCTAGAGTTGGGAGAACAGGGGTAGTTGAGTACGTGTTAAGTGTAAATCCTGTAAACCCGGCAATGAAGGGGTGTGGAGTGCAGGCAGCCCTGGCAAATGTGTGACAGTTGTGGGTGAGTGCGTGTATGCTCGTATGCGTATTGTCCTGCGCATCTTTAAAAGGGGGGTGGAGAAGTGAGCGGTGGCTTTGTAGATCCCGTTGGAAGGGGGAAGGGAGGGGAAGGGCAAAGAGAGGGGGTTGGCAAATGCTGCAGTGGGAAGGTTAGCCCGCACGTCCCCGTCCCTCCCCCCCTTCCCCGACCCCCCCCCTCCCTGTTAATCCTGTATCAGCTTTCCCAATTTCGACTGTCCAAAATTATTTGATCAGAACGATTAGACTGGAATCTAAGTCAAAGTGATGTCCAATTCGTTTTGTGGGCCTTCTCGGTGACTGAACCTGCATTGCATTATTTTGCGCAAGGTTGGGAAAGGGCTCAGTTTCCCCCTTAAATATTTCCCTTTGGTGAGAGAAGCTCTAAGGGAAAGCGTCTTTAGCCAGCGTCTAAAATTCACATCTCACGTCTGAAAATAAATATGCAAAATAAAACGAGAGGCCAGAATTGCCCCCTTCCCTTTTGTATCTTCCAAGATCTGAAGAGTAGGAGAAACAGGGGAAGGTCTCTGCATCTTATTCACTGGGCTCAAAAGAAAAGACTTTGGCCCAAATCTTTCCAGCTTGGTCTATTTTCACCCTGTCTCTGTTTATCCAACAGCTTTAACCTGGTTAAAATTTTCCCATCACAGTGGAGCACCACAATAAGCAAGTGGTCTTGGGGTTCACACCACACCTTAACACACACACACACACACACACACACACACACACACACACAGAGGGAGAGGCTAACTTTAGCATTTTGTGCTAATGCGGCTGCAGGACTTCCAGCCGATTTTGCACCACCTGCTCGCCCCCTTCCTTCATGAATAGCCTAACCCTAGATCGGCTCCTAGCCCTTCCGATGAGTTCCGATGAGTCTTAAGACGTCAGTAATCTACAAACACTAGACCAGGCGATGTGGATGATAGAAGCTGTAGTCTAATACATATTGGAAGGCAAAATTGTCCCTTCTGTGTAGTAGAGGAAGCGCTCTCGCCGAGAGATCGAGGGACTCGGGAGGGTTTCAGGACCACGGAGAGCTCCTTGGGGGGGGGATGCTTTGCTGGATCGCAACGCCGCAGGTTGTTTTACCCCCCCTCTGATGGAAATGGATGGGATGGATTAAAATCCGCGATCGCGGAGGGTGAAGTGATGGGGACGTCTGGCTCTTAGCGAAATAATTGGTGCACTCTCTCGCCTGGTACAAGGTTCTTGGGCACGCGGAAAGCAAGGGGAGAAACCCCAAACCCCCTTCCCCCGCAAAGCCTGTCGCAAGAGAGAAGGAAAGGCCCGTATGCGCAGCGTCTTGGGACGGTGTGAGTATAACAGACCTTCCTTCTGCTTGGCCCCTTACAGCTCTGTGCCCTGTTTTTACGACGCGAGGCCAGGAACTAGGGCTGTCGCTGTCCCTCGCCCTCCCCCCTTCCCCTCCCCGCTGTGCCCATCTCTTGGGCTGCTTTCTGCAGGAAGGGGGAGGAGCCGACATCCCACTTCCCCCCACCACCCCCGCGGTCTTCGCCATCTGCCTCGGCGACCTTTCGCCTTCTCAAGGACAGAAGGCTGGAGGAGCGGGGGAGACAGCAGGGAAAATAGAATTTTTGGTGGGTAGAAGGAGGAGCGGGGCGAGGAGAAGTAGAGAGGGAGGGAGGAAGGCAGAAGCTCGGATCTGGGCCTCCAGATTTAATCGGGATGCTAAAGCATTCTGCAAACAGCCTGGCCTATTTTTCTCCCCCCCCCCTCATTTTGCAGCCCTTCTAAGCACTGGCCACAACTAAGCTAAGGCAGACTTTTTTTCTCTACCCAGGTGTGTGTGTGTGTGTGTGTGTGTGTGTGCATGCTCGCTAGTGCTTGTGCTGTCTTAATATTCAGCACTGGGGATCCCACTTGCAACCATCAGAGCTGGGGGGTTTTCATTGGCCTGGTGTGCAAAGCCATAGATGGTACTCAGCAGGGCTTACTCCCAAGTAGCTGTGTATAAGATTGCAGCTTTAGGGACTTTAGATGGAGTTTAGCCAGGCTTTCTATTTCTCTTCTCCCTCACCCCCACCCGGTTCTTGACCCAGATGTATAGAAGAAACCTGCCTAGGAGAGATATTCAGGGTTTTTGTTTTTTTTTAAAAAACCAAATATTTTTCTGGCTTGAAGGATGCACACACAGAAGGATGTGGCATATGCACTAGGTCAGCCCTACAGCATAGCACCACCGCCACCTCCCAAGCAGAGCATAGGAGGGAAACTCAGCATAGCGCCATCTTAAATAGCTCTTTCTTTAAACCTTCATCGCTCTCCCTCCTGATGTCATTGTGCGCATTTTAAATATTTAAAACTTGGAGCATCTCTGTCAACCGATTTGAGGCGTGACAGAAGAAAAGCCCTGTTAGTAGTATTTCATGAGTCTTATATTGATATTTTAATTATTTTTTTTTAAGACAGATCCTACAGCAGAGCAACCTAAAGAGGATTTATTACATTGTGGAACTATTCCACTGGCAGTAATAGCTTTAGGAATAGGAATCATCCAATCTGCTTTTACAATTTATAATCGAGAAAGTCTTATCTACCAGACCAAGGCAAAGTTCTCGCTCCTTGTGCCCTGTTTATAATTTGTATTATACCCCCTTAATGAAAAGTAGAAACAGAATTATAGTCTCTGCATATTTATTTGGAAATAAGACCCATTTAACTCTGGCAGGGTTCATACACTTAAAACATGGTTTTTGTGACATTGGGTTCCACATTTTGCTGAACACAACATCAATGGTTTGTTTCACATAACATAACGCACAGGCAGAGCACACACGTCAACATGCTGCGCGAACAAGGGGATTGTGAGAAAATACACGGCACCTGAGTTTTCAAAGCAGATCAGGGTTTAGGGATTCTAATTAGCGTGTTGATTATCCATAAGGCATTAACTTTGCATCTTAATCTTCCAGAAATTAAAAGACAGCTGCATCTCTCTGATTTGATGGCTCAAAGAGCAGCCATGTATGTGCTGTCACCATAGACCGGGTGGTGTAGAATTTTCTATGAAATCCAGAGTGCTTTCTGAATTCATAACCTTGTAAGGCTTTCCAGAAGTCCTTTGCAAATGAGGGGGTTTGAGTCCTCTTTCAAAGATATGATTGTCCTTGTTCATACACAACCCACACAGATCCAAAAAGGAGAAATAGAAAAAGGAAGGAGGGGGGGTGTTGACTTTGGAAGCCCTTTTTTCCTTTGCATCCCCCCCCTCCCTTTTCTTCCACAGATGGATCTTGGCCTCCAAAAGAGTCACTTTTGAAAGAAAATGCCACGGACAAGATGTAGGTTTTGATGCTGCTTGTTTTTGAGGTGCCTGTTCATTGGAGATCTTTTCAGAATTGCTTGCTGTGTCTAAAGGAGGACATATTTTATGCCACTGCTGGGGGGGAAAAAATCAGTCAATTAAGCCATTGTAGCATGCATCAAATTATCCGCATGACTGGAGATGGAGTAACCATCCCGATAGGCTTTCTAAAGAGAGGGCTGCAGCCCTACCCATATTCAATCTATGCAGATCTACAGTACGAGAAGGCTAATCCTCAGTGGGTTTTATGGGTTTGTTTTTTTTCCAGAGTGGGGAAAAAAAGAAAAGAAAAAAAACACCTTGGTATTGAAAGGTCACTGTACTGCCTGCTCTTCATTAAATTTGTAGTTGCAATCTCAAGTCAGGGATGCAATTTAGCAGAATTGTGGGTTCCCAAATGCAGTGGAAGGGGGTGGCTCACCACAATATAGACCAAGTAAAAAAGATGTATGTTTTATCCCTTATACTCCTCCCCCTCCCCCAGTTAGACTGCAGTGTTCAGAATCAAAAATGACTCAATTGCACCACTGGTTCTCCAAGGACAGTTCTCCTTTCAGGAGGAGGTTAGCCCAAAAGCCTATTGCTAATATTTTTATAGTAGCTCAGTGGTGAAGATGCTGAGCTTGTCGATCAGAAAGCTCGGCAATTTGGCAGTTTGAATCACTAGTGCTGCTTAATGGAGTGAGCTCCCGTCGCTTGTCCCAGCTTCTGCCAACTTAGCAGTTCGAAAGTATGTAAAAATGCAAGTAGAAAAATAGGAACCACCTTTGGTGGGAAGGTAACAGTGTTCTATGCGCCTTCGGCATTTAGTCCTGCCGGCCACATGACCACAGAGACGTCTTCGGACAGTGCTAGCTCTTCGGCTTTGAAACGGAGATGAGTACCGCCCCCTAGAGTCAGGAACAAGTGGTACATATGTGCGAGGGGAACCTTTACCTAATATTTTTTATCTCATGCATGTGTGTCATAAAGGACCAGGCTCTTTTTCCATGAATAAGGTTTTGAACTATGTGTCCTTCTGCCAGCATGGCACGCATCAGGGAAGGTCTTTTGCTAGCAACCAGAACTGCTAATTCAGAACTGATGGATTTAGGTCAATCAATCTGCTATGGGTTCCATCCCTGCCTATTATTATTCAATCTGAATAATAAGGATCCCAGGGATGAAAAACAATCTCATAAGTTTAAAACCCATCCACTCACCACCCACCCACCCACCCACCCACCCAATTTCTCATCTAACTTCTTGAGAGGTTGGCAAATTCATCCAAGGACCCCACGAGATAACAATGCATGAAAATGTGTGAAAACTGGGCCATTTTTAATTTTTTTTAAAAAAATAATAATTGTTTGAGGACTTTGTGTACACCGTTTCGGGCATGCAATAATAGATGTGCTGGCATTTGCAGGCATTCTGCCAGTTCCTAATTTAGCCTGACAGATAGTAAGTAGCTCAGAAATGAAGCATCGCACCCACTGCCTCCCTTAAAGTGGATATCTCTAGAGGTAAAAGAGAATCTGTATTTTTATGCCCCGTTGTTAATTCTCTGCTCTTAGGAAGGTGGCAAAACCAAGGGGAAAGCCCAGTGTTCTTCGCCACATCCCGATGTTGAATTTTCTTTCTGATGTGCTTCATATATTTAGCCATGTCAAGTGTATACCACTATCACCTGCGCTAATACAGTCCGTTATAGAATGGTGCTGAATGTATTGTGCAAGGCACAATAAATGAATTTACTCGGAAGGGATCAAAGACCAGAACCATTGGGCCTTTCTTGCTGATGAAACCAGAGAACCTAACCATACAAGAACACATTAATGGTCCATTGTTGAAACAATGCTTTTAAGCATGCGTAGCATCTTGGTTAATGCGATCCAGGGGCTGCATTCTTTCAGGTTTTCGTATACTCTAGATAAGTCCATTTATGCCTTTACATTCTCTAGCCAAGAATACAAACAGATTAACAGAGTTGGAAGGCCCTTATAGGTCATCTAGTCCAACCCCCCCCCCCCCACTCAAGCAGGAGATCCTACACAATTTCTGATAAATGGCAGTACAATTTCTTCTTGAAAGTCTCAAGTGGTGAAGCTCTCACAACTTACGAAGGCAACTTCTGTTCCAATGGTTGATTGTTCTCACTGTCAGAAAGTTCCTCCTTATATCCAGGTTGAATCTCTCCTTGTTCAGTTTCCATCCATTATTCCTTGTCTGGCCTTCAGGTGCTTTGGAAAACATCTTGATCCCTTCCTCTCTGTGGCAGCCCCTCAAATGTTGGAAGACTGCTATCATGTCTCCCCTGGTTCTTCTCTTCACTAGGTTAGCCGTGCCCAATTCCTGTAACCGTTCTTCAAATGTTTTAGTCTCCAGTCCTCTAATCATCCTGGTTGCTCTTCTCTGCACTTTCTCGAGAGTCTCAATAAATTTTATATAAATTTTATAAAGGCATTGGTAATTTCAAACTGCAGAACTGACCATGTGACTCCAGCAAGAAAGCTATGATATTGACTAGCCCTGGGCTCCTAAACCAATTTTTTTAAAAAATGGCCTTATGATTGCAACCCCTCTGCTATTAATTTATTTTTGTGCCTCCTGTTATTAGGTCAAAGAACAGCTGACTTGGGACAGCACACAGAAAGGTATTCCTGTCTTTTATTTTAAGCCTAAAAACAGTTTTGATTTTAATTAGTGTAGCGACCAAGGAAAAATGGAGGAACGGGAGGGAAGGGTCTCGTTAGAATGTATCTTCAAAGATCTGTCCAATTTTTGTCTTTTATCCAATTCTCATTAGAACTACAGACTTTTGAGGGGTGGGAAACTGAATGCCAGTATTTTCTCTCTTCCTACGTGGTTGTGTGATAGGAATTGGAATAAGAATGACATAAGTCTAAACTCCGGTCTTTCAGGGCTAACTTCTTTGGTCAAATTCGGACTGTTTTGAAATTTAAAAATGTAAACAAAATAATTTGGCATTAAAGATATAGGATTAAATTTAGTATTTAATCCTATATCTTTTGAATCAGTGGGACTGAGATCATAACTTCTGGTAACACTCCTATTAGAGTAGTCCTCCACTTAAAGATAAGATCATAAGATACAACTAAGTGTTGTCTTATGATTCTTGATGAATGTATTTTATTTTATGTTTCTTTATGTATAGGGAGAACATATGCACCAAAGACAAATTCCTTGTATGTCCAATTGTACTTGGCCAATAAAGAATTCTATTCTATTCTATTCTATTCTATTCTATTCTTCATGTACATGGAGACCATATGCACCAAAGACAAATTCCTTGTGCGTCCAATCATACTTGGCCAATAAAGATTTCTATTATATCCTATCCTATCCTATCCTCTATTCTATTCTATTCTATTCTACTCTATTCTACTCTACTCTATTCTATTCTAACAGTTCAGTTACTAACCATTTGAAGTTACAACAGAACGAAAGAAGTGTGAAAATTGTTCACACTTAATAACTGTTGCAGCATCCCTCCCGTCACGCAATCAAAATTCAGATGCCTGTCAACTGACTCATACAGTTGCAGCGTCCGGGGTGTGTGTCATGTGATCCCTTTTTGTGGTCTTCTGACAAGCAAAATCAAAGGGGAAGACAGATTCACTTAACAACCATGTTAGTAACTTAACAACTGCAGTGATTCGCTTAACAACTATAGCAAGAAAGATTCTAAAATGGGACAAAGCTTACTTAACAAATGTCCTCCTCAGCGATAGACATTTAGGGCTCAATTGTGGTCATAAATCAAGGACCACTTCCATTGTTAGATATTCCCTGGATGGATGAAAATACGAATATTGTTGGATTTCTCTTGAATTTCCATCGATGTTCCTTGGGTTTGTAAAAAGGTGTCTTAGGAAGAAAACTTAGGAAGGAAGGAAGCCAAAACTAAGGCTGGTTTTTGAGTAGACACCAGAACTGTCATTATTGCAATGAAAACAAGACAGAGATAGTCAAGTTCCTTAGTCAGTTCTCTGCTTTCCACACAAACATCTGAAAATGGACAGCCAGATAAAGGAAACGTAGGTATGAATAATTAAAACAGCACTCTAAACATCTACCATGCTTTTTAGCTCTCACAGCTAATCTAGAAGAGGGGAAACAGAAGCTCACGAAAGAAACTCCATGGAGATCTGACCTGGGTGGCAGCAGAGAGGGCTCTGCGTTCCACCTCTGGCACGCATGTCATAGGTTCGCCATCCCGGGCTTAGCTAATGGCAAAATGCCTTGGAAAAACAGGTTGGAGTCCACTCTGCTCAAGGAAAATAGTGCAGGGCAATCACCGGGCGCAATCTGTCTCCTCTTTCAGTGGGCAGGAAAAACAGGCATGGTCACCAACTCAGTTCATGTCCTGTCAAGTCATATCAGAGGCTGCACACAATGAGATGCCACTTCTTTAGCAATTTGATAGTGGAAACAATCATCTCTCTTTGGGAATGTTTGAGCCGTGCCTGAAGAGCCATACGTCCAGGGACACTTTAATTTTATTTTTATGCTTTGAACAAGGAGTTGAGCTCATGGGGCCCTAATCCTACCTTCCAACTTTGATGATTCTGAAGGGGAGAAAGAGCTGCTTGAAAAAGTTTTTTTTTTAAAGAGAGAGGGAGACAGACAGACAGACAGACAGACAGACAGACAGACAGACAGACAAGCAAACCTAAAAGGCATCCAGAGTAAAGGAAAGAAGTTCCAGCTTGTGCTGTGTGTTCTTGACAGCCACAGTGAAGGTAGAAAGACATGGGATTCAGATGTTGGCTCAATGCTTGTAGCATGCAATGTTTGAAAACCACAGGTCATCACTAAAGGCAGGAAACCTGCCCTTTTATGCCCCACGACCACTTTGGTGGCTTCTGTGTTTGAAAAAAATGCCCAAAATGCCCACCTGTCACTAGGTTAGAAGCATAGAATCATAAATGGAAGGGACTTTGGACATCTTCCAGTCCAACCTCCTGGCCCAGGCAGGAGATCTTATACCAGGGGTCATCAACCTTAAATACTCAAAGAGCCACAAAGGCCCTAAACAGAAGCCTCCCCCCATTCAATTCTGGAGCCAACTGGAAGTCCGGCTCCCCCACCATACAGTCTCCTAACATGGCTTTTTCCTCTTCCTGACCTAACTGAAAGCCCTATCAATTGTGGAGTTGATCGGCAACAGGGAGCCACAGCAGAGGGATGAAAGAGCCATATGCAGCTCCAGAGCCTTGGGTTGCTGACCCCTGTCTTATACCATCCTGAACAAAGTCCAATCTTTTTTTTTTTTTGAAAATCTCCATCCATGAAGCATCTGCTCCATATCCATTTTAGTAGTCTAGTAAACAGTTCCCATCGATTCGGCTGTTTGAACAGAGATTAGCAAATTGGTGCTGGTAATCCCAACGTATCTTGTTTCCAGAGGTGATTAAGAGTTGCCATACAACACAGCTGGAGAGCATCGGAATGCTCCCCCGAATCTTCCTGCCAGTCCAATACCATCTCCCAGAGTCAGAAATAGATTTAAAAAATAAATAGAAGGGATGGTATTCCTGTTGAGCTCTTTAAATTTATGAGAGCACATCTTCCTCTCAACTAGAAGCAGTTGTGAAGAAGTTTACAACTGGTCTTTTCTGAAGTTGCTGGAGGGTTGTTGTATTTTTTAATGCCAGTTTAGTCTACAGCTTTGGGATATTTTTCTGGTGCTCACCCACCCATAGGATAAGCAGGTTCAATCCTGCTTGGATTTTTGGTGCATGTTTACTGCCATCTAGCTGTGCTATGCCCCTTAAAGGTAAAGGTAAAGGTTCCCCTCGCACATATGTGCTACTCGTTCCCAACTCTAGGGGGCGGTGCTCATCTCCCTTTCAAAGCCTAAGAGCCAGCACTGTCTGAAGATGTCTCCGTGATCATGTGGCCGGCATGACTAAATGCCAAAGGCGCAAGGAACGCTGTTACCTTCCCACCAAAGGTGGTTCCTATTTTTCTACTTGCATTTTTACATGCTTTCGAACTGCTAGGTTGGCAGAAGCTGGGACAAGTAACGGGAGCTCACGTCGTTACGTGGCGCTAGGGATTCGAACCGCTGAACTGCCGACCTTCTGATCAACAAGCTTGGCGTCTTAGCCACTGAGCTAAGACTTAGTAAGACTCCTTACTATAGTAAAAAAAAAAAAAGAGCCACAATTATTTTATTTATTTCTTCAGGCTGAATAGGTAATTTTTCCACCTGAATTTTCTAAGTGAGGATTCAGTTGCAAGGTTGGATAAAGATACGCTCTTTCATCTGCTACGAGGAGGTTTTCATGGGATAGTTTAAAAAAGGGAGGAGAAGATTGTGTCCATAACAGACTAACTGAAACTCCGCACATGTTTAATATGCATTTCACATTTGATGTTCATAAAAGGCAAGCTGAGCTTTGACTGCATCATTGTGGATGCCATCATAATTATCTTTGACTATCACCCATAGAGACCTGGGTCTGCTGTTCACCCCAATTCTCAATGCAAGTTATCGATTACAGTAACGGCTTCTGAACACTTAAAAATGTATTTTTTTAGGCCACCTTTTTCAGGTTATACCGCCCTCTGAAGCCAGTTGATGAGACAAGAGCCAGTGCCTAGTTGAACATGGCTTTAAAAATCCTTAAACAAGCAACAATTAAAGCCTTTGTTTGCTTTTCTTGTGTGTGTAGCACAATTCCTGCCAGATGCAGAACGGAATTAATTTGATGTTCTGAGCTCTTTTACAAAGACAGCAGTTATCCTGCCATATACGAGCCCTCTTCGGGTTCTACTGCCAGAATTTAATGGCACAATTTCCAAAATATTAGCACAATTTCCTGTCACCTTAAGGAGGGGTTGTCTGTCTGTCTGTCTGTCTGTCTGTCTGTCTGTCTGTCTGTCTGTCTATCTATCTATCTATCTATCTATCTATCTATCTATCTATCTATCTATCTATCTAATCATCTGTCAAAACTTGATGGAACTGAGCGTTTACTGGACGGATGCCCTTCCTGATGCCACACAGAGTATGTATATGTGTGTGTATGTGTGTGCATATATATATTTCTTTGCACCCTAGGAATTATCTGTTGCTACCTAGGATTGAACTCTCAGCCCTCTGAATGGGAGGTGAACATCTTCATCACTAGGTCACCACACTGCTCTGTCTCTTTCTTTCTTTCTTTCTTTCTTTCTTTCGTTCTTTCTTTCTTTCTTTCTATCATCTATCTATCATCTATCTATCACCTATCTATCTCTATCCATCTCTAGCTATCTATCCATCTCTCTCTCTAGCTATCTATCTTCTATATCTATCCTATATCTATCTACCTATCATCTAGCTATCTTTCTATCTTTCTATCTTTCTATCTTTCTATCTATCTATCATCTATATCGATCCACCTATATCTATCTATCTATCATCTATCTATCTATCTATCTATCTATCTATCTATCTATCTATCTATCTATCTATCTATCTATCTATCTATCTATCTATCCACCCATCTATAGCTATCTATCTATCTATCTATCTATCTATCTATCTATCTATCTATCTATCATCTATCTATCTATCTATCTATCTATCTATCTATCTATCTATCTATCTATCTATCTATCTATCTATCTATCCATCTATCTATCTATCTATCATCTATCTATCTATCTATCTATCTATCTATCTATCTATCTATCTATCTATCATCTATCTATCTATCTATCTATCTATCTATCTATCTATCTATCTATCTATCTATCTATCTATCTATCTATCTATCTATCATCTATCCACCCATCTATATCTATCTATCTATCTATCTATCTATCCACCCATATCTATCTATCTATCTATCTATCTATCTATCTATCTATCTATCTATCTATCTATCTATCTCTATCTATCTATCTATCTATCTATCTATCTATCTATCTATCTATCATCTATCTATCTATCTATCTATCTATCATCTATCTATCTATCTATCTATCTATCTATCTATCTATCCACCCATCTATCTATATCTATCTATCTATCTATCTATCTATCTATCTATCTATCTATCTATCTATCTATCTATCTATAATATATATCTATCCACCTATATCTATCTATCTATCTATCTATCTATCTATCTATCTATCTATCTATCTATCAATCATCTATATCTATCCACCTATATCTATCTATCTATCTATCTATCTATCTATCTATCTATCTATCTATCTATCATCTATCTATTTATCTTCCTATCTATCTATATCTAGCCACCTAGTTAAACACTTTTAAACACTTTTTAAAAAAGATTTGAGTGTGAGACAACCCTGCACACATTTGAGTTCTTTGTTTTATGGCTTTCTTCTCCACACTTTTGAGCCCAGGGCCATAAAAGGTTTGCCTATCTTTCTCACAGAGAACCAAGGGTGCCCATAAAGGGTAGAGTCAAACACTTCAAGATGGCAACCTCAATGATGTGATCAAAGCCCCATCCAAATGAGGCACACCTAAAAAAACACGCTGAGCTGCAATTGCCTCCTTCCGGCCATTTTCTTGGCTGTTTTGAGAACTTCCTGTGTTCACTCCTGCAAACGACTCTCAGACAGTTTGATCTTTTCATTTTAATGAACCTTAAGACATACATGGTGGGTCTATGCTGGCTTGAGAACACTGTGTCCTATAAGGCAGTGGTTGCTGGCTGGAGAATTCTGGGAGTTGAAGTCCACAAGTCTTAAAGTTGCCAAGTTTGGGAACCACTGCTATAAGGTAATGTATTCTTTTTTTAAAAAATTCCTTTATTTGCTCAGTTTATATTCCAAGCTCAGGAGCTGAGGAAGCATTCATAACTCCCCCCTCCCACTATTTTTGTGCACGACAACTCTGAGGTAGGTTGGATTGATGGAGAATGAATGGCCTGAAGTTGCCCAACTGAGTTTCCAGGCTGAGTAAAGACCCAGGATTCTCCAAAGCCAGTCCAATGGCTTAATAAGTATAGCTCTTATAATCAGTGGTGAGATTCAAATAATTTAACAACCGGTTCTCTGCCCTAATGACCAGCTTGGTAGGTGTGGCTCGGTGGTCATGTGACCATGTGGGCGTGGCCAACTCAATGTCACTCTGGTCGATGGGCGCTTCGCCTTAGCTGTTAGAATGTAATAAGGGTTAACCGGAGAGGCAGTTTCTGTAAGCAGGGCAATAAAGATCAGGCTAGAAACTACCAGAATATTTCCTTCCTGCCTTCCTTACAGGATTAGCCCTGTAAAGTGGAAAAAAACAAAAGGAGATTTCTTCCAAGAACCGGTTCTTCGAACTGCTTAGAAAGTTAACACCGGTTCTCCCGAATAGGTGCGAACCGGCTGAATCCCACCACTGGTTATAATGCTGAACTGATGTAACAACTGATTCAATGACTTGAACTGTGCTAAAATGAAATATTCTTAACCTCGCCATCCAAAGAGTCGAGATAGAGTTGTATGTATACATGGCAAGGGGAAGGATAATGTCACAGAGACAGGGTTTTATAGAACAATGTGTCTTTTCTTGCATGGATATGCTAGGTTTTAAATGACTGCATTTTGTATAAATAAAGTATCTGCTTTCCCCCACCCTTTAATAAAATGACTCTTGTGTTGAATCTCCTTAAACAACGATTATTTGCTGTCCTGTCTGCAAGTGGGGAGAAACAAATTGCTTGCGTTATCATATATTCTGATTTTTAATCAGCCCAGGAACTGACAAAATTGCTGCATCTTTGAAAACACAACGAAGGATTCTGAAACATATTTTAAAATCCAGAAAAATGCAAGCTGTGCAGTAAAATGAACGATTAGCATAAGAAATTGCATACGTTTTGAAATCTCCCGTCACTTGCGGCCTTCCAGATGTCTGAACGGATCTTCTACACATTATTTTAACACATATAACTGACAACCCAACAGGAACCAAAATCTTAGCTAGAAATGGAAATTCCCAGTTCAATTCTTACTCATAAAAGTCCATTGGGGGCCCCATATAAGTAATCCTCTGCTTACAAAAGTTCATTTAGCGACCATTTGAAGTTGCAACGGCATGGAAAAAAGTGAGTTATAACCAGTGGTGGGTTTCTATTTTTTTTACTACCGGCTTGTGCACGCGTTCATGCGTGACACTTCTGCACATGCGCAGAAGCATCTGGGTGGATGGGCGAAGCCTCCAGACGCTGCTACTACCAGTTCACCCGATCTGGGCCAAACCGGGAGCAACCCACCTCTGTTTATGACCGTTTTTCACACTTACAACTGTTGCAGCATCCCCCTGGTCAAGTGATCAAAATTCAGATGCTTGGCAACTCATATTTATGACAGTTGCAGTCTCCTGAGAGTCATGTGATCCTCTTTTGCGACCTTCTGATAAGCAGTCAGCGGGGAAGCCGGATTCAATTAACAACTGTGTTAGCAACTTAACAACTGCGACAAAATTGCAAAATGGGGCAAAACTCCCTTAAGAAATGTATCACTTAGCAACAGAAGGCTCAGTTGTAGTCGTAAGTCGAGGACTTTTTCTATAACATTCAGCAATGTATGTTAAACAGCACCTACAAATGATGTTGGGTTGAGCTCGGAGCGTGGCGATTTGGTTGCAAACATTTCATCCCCATTTGAGGAGACCTCTTCAGAACGCTTTGGATTGTGCTTGTCTAAAGACCAGCACTCCCCCAGACAAACACAATCCAAAGCGCACTGAAGAGGTCTCCTCGAATAGGAATAGCAATAGAGGAGGAAGTGTGGTAGTCAAGGTCAGCATCAAGAGAGAGGGGGGGAGGGGGAGAGAGGGAGAGAGAGGGGGGGGCGGAGCCTTGGCTGTTCATCAGACCTCAGATGGAGAGTCAACAGTGTCCAGGTCTGGAGGTGGCTGATGAGAAAGAGGAGGTACAGCTGGGTCCAGTGCCTAACATGCGGATGCACAGAAGACAGAGGAGAGAAGACAGAGGAGAGGAGAGCAGTGGAAATCTGCGGGCTGATCCTTGGGATGGAAGAGCCACTGCTGCTAGCAAAGCCTCACCCTAGCTCTTGGGATAAAAGGCAGGGGGCGGAGATGAATAGATATGGCAGACAATTATTCCTCTCCCTGCTGGACATACTTGTTAGCCTACATTGAGACAGAAACTCTCGATGCTGGCGCTCCTAATATCTACTTGCAGGATCATTGACTTAAAATACAGAGGGTTTGTCATGTTTGCGGAGCTGGGTCAGAACACCGATGTTCTAGTTTCTATTCAGAGAAATTGCATCTGAATTCCTCCCTCCTGGTAAATTGTATGCCGGGACTAAAAGCCTACGCAGCATCTGTACCGCCATATTTCCATGTGGCAAGAGCGGCTCGCACAGAGGGAATTGTTAAGTTTCGCGATGAGGCAACTGAGGAGACAGAATAAATGTTAACTTTGCTAACAGAACCAACACGAAACAGCCTGACAACTCTATTTATATGAGAGCTGTCAAGTTAGCAACCAATGGGAAGACGGCAGCTCTCCCGCCCTAATGCCAGCCGCGCTGGAACCAATCCGAATGCAGGCTTTGTTAGATTGACACTCTTGGGCAGAGCCCAGCGTATTTAGCAGGAATGAACAAACATCTCACTGCTGCACACACACACACACACACACACACACACACACACACACACACACAAACACACGTTACTGGCGTCTTGGAAATGGGCAAACTCCTTGCATTAGCAACAGGAAGAATAGAATAGAATAGAATAGAATAGAATAGAATAGAATTCTTTATTGGCCAAGTGTAATTGGATGCACAAAGAATTTGTCTTTGGTGCATAAGCTCTCAGGGTACATAAAGAAAAATAAAATATAATACATTCAACAAGAATCATAAGATACAACACTTAGTGATAGTCATAGGTTACTAATAAGCAATCAAATCATAGATAAAGGTTCCCCTCGCACATATGTGCCAGTCGTTCCCAACTCTAGGGGGCAGTGCTTATCTCCGTTTCAAAGCCGAAGAGCCAGCGCTGTCCAAAGACGTCTCCATGGTCATGTGGCTGGCATGACTAAACACTGAAGGAGCACGGAACTCTGTTACCTTCCCACCAAAGGTGGTCCCTATTTTTCTATTTGCATTTTTACAATGCTTTTGAACTGCTAGGTTGGCAGGAGCTGGCACAAGTAGCAGGAGCTCACTCCATTACGCAGCACTAGGGATTCGAACCTTTCTGATTGACAAGCTCAGCCACTGAGCCACTGCGTCCCTTGAATTCCATCTACCCTGGAGTATTAACCTACTTGAACTGATGACTCTCAGTCATACAGCTAGAGTTGTCTTCAAATCATGGCAACTGGACTTTCGTTGTTGTGGTTGCTTGAAACACTTCTATGGGGTCCCCTTAACCAAATTGCTCTTGGAGAAACAACAAAACATTTCAAACCAAAAAGAAATCCAGTTGCCATGACGCAACTTCCAGATAACCTACCCATACTTGAGTTTTGCCTTTGATGTTTCCCATCCAATCTTTTCTCTTAAAGGGCCCTCCTTTTCCAGATCTCTCTGATATTGGAATTGTTAGCATGAGATCTGATCTACCCTAACTAGAAATGAAGACATGCCCAAAGCCTTATCACAATGCAAACATTCTATCATTGGTTAAATTTATATTTATCCACAAAGAAATTTGGGTAGACCAAGGTTGCCCTGATTTATTTTTTATTTTTTAAATACTTAATCTCTCCCTTGGTATAGCTGACAAAGTAAGGAGAGAGCCCGTGGCTCAGAGCAGAGGTCACCAATGTTTTGGACCTCAGGGACCATTAAATTCATAATTTTAAATCCCGCGGACCATTAAGATGATCTGCCGAATGACTGGCTGGGTGGGCGTAGCTAGGTGGTCATGTGACTGGGTGAGTTGGCAAAACAGCTCAGTTCAAATTGGATCTGACTGAGGAGGAGGCTCAGTAGAAGCACCTCACTGAGGACTACGAGCATAGGCTTTCCAAGCAGAGGGAAGACCTGTGGGAGTGCAAGGCCAGGTACCGGTGCCTGGAGGCTCAGCTGGCTGCGATGGTCAGCCAGTACAAGGCCATGATGCAGTCCCACTGGAACGAGACCCTCCGGCTCTTTTCCACCAGTGGTGCTTCCCTCCAGCCTTTGCCCAAAGCCCCACACCAGGAGGCTGAAGCAGACCTCAAGTCGGAATTTCTGCCCCCCTCCGACCCACACCAAAAGACCCCAAAGGGGGGAGACTCTCGGCAGCAGCACAAACATTCATTGCACGTATCCAGCCCAGGGTCCGTAGTTTGAGGACCCCTGATTTAGTGCAATATAAAAAATGCAAATAATTTTTCTGCGGACCACCAAGATTTTCCACAGACCACCAGTTGGTGACGGCTGACTTAAAGGTCAATACATCTACCTAATACGTAAGTAGCTTGGGTTCAAATCCCAGTAAGGGTATGGCTAGCTGATGAGAGCTAAATAGCTTGAAATAGATCTATACTAGTCTCCTTTTATTTCTTTGTCGGTCAATATAAATTTAACACAGAAATAGTTTGTCACAAAAGCAACTGCCTACGAAGGCTCCTGGACTGGGGCTGAAAGGTGAAAGTGGAAGCAGTCCAGTGGTGGGTTTCAAAAATTGTTCGAGCCTACTCTGTGGGTGTGGCCTCCTTTGTGGGAGTGGCTTGCTGCCCATGTGACCAGATGGGAGTGGCTTGCCACCCATGTGACCGGATATGAAGATGCCGACGACACTTGTCAGAACCACCTTAAATTACCTCACACACAGCACTTGCCTGCATAAGAATATGATGTAAACTTGTTTTTTAAAAGGCATCTTTGGTTTGCGTTAAAACAACTTCAACACACGCAATGTTCTGATTGCACCACAAACGCAGTAGTCATCCTTACCTTTCACAGAGGCACTGAGTTTTATAAATATGAGCATGATAGTGTAGAATAATCATATCCAAGGACCAGTGGTGGGTTTCAAAAGATTTTGGAAACTCTTCTATAGGTGTGGCCTGCTTTCCGGGTCCACTGGTGGAACCTCTTCTAACCGGTTTGGTAGATTTGACGAACCGGTTTTACCGAATAGGTGCGAACTGGTAGGAACCTACCTCTGAAGCAGTCCCATATTTGGGTACATCAGGTTGCCCTGATTTAAAAAAAAACACCAACACTTAATTCTAGCATTGGCTTACCCAGATCATCTAAAATATCATCTGTGCCCTGCAGGCTGAGGGCACATTATAGAAACCACAGTGAATCATACCAGACACAAATAAATGCTTCTTTTGCTGGACTGCAAAAGATGTAGTAGTACTTACTTGTGTAGAAGTGGGATTCTGCTGGTTTCTATCAACAAGCAGCTCATAAGACCAGGTTACATTGCCTAAGAGGGGCAAAATGCATCCATTAACAATTTCTATTGAAACAGGAGGACCTAAACTCATCAAGGAAGCAGCAGATCCACTCAGAGGACTCCAATTAATGGCTCCACAAAAGATCTTGTTGTGCATTGCGGGCTACATGTTGCTCTAAAGCAAGGATTTTAAGTGGCCTTGAATATTTCCTGTTGTGGTCAGCCCTCCTTGAAATCATAATTCCTCCTCCAGTTGCCTCTTCCCAAAGCCCATTGGTCATTTTTCTCCATAGCAACCACTTTCCTAGGAAGCCAAGTGGGGAGTAAGTTCAGGGATACCAATTTAGGTCAGTCTGCTTTTGAGAAAATGGAAGTGGAGAAGCGAGGCACACGGTGGCTCAGTGGCTGTCTTAGCTGAGCTTGTCAATCAGAAAGGTTGGCAGTTCGTCGGTTCGAATCCCTAGCGACCCGTAAGGGAGTGAGCTCCCATTACTTATTTTGCCAACCTAGCAATTCAAAAAGCATGTAAAAAATGCAAGAAGAAAAATAGGGATCACCTTTGGTGGGGACAGTAACAGCGTTCCATGCACCTTCGTCATTGAGTCATGCCAACCACATGACCATGGAGACAGCGCTGGCTCTTCCCACCAAAGGTGGTCCCTATTTTTCTACTTGCATTTTTTACATGCTTTCGAACTGCTAGGTTGGCAGAAGCTGCGACTAGTCACGAGAGCTCACTTTGTTATGTGGCGCTAGGGATTTGACCCGCTGAACTGCCGAGCTTCTGATCGACAAGCTCAACGTCTTAGCTGCAATATGCTCTATACGAGTCTGTCCTTGAAAACTACTTGGAAGTTACAACCGATCAGAATATAGTGGCACAAACAGTGTTGGTTTGGCCATGTCACACTTGGTATATCAACTACACTGTCTTCCAGTTTTCTTCCATGTGCAATTCAATATGATGGTTATTATCTTTGGAACCTTACATGGCATAGGACCAAGTTATCTGTGGGACCTAAGGACATTTGTCCATCTCACCAGAGTACATAGAGAGGGATGGGCATGCTTCTGATCACTTATGCTATGTAAGCTTCCCGTTGGGAGAGCGAGTACGTTCAGAGAAGCATTGTGAGAGTTGTGTTGGAGAACACACAAACCAGCATACAGAGACATTGCAGTTTAAATAGGCTTTTACTTTCGTGGAAATAGAGGTATCAGAGTCCATCAAACTGTCCAAGTCATACACGGATAAGACAGTCAGTCATCAATGTCTTTCAGTTAAAGGATAATCCAAATAACATAGTCCAGTATCATATAATCAGTTCAGTACTCAAAGTTTGCTAGCAGTTGCAAAACTTACAATAGCTCACAGCACTTTCTAACAGCCAGCTTCCAAAAACACTCAGATCAGATCAGCCCAGCATCTAACGAACAAAGAGAGAGCTAACAGTCATTCTGGCTCCCTCTTATGGCCAATTGAGGAAAAGAGCAACCAATCATATTTTACAGTATGATTTAAAGAAACAGGTACAACATTGTTACATGGTTTATATATTGCCAACCCAACCGTTAGATTATATTCCTAACAACTTCCCTTAAATGTTGCCCTCTTGTGGGTCTTTGGAAGTGTGTCTTTTCCATTGCAGCCTCTGCCCTATGGAATATCCTTCTCTCTAAGACCCAACAGGCTCCACCCTTCTCTATTTCTGGAGAGCCCTTAAAACAGCATGGCTGGCTGGGGAATTCTGGGAATTGAAGTCCACAGGTCTTAAGATTGCCTAGGTTGAACACCCCTGCCTTAAAACCTGGCTCTTCAACCAGGTGTTGTGGCAGAATGAAACTGGGGTGGGATGTGAATGTGGGCTCTGCTGCCAGATTTCCCCCCTCATTTTCAGTTTTATTGTTTACACAATTTTGTATTGTTTTCTGCCTTCTGGTTGGTTGTAAGCTGCCCAGGGTTGTTTTTAAGATGGGCGGCGATGTACAAATACATCAATTGCTCTCGCCAACCTGTGCTAGAAGTTCTTCCAAGTAATTAAGCACCGTCAGTACTTTGCTCTGCTTTCATACCACACTTCACCGGTGTTGCCACCAAAGTTTGCCAGCAAGACCAGATTGCGCACACGAAGCATCTGTTAAAGCACAAGGAACATTCTGTGCAGCTGACAAACCGCAGTGTAAGTTGTGCTCCACAAGGCTGGGTTGGCAATGGCTGCAAAGGAGGTTTACACCCTAAAGTAGCATGGTGACATTTTGATGAACCACTCACATTCCAGTTACAAGCCTTGGTTAACACACACTCTCCCCAACATGGTTGCCCCCAATAATATGGTTCATGGTGTCAACCCACCCTGTAATTTTAGTGCATTAACTCCCTCTCCATCATATTTATTTGTTAATTCCGCTCCCTCCCCGGATCACAGAATGTGACGTATTCTCTTTTGTTGATAGCTCCGATGCAATCAGAATTTAAGTCGATCACATTGGCCCTCAAATCAGCTGCATTCCATGAACTGTGGCAGAAATACCACGCTTCCTAAATGCCTGGGCCCATTTTGCTGAAATTTCATGCCAGATGCTTTCCAAGACTTCCTTGCAATAAAGTTTCGGTTTTATTTCCTTTAATCTAATAAAAACTGGGTGAATAAAAGGCTGAATGTTTTATAGAAAGAGAGAAAGCTCATCTTTTCAGGTTGCTTCCCCCCGCCACCCCCAACCAGCGCAAGTCACTGTCTCTGTGAGATGACTTTGGCAGGTGGGAACAAAGGACCTTTCAAAATTCTCCACCCAGTTTATGGCAGGAAAGTGGGAGGGGCATGCGGGAAAGATTTATTGGAATTGCTCCAGGCAAGGGAGAAATTCTTCAAGAAAGACAGGATTTTCTTAGAAAGGGCAAACAGAGCATAAGTCATAAGTCTGGAAGGGACTTTGGAGCAAGGGTGGGATTCAGCTGGTTCAGACCAGTTTGCCTGAGCCAGATGCTAATTTTACATCTGGTTCGTCGAACCGGTAGTTGTAAGGACTGGCTGGCCCCATCCACCTGCCAGGAGTCTCCACGCAGCCCGTTTTGGATGCCAGGTAAGTGCACGGCCTCCCGAAACTTCAGAAACGGGCTCGTTCCCAGCAGTGGTGGGTTCCATATCCCATCGTAACCGGTACACTGAGATGGGGCTGGGCGTCCACCAAGTGCCCTGTACATGCATGCACACCCACCACCCTGTGACGCTCCAGCATTGCGCAGGCGCCGTACACTGCGTGTGCATGTGCAAATAACCCGGTTGGGTCAAATACAGGTAAGGAATGCAGGTGGGTGGCCCTCCAAAGCACTGTTCCGGTACAGTGCCTGCTGCTCCCAGCAGGAACCGGTACGCCCATACCATACCAGCTGGAACCCACCACTGGTTTCCGTCCTCCAGAATGCCTCCGGAGCTTGGGGGAGGCCATTTTCACCTTCCTGAAGGCTCAACGAAAGCCCCCAGAGCCTAGGGAGGGTGAAAACGTGCCCCCACCATTGTGCAGGAGGCCAAGTAGGCCACGCCCACCATGGTCACGCCCATGCCCACCCAGCAACGGTAGCAGAAAACCGGTTGCTACATTTTTTCAATCCCACCCCTACTTTGGAGGCCTTCTAAACTAATGTCCTGCCCAAGGTAGGAGATCTTGTTCCATCCCAGACCAGTGGCTGCCCAATCTTGGCTTGAAAACCTCCAGCCATGGAGCACCCATAACAAATGGAGACATTTGTTACCAATACTTCAGTGTGGGATAAATGAGCTGAACAAAGTATGGACCCAATATCTATTAGTCTGCGATCTTAACTTGCCTATTCGATGTCCCACCATCCCATCCTTGCAAAAATACCTGAAGGAGGAAGGTTGGTAGATACAGAACTGGCAGGTGGCAGCAGCATCCAGAGAGCAGTTGGAGGTATGATGGAGGTAGGGTTTGAAAGCTCTATTGTGGAGACTGCTGCCGATTGAAAAATGGGCATAGCTGGATGTTGGGCACCAATGGGGAAATATTCCGATCAACCAGCAAAGGAGGTGTAGGTTGCATGTGATGATTTAAGCTGCAACCAACCAGGCTGACTGTTGATTTCATCCAGATTCCTAGGAACACAATTCCTACAGACTCAAAACTGTTGGTTAGACCATCCAGAAATTGTGGGGTGTCGGGTGGTCCATTCTTTCCCTAACCAACTGGATGTTAGGTGGAAAAGAATCAGGACCATTCATAAGGTTGGCACAGAGGTTTATTCAAACCTAGACACAAGAATCTGGTTGACTGAAGTTCCAGACCAAATTGGCACCAGATAAGGATCAATGCAATTCAAGGGGAGTTCAACTTGGAGCACTTGTGGGAACGCAACAACTCTAAGCTCATGATGCACTTAACTCCACCCACACCCCCAGCTCTGTCTGCTCTTCTCCTACACTGGGTTTGATGTTCAGTTTAATTGAATTAATTCAGGATTCAAATGGAATCCTTCTGAAAAATCTACCCAGAGTCACCATGATTGAAATAAGAACATGATTCTCTCCCCCACTGCATGTTATATTAGTTACCACGGGACCCAAACTCCCATCCTCATAGATAAAACCAAACTTTTATTTACTATCCATCTGTAGTTCTGACACTCGCATTAGATTAAGATTGTAAAGTGGGGGGCATAAATAAGTCTTTTGCTTATTCCGTAAGCTCTTCTTATAGGTTAGAGTAAAATATGATTACAGATAATTACCAGATAATCTGGAAAAGTTGGAGTTGTTCTAGATGTGTGTGTGTCTGTGTGTGTGTGTGTACGCATGTGTGTATCTATTTAAATCAGTTCTTTTTCCTGATTAGCTCCCACACTCTGTTGCATTTAATAATAATCAATGCCTGAAAAACAAGCTGCAATTGATTACTGTAGCAAGTTGAGTTCCGTTCATTAGAGAAAGGCATTGTACTCATTCCTTGGTTCTGGTTCAAAAACAGGAACTGATAATTAATCACACAGAGTGTAGAAGACAACCTGGAAGGAAACACACTGCTTTGCCCTGTATGGAGGCCATCGCTCCATAAATAAATTGCATCTCCTGCATAAATGCAAATGAGTGAACAGCCACTGGTGCAGAGAAGGAGACGCCGAGCTGGAGCCTGAGGGAAACAACCCTCAGGAGACCCCCTACTGTTCTTCTGCTTTCCTCTTGCTCCTTCCTTGCACCAGCTTCACGCATTTCATATCTTGAAAGACGGAGGGAGAGGAAAGGCTTTCCTGGAGAGGAATTCATTGTAAATTAAATAAAAGGGGTTTATCAGGACGAGGACTCGGCTTCGTGCTGCTGGGGAAGCCTAGATCAGAACAATTTCAAGGTCTGGGATGCTAGATATGGGGCGATTCCCAATCTGAAGTTGAAATATTTCCCAATATGTCCTTTCCCCCAGAATATGTTCTCTACCAACAGTAAATATTGCTATTTCCCCGAGGAGGAAATCATTCCATTTCCAGCAAGTTCCTTCTGCCCGTACTTGGAAGGATGGATGGAATTGCAGAATCCAAAGCTTCAGACAGTGGAGAGAGACTGAATTTTGCCCCAGTCGTGGCTCCCTCCAAGATGAAGATCCACTTTTCTAGGCACAGTCCAAGCTCGGAATGGGCCAACCCGCTGCAGTCAACTCACCACAGGACAAGTTGCTGTGGGACAATTCAACAATTCAATTGAATGACTTAAAATAGTTTAAAAAGTATTTTCATTTCTGTCACTCGCATTTTGTTTTGTCCCTCCTTTGACATCTTTTCTTTAATAGCAATAGCACCTAGACTTATATACCGCTTCACAGTGTTTTACAGCCCTCTCTAAGCAGTTTACAGAGTCAGCTTATTGCCCCCAACAATCTAGGTCCTCATTTTACCCACCTCGAAAGGATGGAAGGCTGAGTCAACCTTGAGCCTGGTGATTAATGAATCTATTCCTCCATTTCTTCAATGTTAGTGTAACTCTTGTCTTGCGGCAAGTTGTCCCTGGTGAGTTGGACTTAGCGAATATGTCATAGAGTAGACGCATCCAAGCTTGCCTTCCTTGTCAAGTCAATGGAAAAGGAGATTCCAGGGAGCAAAGCAGTGCTGCCATCTGGTGGCTCAAAAAGTAATTGATCCGATTTACAGAGAGGCATTCAAGAACAAGAAAGGGGATTTATTTTTGGTCATATAACATAACCAGAACAGAATAAGAGAGTTGGAAGGGACCTTGGAGGTCTTCTAGTCCAACCCCCTGCACAAACAAAAGACCCTATACTATTCTGGACAAATGGCTGTCCAATATCTTCTTTAAAACCTCCAAGTGATGGAGCAGCCACAAATTGAGGGCAACCCTTCCAATCACTTCAGTCTAAAAACAAGCATGATGATGATCATCAATACCACCGTTTCTCCCAACTACGACCTCGTCTAGGAGCAGCAGCATCACCTGCAATAGTACAGGAAGTCCTTGACATATGACCACAATGGGGACTTTAGAATTTCCATTGCTAAGCAGGGCGGTTGTTAAGGGAGCTGCACCCAATCTTACGAATTTTGCTTGCTATGGCTGTTAGGTGAATCACTGCAGTTATTCAGTGACTCACGTAAGTTTACCACCAGTTCACCACGCACCGAAACTGGAAGCGTGCGCGTGCGCACTCTCGCTTCCTGAGCACGCGCCTTCCTCACGCGCACTTGGCTCGCACATGTGGCTTGCACACATGTGTATGGCTTAGCAAATGTGGCTAATTAATTAATTAATTAATTCCAGTGTAAAAATAGGACAAGCTGAATATATTAATAGAGAGTAGAAATACACCGAAGGGAGGAGTAGAGGGATAGAAGAAAGAGGGGTACTAGAGAGGGTGGGAGAGAGGATTGGAGGGAGGGTGAGAAGGAAGGGAGGGAGTGTACCGGGAGAGAGGAGTGGTAGAGGGGGAGGGGAAGTAGGGTAGAGGGGAATGATGGAGGGAAGATGGAAAGTTGGAGTGGGGCAAAAGAAAGGGTGTATGGAGGGTCGAAGAGGTACATTGGGTTTCTATTTTGGGGGGTATTGTTGACAAGAGGAATGGCTGTGTTTATTGTTTAATGTTATATGGCCCCGGTTGTGCACAGTATATATGTGACTGTACGAAAATGAAAATGGAAAATAAAAACACATTTACACAGAAAATGTGGCTAAATAAGACGACAGAGAGCCAGGGCGATGGAGCAGGTCCACCTCCACCCGCAGGTCACCGCTACTAGTTCGCTTGAACTGGTCAAATACCACCCCTGATGTGGCCATTAAGCCAATCTGGCTTCCCCATTGACTTTGCTGGGAAGGTTGCAAATGGTGATCACAAGACCTCTCCCCCCCCCCCCCCATGTTGTAACCATCATAAATACATGCTGGGTGGTCAAAGTTTGATCATGTAACCAGGAGGATTCAGCGATGGTCGCGCAAAGGAAAGGACCAGCTGTAAGTCATTTGTTTCAGTGCAGTTGTAACTTTGGTTACTCAACAGAAGGTTTCTGTTAAATGAATCTACCTGCTTCATTTGATTTCTTTAAGGGCCTGCTCTATAGGGGGGGCTGTGAAAATATTTACAGACCCTTCGCATCCTGGACATAAATTTTTCATCTCCTACCCTCAAAACGATAAGAGCACTGCACACCAGAACAACTAGACTGAAGAACAGTTTTACCCAAACAGCATCACTCTGCTAAACGAATAACTCCCTCAATACTATCAAACTATTTACTAAGTCTGCATTACTATTAATCTTCTCATCGTTCCTATCACCCATCTCCTCCCACTTATGACTGCAGGACTGTAACTTTGTTGCTTGTATCTTTATGATTTAATTTGATTGCTTATTTGTACTTTATGACTATCATTAAGTGTTGTACCTTTGATTCGTAATGAATGTATCTTGTCTTTTTATGTATACTGAGATCATATGCACCAAAGACGAATTCCTTGTGTGTCCAATCACACTTGGACAATAAAGAATTCTATTCTATTCTATTCTATTCTAATTGGGGTAATAGGAAACCTCCTGGTTTAGTGACTAAAGAAAATCAAACCAATATTTATTCCCAGTGCCGCACATAAAAATCTACAGAATGAAGGCAATCCAGGTAGGTTTACAAATATGAAAATTTAAGCAGGCCCAGGCAATTGCCAACTTATTCAGTGCTGGCATTTTTAAAAAAAAGAATAATACAGTACAAAGATCCAGGAGAAGAAAAGTTGTTTTTGGTTTGAAGAATATATAAACTTGTGCTCAAACATAGCTCTTAAAAGAATTGAAGGCTGTACATAATTCTAAAACATTTCGAGGGAGCCTAATGACATCTACCCACTACAGATTGTTTTAAGGTTTTTTTTTTAATGTTTCAGTGTTTATTATTAAATGTTAATCGATTCTCCCAAATTGTTGCAGTAGAGCTCAGCTGTCACTTTCTAAGCCTCACCAACAGCAAAACAGAGTCTATTGGGCAAATATTTATATTGCACAGTATAATACACCGTATCTCTAAGTGCTGCCCTTTCTAGGGAGAAATTTATTAAATTTACATGCCCCCATCTCACTACCCAGAGCAAAATGAGTGATGCAGGGTTTCCCAATAAAACTAGAGGCTAAGATGATTCAACCTGCACCATCATCCCCATAGTCCCTAGCTACTGGAGAGCTTTTCTAGCCGAGGTGGCGCAGTGGTTAAATGCAACACTGCAGGCTACTTCCTCTGACTGCAGTTCTGCAGTTCGACTGTTCAAATCTCACCGGCTCAGGGTTGACTCAGCCTTCCATCCTTCCGAGGTGGGTAAAATGAGGACCCGGATTGTTGTTGGGGGCAATATGTAAACCGCTTAGAGAGGGCTGAAAGCCCTATGAAGCGCTATATAAGTCTAACTGCTATTGCTATTGCTATTTTCCTACCAAGTTCCCTACAGCTGTTCAAAATCAACAAGAAATATCTAGTGCTTTCTAGGCAGGGGTGTTAAAGTGGCGGCATGAGGGCAAGATCAGATGCGTCATGCGCGGGCCGCACCCACCCCAGTTCCACGAAGGGAAAAAAGCATCATGTGATAGCAATGTGACGTGGCACGTTTGACACCCATGTTTTAGAGTTTGGCACTGGTGTTGATCTATCAACTTCTGAAAACATGGGAAAGGCCCAGGAGTTGCAAGAACCATCTGGATAGAAGATGCTGATTCCCAGAAACATGTTTAAGTGCTATTTTCATGTATCCATGTAACAGAGGCTGCTTCTAGTTTCTAGAACTAGATCAGTGGTCTCTATGTTGGTCTATACAGGTGCAGACAATCACAGGAATGCTTGTTTCCATCAAACAAGAAGAGGCCTAAAATTTGTTTTACCAGGAACAGCCAGTCCAAATCCTTCCTAGTTGTTTTGACCTAGGCTTCCCAAAAGCACGGAGCAGACTCCTTGTCCCAATAAAATCCCTTTTATTTAATTTAAAGGGAATTCCTCTCCAGCAAAGTCCCAGCCAACAGTCTTTCAAGAGATTTCACAACTACAGACCTTTATCAGGCTTGGAGAGCTGCCAGGCCGTTATCTTCAAAACGCCACCACAATGTAGCAGCAATTACTTGGCAAGAAGTCAGGAACAGATCTTCACTCTAATGAATTGAACTAATTGTCTCCTGCAAACTCCCCTCCCCTTTCGCTCCTCTTTATTCCCTATGGGAGGGGCCATTCACCATCTACCTGTGCTTTTACTCCGGAATCGGCCCTTGTTCCTTAGCTGTTCCCTTCTCCTGGCAACTCTGCGCATGCGCACACTGGGAACAGGCTCCAGCTGTTCATCTGCCCCACTGATATCTGACTCCAAAGGCAGCTGATAACTGTCAGATAGTCCCATCTCTGCCTCTGACACAGAGCCCTCATCAGAGCCTTCCCCAGATTCCAGGACTGGCCCATGTTCCTCCCCAACCTCCTCACTGTCCGAATCTCCTGCCAGATCCACTGGCGGGCAACAACACTAGTATAAATACTTCCATTTCCCACCATCCAGTCAGAGTTGAAGAAGCTTCTTGGATGAGAAGCAAAACGTCTTCAAAGAAAAAACAGAAAGTCCAGATGCCTCTTGAAAAAACACCTTTGGGACAACCATGACTGAGAATCTTCATAGTTTGCCAATCCATACCAAGCTTTCCTAATCAAGAACAAGTACAGATAGTCCTCAACTTACAGCAGTTTGTTTAGCGATCATTCGAAGTTACAACAGCAGGGGGGGGAAGTGACTTATGACCATTATTTGCACTTACGACCATTGTAGCATCATGTGATTAAAATTCAGATGCTTGGCAAGCAACTCATATTTATGAAGGCTGCAGCGTCCAGGAGTCACGTGATCCCCCTTTGCAAAGTCAACGGGAGGCCCGATTCACTTAACAACTAGTTTAACTAACAACTACAGTGATTCACTTAACAACTGTGTCGAGAAAGGTCATGAAATGGGGCAAAACTCACTGAACATCTGTCTCAGTTAGCAACGGAAATTTTGATTTCAATTGTGGTTGTAAATCGAGGATTACCTGTATCTGACGACTTCAATCTATGTAGTAGAAGCTGTTATCTTAGCCCTGGCAAGTAAGTACAAGTTGCAAGATCTAACATTTGTTGTTCATAGTGCAATTCGGGAATTGTCTGAAGGTGACACATTGATCTGGAGCCTCAGGCTGCACAGACAATCTGGACTTTCCAGCTCTACCTGAATTTGATAGGGATTTAATCTGAGACACCTCGCATGCAGGTATTTGCACTGGGCTTCAGCAGAGACTGTGATTCTGTAACATACATGAAATACATGGAAATTTTTTACATAATGGACAAAAACCTCTAGAGAAATTGGTCTGTTTTTTTTTTTTGAATAAATGGCTAAAAAAGCCCAAACATTCCTGGATTGCATCTTATAAGATCATTCTTAAGTAAGGTAAAGGTTCCCCTCGCACATATGCGCTAGTTGTTCCCAACTCTAGGAAGTGATGCTCATCTGTTTCAAAGCCAAAGAGCCAGCGCTGTCCAAAGACGTCTCCATGGTCACATGGCCGGCATGACTAAACACCGAAGGCGCACAGAACACTGTTACCTTCCCACCAAAGGTGGCTCCTATTTTTCTACTTGCATTTTTGCATGCTTCTGAACTGCTAGGTGGGCAGAAGCTGGACAAGTAACAGGAGCTCACTTTGTTACGCAGCGCTAGGGATTCGAACCGCCAAACTACCGAACTTTCTGATCGACAAGCTCAGCGTCTTAGCCACTGAGCCACCGCATCCCTTGAATGATCCCTGCAAGATCATTCTTACAACCCACTTATCTCCTGGCAGTACAATGGTGCAGCTAAACTCCGTATCAGGTATTATGCTGAGGCTGTGGATATAGCAGGGTTCATTTTCCCTGCCTTCTTTTGTAAATTGGCCGCTGGTAGTGCAAGTTCAATTCTAGGCATTCAAATCTCTCAATGACCAAATATCCTGGGGCATTCAGCATTACCTTGTAAGAAGCCTTGTTATTAAATACACCAGTGTTTCTCAACCATGTCCATTTTAAGATGGGTGGACTCCAACTCCCAGAATTCCACTACCTGCTTTGCAAACAAACATCAGGTTGGTTTTGAGAACCCTAACATGAGAAGCTTGCCCAGTGTTCAAGTGGAATTGAAGCAGGACACATGACAAGAGTGGCTTTTGCTAACACCTCTTCTTCACCCAAAGGGATGCGGTGGCTCAGTGGCTAAGACGCTGAGCTTGTCGATCAGAAAGGTCGGCAGTTCTGCGGTTCAAGTCCCTAGCACCATGTAAGGGAATGAGCTCCCGTTACTTGTCCTAGCTTCTGCCAACCTAGCAGTTGGAAAGCATGTAAAAAATGCAAGTAGAAAAATAGGAACCACCTTTGGTGGGAAGGTAACAGCGTTCCTTGCGCTTTCGGCGTTTAGTCATGCCGGCCACGGAGACGTCTTCGGACAGCGCTGGCTCTTCGGCTTTGAAACTGAGGTGAGCACCACCCTCAAGAGCCAAAAACGACTAGCATGCATGTGCATGGGAACCCTTACCGTTACTCTTTCAAGAAACTTAAAAAAAAACTCTGCAAAGTCTATAATCAGGCATCATTTTCCTTCAAAATAAACAAATTCAGTCAAATAAACATGCAAAGGTTTATTTATCCAGATGACAGTCCTAATGAAGTTGTACTTTAATCCTGATTCCTAGACCAAGGAGCCTGACTCCACGAAAAGGCAGCTTCCATTTGCCTTAGAAATCACAAGGCAATACCAGTCTAGCTCCACCTGTTGACTTCATTAGAAATAATTTCCCTTTTGAAATACTACTGCTTCAGGGGTGGGTTTCAGGCGGTTCGCGGCGGTCCCCGCGAACCGGTTGGTCGGCGAACCCGGAAGTAAGTAACTTCCGGGAACGCCGAAGGATCCACCCGCCCGCCCGCGTTTCTTACCCAGTTTTGACGAGTTCTGCGCTTCCACGCATGCGCAGAACGCATACAGCGCCTGCACGATCCTCCAGGAGCAGCTGGAGCATCGCACAGGCGCTAGTACGCATGCGTGCACTGCGTGTGTGCACGAGGACACCGCCGGCCCCGTTCCAACCGGACCGGTTGGAATGGGGCGAGAAACCCACCCCTGTACTGCTTGCATCCAGTTGCAACCAACCTGAGACAGGTAGTCCTTGACGTACAACCACAATTGAGCCCAATACCACTGGACGACATTGCCAGATCTCGCTGCTTTAGCAGAGTAAGGAAGATACTCAGAAATGATTCATACCCTGGCCAGGTTCTCTTCGCACTTCTACCATCGGGCAGCAGACATTGAAGCATAGCAGCCGAACAAATAGGTTTAAAAATAGTTTCTATCCTTGGGCTGTCAGACTCTCAAACACAACCACAATCACTCCGCAGAAACGTATGATAGTTTTTCTTTTTCTTATCTTAATTACTTGCATAGGGATTATTCTTTATACTATTTATGTTGTTCATATTTGTTGTCATGGATTGCACCAGAGGCTAAAGCCAATTTCGTTGTACGATGTACGATGACAATAAAGGCTATACTACTACTAGGCATTTATTGAGTTGTGCCCCATTTTATAACATTTCTTGCCACAGTTAAGTGAAGCACTGCAGTTGTTAAGTGAATTATAGGCCACTAAGTGAACCAGGCTCCCCCAATTGACCCAAATTGTCAGAAGTCAGCTGGGAAGTTTACAAATGACAATCACAGGATCCCGGACAGAGCAATTGTCATAAATGTATGCCAGTTGCCAAGTGCCTAAATTTTGATCACGTGACCATGAGGATGTGAAAAACGGTCATAAATCACTCTTTTTAGTGCGTTGTAACTTCGAGTGGTCACTAACCAAAAGGCTGTAAGTCAAGGACCACTTGTAGTTGCCAAACTGAGCACAGATAGGCATCGGGCCCATTCATCAGGTAAAAGACTAAAAGAAAACCTTGTGCATATGGCATGGCAGACTAAATTGGGAGAGGGGACACCATACGACTTGCTATAAACGCTTCTGCTTTTAATCAAAAGCTGGGTTATGCTTCTAAAAACAAACAAATATATACTTGCTATTTGTAGGCATGGATAAAGACATATCACCAAGGGATAGTTTCCAGGAACTGGTCATTATCCATCACCTACTCACAACCTGTAATTTATGGTAGTATTTAGATCTCCTTTGCAATCCTTAGCTTGGAAACTCACATTCTTTTCTAATTACCCAGTTTCAGCACTTTGAAGTACAACTGCAGCATACACACCGGTAGTAGAGATAGTTCTTGACTTACAACTATCTGTTTAGTGATTGTCCAAAGTAACAATGGCATTGAAAATTAGCAATAGCGCTTTGACTTATATACCGCTTCACAGTGCATTTACAGCCCTAAGCGGTTTACAGAGTCAGCCTATTGTCCCAACATCTGGCTCCTCATTTTATCGACCTCAGAAGGATGAAAGGTGGACTCAAACTTGAGCCTGGTGGGATTTGAACTGCCAAAATTCAGCCAGCCCACAATCAGCAAAAGTAGCCTGCAGTATTGCATTCTAATCACTGGCTCAGACTTACGTTTTTCACACTTACAAACATTGCAGTGATCCAAATTCAGGCACTGACTCATATTTATGACGGTTGCAGCGTCCCGGGGTCATGTGATCACCTTTTGCAACCTTCCGATGAGCAAAGTAAATAGGGAAGCCAGATTCACTTAACAACCGGGTCCTTATCAACTGCACTGGTTCACTTAACAACTGTGGCAAGAGAGGTCATAAAATATGGCAAAATTCAATGATCTTTATTTAGCAACAGAAACGTTGAGCTCAGTTGTGGCCATAGATAAAGGACTACCTATATAGTCATCATATGGAGAATTTACCTGACCTTTGTAAGTCCTTCTGAATTGCAGAACCTACTCCACATGTTTAATAAAGGATTTGACACTCCACAAATTAGCTACTTGATACTCAGTCAAGGAATTCTAAAAAAAAGACCTACATTTCAATTCGATGGACTAAGAAAACACACATATTGGATAAAACATTTGTTGTATATGCAGGTTCAGTCTTAACCATCTGTGCCACATGTGTTTGAGTGAATTTAACACACAAAAGCACCCACCATAGAACTGCATATAGTACTTGACAAAGTTTTCTCCTCCAGCCATACCAAGAATTCCAATTTCCTTATTAAAAGTTGTTCTGCATTGGAACACAGATATTTTGGCATTAAGTGTTTCATGATCATCAGAAATAAGGAGGGGGGGAGCAGATTACCAAAGGAGCAAGAGAAAATGAATGGCTTTAAAAGAAAAAATGGCAGATACATTCAGTCGTGTGGCAATTCCACATTGGTTTGGTCATGAGCCAAAGTTGTTATGAATTTCAGTCTGTGCACTTATAGGACACAACCAGCTGTAAACATCCATATATCCTCAACCTTAATTGAATGTCTTAACCATTCTCTGGATGATGGGTTGGCTTTTATTACTTTTGATCTTGACTCCCAGTTTGATGAGGATGGTGATGTATGGTGTTGGTTTTTAACCTGATTGTATTTGTTTATTTTCAATCCCAATTACAAACTAGGGAGTTGTACACTGCTCAGAATCAGCTGAAGGCAATGACTTATAAGCCCTGTAAGCAAGCAAGCACATAAATAAATAAAATAATTTTGCCCAGATAGGAGGCCATATTGAGGTTCATCTGCAGGATGCTATAAAATATTTGACACTATTATTCTGAAACGACTAAGATTTTAAAAAAAAATCAAAAGGAGAGAAACTAAGGAAAATCTCAAAACATCAATTAGAAATTTTGAAACCTTTTTTTTGTTTCTTTCTGGTTGTTTTCCAAGCTCAAATGATCTGTCACCAAAAGAATCAGAGATGTTAAAAACCAGAACGATAGTAGTAGCAGTAGTGCTATTTCTATGTGCCCCAAATACTGCATCTTACCCATGCTATCTTTTACAATCTCATGGGATGAAAAATAGGGGGTTTAGATTAAAAAAAATTAAAATAAAATTGGCAATCAAGAGGAATCTTTAAAGTGACAACTATGGATAAGGCAGAAAAAAAGGGGAAATGTACGGGTACAAAAGGTATTAAATATGAATTTGACAAGACAGATATTTTTTATCTGATTATCCTACAAATCTTCGCTAGGAAATTCTCATGGAGAAACACATCAGGGTCAAAGAGAAGTGTACAGATTACAGTACTGTACTTTTTAAGGACACAGCATTTGTTATTTGGCAGGCTTGGTTTGAAAACAGACACACCCACTCTCCCCTTCCCCCATACTATTGTATGTGTTTTTATATGAAAATTGGGGGGAGGGGGAGAGAGGCGGGTGTCAAGTCAACATCAGCCATGCTCTGCTAGTTTGTTTCCAAGCACATATTTACTGTAACCAGGAAGCCCTCAATAGTTAGTCATGTAAAGTGGCCTCTTGCTAACAGCACCAAACAAGAGACACCTCTACAACAGTATAAAGTAGGCCAAGAGTTAAAAATACTGCCCTATAAATATGGAAATAGCTCATTCCATGTCACTTGTTAACATCACGTAGAAGATTTGGTGTCAAGACAATAGTGGAGCAGCAACTTCCAGAGCTGTCAGCAGATTGAAAAGCGCTACTACTCAGGCTGATCATGGCTGCACCTTTTTCCCCTCATCATGCGCTGCAGGAGCACTAAAACATTCACCTACCCACTAAATACTAAGGCCAAGAACTGATGCTCAACAGGATCTCACGTTTATTATTGAGAAGTGATTAATGGTGAAAGAAAGGCATCACCCATTCCTCATTGGCTTAACAAGAAAACTGAAGAAACATTCACTACACAGTTTACAATATTTTTTTTTCCTTCCAAAATTAATTTTCCTGTAAACAAACAAGTTTTTACCACTGTTCTCAGCCTTCAAATCAAATCAAGCCAGACTTAATCTGTAATCCATATAATGCACAAGAACAGAACATTTCTTAGGACTCTTCGTATTTCGCTTTTGAGAGAGAAAGAGAGAGAGAGGGGGGAAAAAATGAACCACCCCCTCAGACATGACCTCGTAGACAAATCCCATTCAAATCTTCTAGGCATAAAAAAACACCCCTCAGAATTCTTCATAAAATTCCTGTTCCAGTCCATGGAAAAAAAAAAGTTGCTCATTCCATTTCCCATGGTGGATGTCCAAAAGAAAGTCACAACTCGGTGTTCCAAGTGCAAATATCAAAAAAAAAATCAGGAGGAAGAGGGGTTCAGAAGGCCAGGAAACCAGGTAAGCGGCAGATTTAAAAATTAGAGGAAAGAAAATAGGGCATATGCCACAGGCGGATTTTAAAATCCGATAACATAGTAAAAAGACAAACGAAAAAGGAACAAAAACCCCAAAGCGTATGGTGTGAAATTACAACCAAAGCCAAAAGAAAAGGGGACAGTTTTCACTTCTACTCTACCTAGAAGGGGTTTTTTGTTTTTGTTTTTTTTTAAAGTCCTATGTCTCTTGTGAAATTTCAGTATTTTTTTTTTTAAACTGTACGTTTATAAGAGTTTGTATGGAGTCAATGAAATAAGTCCTAATTCTTTCTGGTGTAGTCTTTCTTCCTTTTGCAAGATATCCGAGATGCATCATCTCTGTTGCAGTCTCTGTGAAAGGGCCCGGCGGTTTATTTCACACGGCCTTGACGTTCCTATAGGAAAGAGAACAGAAGAAAACAGGTTTTTTTTTAGTGAAAAGCAGTATTGAAATGGATTGCAATGCCACAAGATTTAAGATAACACTGAGACGGCTTTCCATATTCTTAACCTACCATGCTAGTAAAACCTGCTAGTAAAACCTGCTTTTTGCCAATTTTCATCCCTAAAACACATAAGCTTCTGAAACTAAGTTTGTTACTAAAAAAGTCTATGGAGATTCTCAGTTATCCAGGTTATGGGTGAGCCAAAGGAGCTTTTTTCAAGAGGCAACTGGACTTTCTGGTTTTTCTTTGAAGACATTTTGCTTCTCATCCAAGAAGCTTCTTCAGAGGTGAAGAAAAGAAGGAAAATGTCTTCAAAGAAAAACCAGAAAGTCCAGTTGCCTCTTGAAAAAAAAAAAGCACCTTTTGGTTACTAAAAAAAGCCTTGCATTTATACCTTCTCCCAGCACGTTCCAATTCTTTGAAATCTCATGCAAATAAATGTGTTTTGCATACCTAAACCATACACTAATTTTTGCACAGTCAGAAGAGTAAAAACTGCCATATCAACTAGTACTCTGCCCCATGATTTTGTTCACAATTACAAATGCCACTTTATAATGTGGAAAAAGTAAATACATGTCTGTTGCATTATTTGCTATCTACATTCCAAGTCTTAATAGAAATAGGCAAGTGATCATTTTTTTATCGTCTTTGGGATACTTTGTTCAAATCAACACAGTGGTAAGATGCCCCCTAAAAGAAGCTATTTTAGGAGAATAAACTGCAGCTCTAAAAGCAGCCTGTAAATCAGTCTGATTCCTCTTACATTTCTTTTTCTTACCAAATTTTATTGGCATATTATGCAAGGTAGGGTTTCTCTCTAGAAATTTTAACTTCATAACTCTTGAGATTCTGTAGGCAGCCAACAAAATAAATTTTAGCGTTAGAATAGTGCGGGCGGAACAGAAAACTTCCTAGTACATTATTTATTATTTGGTGTTAATTCTGAAAGAGGGATTAATCTATACAATCTACCACTCCTGCTCATCAGAGATACACCTCTGCTCGTTTATTCTGTGGCAAATAACAAGAAGATCAGCTTCTACTGACTTATGTCTGAGAGGAAGCCATGTTCATGCAATCTAAAAGATCAAGGCTAGTGGCACTTGCTAACAAGTGCAAGCAAATCTAGTAGCTATTCAAGCATGACCAATCCCTTGTAAGTTATTCAGAACACCATGTCAGTTGGTTATCACACACTAGTATCAAGATCAGGATGAAAGCAATGCAAATGCTGTTTCTTATATACAGCTGAAAGAGCAAAGATAACACTCAATGTATAGAGGTTTCATTCAATATAGTATCGCCTGTTGGTAAAGCAATTGGCAGATCTGTTTGGTCAATGCTTTCATAGAAGATATTTTAGCATAAAATTCTGGAGATTGCTAAACTGCAAATGCTAGCACAACAACCGCCTGCTACAGTCTTATCAATGACTGCTGGGCATGATGGCTAAAATGTATGGGAATGTGTGCTATATGGAGGACATCTGGTTACTTATCCCTGGCCTAAAGAGTTAAATCACACAGGAAACATGTGTAAGAGTCCTCCAACTATCCCTATTTCTTCTACCTTGAGCTGGTAACAGATGGCTGCACCTGTTTTGAAACAATCTCCCTTAGTTATCAAATTGGAGAGTACTACTAGAACTTCTGAATGTCTCAAATATAGTATGTTCTTGCCTCTCCCTACTCAAAATAGGGTCTTAAGATGTATTTAGACTAGGGACGTCCAACCTCGGCAACTTTAAGATCTGTGGACATCAATTCCCAGAATTCCCCAACTAGCATGAGGAAGTTTTATCCATGGGTCTTAAAGTTGCTAAGGCTAGATCTGGTTTAGATCCTGATCTACCTTTCTTAGAACCAAGCCAACTCTCTCCTAGATGTTTTTCCCTTTTCAGTCCCCATTCCCCCACTTTGGTTCTGTACATTCTTTTTTCCTAAAAGCCTACGGATAGGGATTGCCTTTTATTATTTGATAAATTGCACTAGGTAACTTTTAAACTTAAGGATGAATTTATTTAAAGTATTTATATCCTGTACTTCAGTCAGAAAGGTTCCAAAGCAGCCCATAAACCAATAAAACTAGAAATTCCAATCAGCAGGTTTAAAGTCTGAAATGACACGACAGATAAATTAATGAAGGTATACTACAATGTTTCTTAGTACAAGGATCTTAGTCTGCCAGAGTTCACATGAATGGCTATGAGGGAGGAAATAAAATCCAATTTGCAAAAACAGATAAGCACTTTACTTGTAGAAGCAGAATTCTTTGAATGCAGTTAAAATAAAATCAATGCTTTGTCTTGTTTCTTATTATGTGATTAAGCATTTATTTCACAAGACATTCTCTGCTTTTTCATGTGTATTAATATTGGAGTTTTATGCATTACAGTTTTAAACATCAATTTATTCCAGGTAAGCCATACTGTACTGAAAAGTGTGATGGAAAAGCCATACAAATAAAATTAATCCCCACAGTAAAGTACTGTTTTGTTTTTCTTTTTAAAAAGGACAACTTGGGAGAAATGCTTGCAAAGCTTCCTTGTTCTATTCCAGCCTTTCTCAACTGGGATTTTGTGAGAGATTGTGATTTAAAACAAAACCACATCAAATCACTGCACAATACTACAAACCACGATACAACTGCCTGCCTCCCACGGTGCTCAGACTTGCTCAGTCTGAATCGGTGCTGTTGTTGTGAAACATGGAATTGTAAAGCTCAGACATGAATTGTACTATAAAATTTTCGTATTGTTTATGCAGGGATTCCCTGAGATTTGAAAATTATTTCAAGATTCCTTCAGGGTAAAAAGTTGCTCTATATCTACTGTTCTATCCTGATCCTTTAGTACAGGGTCTGCAACCTGCAGCTCTGGAGCCACATGTGGCTCTTCCATCCCTCTGCTGTGGCTCCGTCACTCAAAATATGCCTCACAACTGCCAATGTGCGATACCCACCGGCACTCGATTTATTGAGGTTTTCGACCCCCCCTTTTTTTTAGTTCAAAATCAGACTCCATTTCGGAATTGCATGCAGAAATATTTTTTTTCCCTCTGTAGCATTCATTATTTTCATAAATACAACACACTCTTGGTTTTTTTATTTACATAACATAAAGATTAAAAAAAATAATATACGCTGTGCTATCTTCATTTTAGATGTCAAAAGGGTTTTGTGGCTCCTGGTGTTTTCTTTTCTGTGGGATATGGGTCCAAAGGCTCTTTTGAGTGTTTAAGGTTGCCAACCCCTGCTTTAAGATAAATGAAAGTGGGCAGTTCGACCAGTGCAAAATAGGGTTTAATCTTATTCCATACTTTTTTGTCTGACTAGTAGAGAGGGTGATGGCCATAACATTTTTTTAAACATAATCTACTTATATTACAATGTTTTAATCCAATTTTAAGTTTTTGCATTGTGAAAAGAGTTCAACAATACTCCTAGTTCAGGTATTGTAGATCTGGTCACCTGGGGATAAGCTCCTGCTTCTGAGAAATATTTACCAGTCACCACTTAGTGGCAAGATTACTGGAAAACACACAGAGGAAAAAGTTATATGCCATAAAATACAACACTAGTGACATAACTTTATGCAGCATTCTGTGAAAGAAAGTACACGGCTATTCCAACGTTTATAATAACCAGAATTTTGACTTTTATACAAAATGACTCAGCAGACTTATGGCAAGAAAGGTTAATAATCAGATGAGACATTACCTCAACAATTGATTTTTATACAAACCTGAAATTTGAGAGGCCGTCTCACATTTAATATAAAATGTGTCCCCCCCCCCATTAAATTCAACCTTGTTTTAATACAAAATTGTAAATGCAATAAGTCGATGAAGTATTACATTACCAGGAGAAACCTGGTCTTGCTAACTATTGTACAAATTCAATTATATAATTTAAATGCGTTGCAAGTCACAGTACAGTACAACAGTAGCCCCCAACCTTTCTGGCACCACGGATCGGTTTCGAAAGAAATGGTTTTGTCTGCAAACTAGATGAGAGGTGTCAAACTTGATTTCATTGAAGGCTGCTTCAGGGTTGTGTTTGATCTCGAGGGGAGAGGAGGACTGGGGTGGGAATGGCCACCTCGATGTCACTCGGGGGGGAGGGGGGGCTGGAGTGACTATGGCTACCTCGACGTCACTCATGCTGGGGCCGCCTATGGAGGCCAGAGGGCTCTGCCAGCAAAAATGGGCTTCCAAGCTCCGTTTTCACTGGCATTAGCACCGCAGACCAGTCCTTTGCTGTTTCCAGAGTGGCCCCGTGGTGCCTGGAGTTTGACACCCCTGATCTAGATCCTGTGCATGCAGAGATGAATGTTTGCTTGTTCACTCGCCCGCTGCTTGTGCAGCCCAATTCCTAACAGGCCACAGGCCAGTATCGGTCTGCAGCCCAGGGGTTGGTGACTCCTGCAGTATAGCATTGTTCTGTTATTTGCAAAACCTTATTTCAGATGAACTGTAAGCCTGCAATAACCAAACTAAGGTAGGTAAAGTGTCTGTGGAAAATAAAGGAATATTTAACATCTTGTACCAAAGAAAAGTCCTTTCCGCTTTCCCAATGTCTATGATGGTGAATCTAAGGCACACGTGCCAGAGGTGGCATGCAGAGCCCTCTCTGTAAGCGTGAGCGCCATTTCCAGCTGTTCTTCTGGTTTCTGGCCAAAACCAGAAGACCAGAGGATACATGTACACAGGCCAGCTGGTCTCAGGGTTTCTGCACACGCGTGCTCCGGTTTGGGCACTCGGTGGAGAAAAGGTTCGCCATCACAGGTCTATATGAACACAATTCAAACATTCTCTCAGGCTTTTGGTGAGAGAGAATTAAACCCTTTATTTTCTTGTATCTGGTCTGTTACACTTATCATTTTTAGTATTTTTTTGTTTTATTGATTGTAAACTGATTGTTGTGAGCCTCCCCCCAACCTTGAGTCTGGTGTCATACAATTTGAATTTAAAAAATTAGGTTTTCTGCACAATACCTAGTTATGTATCTTACTTGTTCTCTATTCTATGCCCTAGTTTTTTGCATTCTAGGCAAAATGATGTTTGAACTGTCCTTGAGAGCCAGCCTAAAATTTAGAAACACACAGAAACTTGCAGGTGAGCACACAGAAATATTTTTTTTCTTAATAGCATTTATATATTGTCCCAAACACATGACTTTTCTACATACCCTTTGCAGCACTCTAGATGCCTACAAGTACATCCCCAAACAAGCAATCTTATTTCAGTCAAAGAACAGCTACAAGTTGAAAGCTTAAAGGCATTTTGCTTCATACCTCTCCTTATCACTGGCCGTCCTTACAAGAGTTTGTTTAGTGACTGTTCGGAGTTACACGGCACTTAAAAAAAGTGTGTTGTCTTATGACCATTTTCCACATTTATGATCATTGCAGCATCCTGTGTCACATGATCACATTCAGACGCTTGGCAACTGATTCATATTTTTGATGGCTGCAGTGTCACAGGGTCATGTGACCACCTTTTGCAAACTTCTGACAAGCAAAATAAATGCAGAGAGCAGATTCATTTAACAACTGTGTTACTCATTTAACAACTGCAGTAATTCCCTTACACAACGGGGCAAGAAAAGTCATAAAATGGGGCAAAACTCAGTTAACATCTCACTTAGGAACAGAATTTTTGAGTCAATTGTAGTCATAAGTCGAGGATTACCTGTATCTGATTACTTCAATCTATATAGTAAAAGCTGTTACTATATAGACTATTAAAAATCTTAGCCCTAGTGAGTACAAGTTTCTATTAAAAAATGAAATTAAAATCTCATGAAAAAGCCGATGAACACTCTTTTCATGTCAACCATATTAAACTACTAGAAAAGGAAAGGAAAAATGCTTCCTGTTCGTCATACTTAGCCTGGCAATTATTGACTTCAGTTAATCTGATTTACATTACCTAAGTGTGTTTTGTCCAGAAAGGCAAATGAAAAGCAGACTGCAATCATCAGGCAAATTCTTAAAGCTCAAACATGTGCTTTGTTGGTGCAATTCTGAATATTAGGAAAATATATGCATTACAGCCCTACATGTTACATCTATAACTGATGAGCTGGGAATAAATTATTAGGAGCCATCCTAACACTAGCAGAAGTGCCGGTATATACTAGATTAGACAATTTATTTTTGCGATTAAGCAATATAAAATATTTTATACAGAAACATTTATAACACTGTAATGCAAATAGAAAAATTACTTTAATTAAAAGTTGGAGAATTTGCATCATACACTGGAATAAAGTTATTCAATCAATGTTTTCATTTTAAGGCTGCAGTTCTGGGTTCTAACATCTTATCAATAAGATGTTACAGTTTCAGGACATTGTTATACATCCAGAGACACTTGGAAATACAGTTTCTTCAGTATCATAGTGTTACAATTTACAGAGAGTCACACAGTAACAAGTATTTATCAAATCAATGATAGTGTAACCCTATTTTTTTAAAAAAAAGATGTACTAGTAATCAAATTGAAAAACTGAAGCTTCAAATACATAATCACTTAACGTTATTCTGCAATGGTGAGAACAATCAGTCTTAGAAATAGCATTTTATAGTCTGAATATAGAAATAGCATGAAGTCTCTTCCCCAAAACAGAAGAGAATTATATGGTGCAGAAACTGGTTCTCAATAAACATTTGCTGCAGGACAGACACATTAATAAATAGTTCTGTCCAGCAAATCTGAAAGCCAACTCCTACTAGGCTGGGATTCTGATGGGTACATGTCATCCAAAACTGGCATGCTGAAGATCAAATACAAATCCTGTCATTTTAAGGTACCGTGAGATTCATTCTACAGGGAGTACTGAAACAGCTATGTTGGCTTAGTCATTTTGTTTAGAAAAAGCCAAAGGATACATATACTTTGTTTTTGATGATTCTCAATTCCAATTAGAAAGAGCAGATTCTGGACTTTCTCAGTTTTAACTTTTAAATATCAAATCACTTAATCAAATACTTTAAGATAAAAAAATATATTTTTGGGGGGAGGGGAGTGACTTTACATTAGTGTTGACTCCCAGAAAAGACCCTGCAATCTCTTAGAAGTGGTTTGCCAATGTCTCCTTTTTAGGGCTGAGTGTGTGTAACTGGCCCAAGATCACCTGTCTGATTCTGTGCCTAAGGTAGGACTAGAATTCAGTCTCCTAGTTTCTCACCTAGTGCCTTCATTACTATATGAAACTCGCTGTCTATTAAAAATAAAGTTAGTCAAGTACATCCAAGTAATACATCTCTGCTGGTCTGCTATTTTTCACGCCTGTATTTTCTTTACTACTTTGAATCTCCAAGATGAATGTTAACATTAATTTTGCTTTTTCTAGGTGCTGACATGGTTACCCTAAAAATATTATACCTGTAGGTTGTCACATTTCTGAGTCCTGCAAATGATAATTGTTCATTTAGAGTCTATGATATCTACATTAATCTTTCCATGTCACTGCCACACCCTAACTACAATGCGACAATGTAAATCCTACCCACTATAAGAAAGCACATATTTCAGCATAAATATCAAGAGGAGCAAAAAAAGGGCATATTTATGATTTTTCAAAACATACGATTATACTAGATAAATCAGTATCTAAGTCAATGCTTAGATACCAAGAACTACATAGCTCATTCCAAATGCTCAAGATATAAGGTTTTCTTGTACAACAATTTTAAAAAAAGAAAAAACACCACTTTTATGTAAGTTGGGAGAATCACTAATAATTAGAAAAGAGGTTCTCAACCTTTTCTTCACTAGACTCCCTTTAAATACCTTTTGTGGCCCCAGAGGTATCTCAAAATTTAAATCATAACATTTCTTCAAGCCTTGGTGGTCCCCCCTGTGATGACACTGCACTCCCCACTTCCCGGGCTGAGAACCACTGAACTAGAATATACATTTAGCAGTTTTTAAGGTACTTCGGTGGTATACTGCTTACCAATTCCTCATCAGTTAGTGCCTCAAGAAATAACTGCAGAATACAAAGCTGATCTAATTCCTTGAAACTGTGACACCATAAACAGGAATCATGCCAAAGATATTGATTGAATAGCATTTCCACCCATAATCCAGTTTACTTAATTCAGTTCACAAACAAAACTATAAGCACTATTATCCAGAGCATCTCATGGAGAATGGGAAAAAGTCTTATTTGCTGCCACTACATGCTTAAATGTCATGTCTTCTATACTACGCAAATTTTGTACACTAACTATAATTTGGCTAGAGCAGATTCTAGTTTAAATACCATTGCCCCAAGTTATATACTTAATGATAACCTCTGCAAATCTACTTGGGTATTGATGTTCACAACTTACTCGATCTTATACAGTAACATCCACCCTCCCCCTTTATTTCTTTTCCCTGCCTGCTCAACCAGTTACCTTTTTCACATTTTCCTCCTCTTCCTGGCGTTTCTCATAGTGTGAGAAGTCATCAAAGATGGAAGTGGTGTGCTTGTAGGTAGCAATGATTTTCAGCACCTGTTTGGCCTTTTCCAGAGGCACCTCCTGAGTGTCCCTGGAGTTGGTCACTGGTTTATTCTCATTGTTCTCTAGGCGAATGTGCCGCAGTTGGCTGTTGGGAACGTCCTTCACAAAAATCCACCTGACATCAAATCGCCCCTTCCATTTGTCCTGGGACCACACGCCAGCGCATGTATTGTAGTCCACAGCAGATTTCATTTCTGCCACTCCACAGAAATGACCACTGCCGTTGACACTGAACAGTAAGTAAACGGGACCTTTTCCATTCATGGACCGATAAGCAGCATCCAGTCTCTTATTACCATGCTCTGTACTGCACCAGATGTTATATTTAATGGAACGATGGATATCATCTTCAGAATAACTCTTGATAATGAAGACCCTCCCATGTTTTGGGTTCCAGTCAAAATCCTTTGGGTTATAGTTGTTGATAGATCTCAACTTCTCCAAGACAGGGTGGGGCTCCAAAGGTGCAGATCCAGAGGTGGTTTGAGACTGTCCTACTGCATTGCCATCAACTCCATTTTGGCCAAATCCATTTCCACGGTTACGAGGTGCAACCCAACGGGCAGGCTGAGCTGCCTGTTGCTGAACTGGCAACTGAGTTGGTTGAGGTGGTGCAGGTGGCAGAGGTTGTGGCTGTTGTCCTGCTGAAGGCTGCATTGCTGGTGGACTATTATTCATCTGTTGACCCATTGGTTGGGGAGATATTTGGGTTGGCGGCTGACCAATATTCTGAACTAAAGCCTGGGAAGGGTTTTTTGCCACTGGCCCTTTATTATCCCAAGTTCCAATGTCCATGTTGTGTTTAATGGGGGGCGGTGGAAGACTTGAGCCTGCAATCCCATTCTTGGTCTTCAGCTTGGGCTGCTGTTTGGCAGGTTTGCTTGCAATATCAGCCCAGGATGTTGGTTTGGGAGGAGCAATAGTAGCTGGGGGCAAGCTATTAGAAGTTCCAATATTACTGGCAATAGACCCACTGCCAACGGCAGAGCCAACAACTTTTGGGACATTGCTTGCTACTTCAGTGCTGCCTAGTTTCAAGGCTGCCATTCCTTGGTCTATGGTGTTCATGCCAGGTGCCTTATTCAAGGTGTCATTAGCAAACGCTGACTGTCCATCGATCATAGCTCCACCTAATGAACTTGGTGCATAAGCATAGTTGCTACTGTATCCTGAACTTTGAGTTGATTGCCCCTGAGAACTGTTATTACCCCAAGCAGAGAAGTCAATTCCACTTGGGAAAAAGTTAAAGCCATGCTGTCCCAGAAATGGTGTGCTGCCAAGGGCCCCTGGCTGTCCAAACATGGCATCTGGGAGAAAATGAGGCTCTCCATTGCTTAGCTGTCCATAAGAAGTCAAATAGGGCATAGGTGGATCACCCCCAGTAGACCAAGCAGCTTCACCCAAGGAGTAGGAAAATCCAATGGATGGGCTGTAGTAATTCGGCATGTAGGAATCTGACATTGCAGTATATGCGTTGTTCTGGAAGAAAACAGCAAGAACTAAAGAGTTAGACTGAACAATACATATAATAGCATGAAAACTAGATTAAAGCCATATGTAGATCATTCTTTCCATGTTATCCTTTCAAGCTGAAATTATTCTTTATAATGCACAAAAGCAAGATACCGATTTCAGAGCATCAGAGAAAATGAAGTCATCCTACATCTTATCCAAACCTCAAAAAGAAATTCACTCTTGGCACAAAACATCATCTAGTGAGTGTGGGGGTTGTATTTTTTTAATCTATGCAGCACTTTACTGAGGTATAGGTGGAGAATGAAACACACAGGAAGATCAATTACAACTAATGCCAGCTTGCTTGCTTAATTTTTTTTTTTAAAAAAACACCAGCTACTGGAATTTAAATTATTTGTAAGCTGATCAAAAATAATTTAAATATTGTTTATTTAAATGGTTTAAGTTGAGAAAGGAATTCCACCCATCTCTTTAAAGTAACACTAGTAATGCAAGTTAAAACATCACTTAAGTGAAATCTTGGGCTATGCCTTTACAAGCCAATGAACACACCAAAAATATATATAGAAAGAATGGTTCACCTGTTATGTTTCAATACCAAATTTCTTAGCAATAGAATATTATACCTTCTCAATCAAACCATTGGAAATATCTAATGTGTGTTTTGAATGGAATTAATTGGCATCAAAGCAGTGGTGGGTTGCAGGGTACCATTCTGGTATGGCACTCCGGAGGGCCCGCTCGCCCGAGTTCTTTACCTGTATTTCAGCTCTTTGGCGCTTTTGTGCATGGAGCGTACGGCGCCTGCGCGATGCTCCAACAAGCAGCTGGAGTGTCGCGGAGGCGTCGTAGTGGTAAGGATGCATGAACGCGCTGTGCACGTGTGCATGTGGGGGACGACGGGGCCCATTGTACCGTACTGGTTGCAACAGGATCTGGAACCCACCACTGCATCAAATCACTGACTACAAAGAAGCTATTATTTCATTCTGCAATTCGACCACTAAAACCTTTACATTTCTCATGTATGTTAGCTCAGAATTTTTAAAAAAAATCAGTGGCAACTCTTCACTATCAACAGCTTCAGGTAACAGTATAAGGCAATCTTCTGTTTACAGTATTCAAGTGTAAGTATAAATAGCATATTGTAAATAAATATAAGACATAAGCACTAGAAACAAACCAAACAACTAAATGAAGAATTAGACCTATTGATTTCTTGATCTTGAAATGCTTAAAGGAATTATACTCTCTTTTTAAGGGAACATTTAAGTCTGATTTTAAAAAGTTTATGCTGATAAGCAGCTGCCTAACAACTGCTCTAAAATAATGGCTAGGAAGGACAACACTGAGATTTATCCCACTTTCATTCAACAAAATATTTAAGAATGATAACAGCAACAGAGAAATATAATTCCATAATTATATTAGTTATATGACTATTAATTGAACCCCAAACATCAGATGGCTGAATATAACTCATGTTTAATTTTAGGCAAAGGTTTTAATTTGTTAATGTTTACAAATAACAGTGTGCCCGAAGTGCACTTAAAAACAAAATAACTTCCTAAAGGTCCAATTGCTTTAATAACATAAAGAGATTAAACAAATCTATCAGATTTTTCACGGTAGGACTAAACAGAGGGGTGAGACTGAGTATGGTACTGTACTCAGACACCAAAATGTTCAAAATATTCATTGAAATTGCTTGGAAATGGATTTCGCCATTAACTGCACAATTAAGGCTATATCCTGTTGCAGCAAGTGTATGATAAGCAACATATCTACAACACCCCACTGTTCACCATTTAAAGAACTTCCTAGAATGACTCAATGCCTCATAAAGCTTTCTGATGACAAAGCTCAAATGCATGAGTATTTTATCAAAATTGGATTAGCATTGAAGACTATTCTTGCCTATTGCTTAACCAGTGCTATTCCAATTTACAACAGGAAATTAAAAGGTTAATAAGGTTGCATCCTTTCCTAACAACAACTTGCAGAGATAGTGCTCTGCTGTCACTGCTAGGAACAAACTATGATGAAACAGCAACAAAATAGCCTACAAATTAATGGTTAGTCAACATGTATGTGTGTCTAGGTGTCTGTGTGTGTGTTTGTGTGTACACATATAATGACTAACTCAAGCTACCTTAGGACCTATCTTTTAAATAGAGCTTATTCTATGTAAACTTAAACTTGGGCAGGTTTGTATATACAGGTCTGTTCTTGTTTTTTACATATTTGGAAGAAGGGAAGTCATTCCATCAACAGCAAGGATATAATTACAAGAGCACAATTGCAAGTTCAACTCATGTGCACATCTTTATAATTGACAAGTATCCAAGAAACTGGGCAATGAAAATATTTGTGGCTTGAAACAGAAAAGACAATGCATTGCAATTTACTGGATCTTGGAAGAGTTCAGAAATAACCAAGTATACATTATCCAGGTTCCAGAATTAATAAGTTACACAGCAATCCACTGTGGGAATTTCTGAAAAAAGGTCAATTAGTTCCCTACCCTGACACTTCTTGGTAACTTTCCATATCATGGTTATGGATCTGTTCCTCATACCAAGGCCTGTTCATTGAAGATTATGTGAAAACCCACATTAGATGCCTTAAGTATGTTCACAATACTGTATTTTTTTCCCCACAGTATAGATCCTGTTGTCAACTTAGCTGATACTTGGGAGTAACTGGAACAGAAATAATTAGCAGCGGACAGAAACTAGGTATAGTCAGTTGTATAAATTGTAGTTCACCGCAGCTCAATGGCCCCCAACCTTTTGGGCAACAGGGGTTGGTTCTGGAAAAAGGATTTTTCCCCAGATCGGTGCCGATCCACATACTGGGGGTTGGGGACTCCTGCCCTAGTTATCTCCTAAACTGGAACTTTAAGTTTTCTGTGAAGTTTCCAGATCAAAATATTGCTACTATTTATCAGTTTAAAGTTGATAACTATCCTTTATGATTGTGTAACTTGAAAATTCTTCTACAATTTTGTAGTTTACCTTCCTTACAAGACCTCTCAGAATCTGCACAAAAATATTATGGTATATGCTTAGCTGCAGACCAAAGAACACTTTGTAACAGCATTTTGATGCCTTCCAGCTATGTTCAAACTACAAATCCAATTCTCCATAGTGAGGGGAGGAATATCCAGGATGGGTTGACCTTATCCTCTCGTTGATTGGACTGAGTCAGTTAAGCTCTTGGTATACGCCCCTGGTCCACCAGGCTCCGCCCAGTTATTGACTCAGTCCCTTAACTGGACGGTTTGCCATCCTCGATCTCCGATAAATTCGAAGAAATCTAAAGAAAGCAAAAGAAATTTATCTGCCTCCCTACCGCAGCAACCGCAGGCTGAGCTCCCTGAGCTGCGAAGAATTGCCAAAAGCCGCCCCGGGAGCGGCACGCTGTCCAGGCCTCTGAGTGAAACAAGCATCACTCAGAAAAGAAATTTGCAGGGCAAGCAGGAGTCAAAGGGCACAAGCCTTCCAAAGGCAAGCCCTGCCGCGAAGGCACCAGCGGCACCGGAATGCTCCGCCGCTCCCCAAAGGGTTAAGAGATGAGTTGCGGCTTCCCCAAGCACGGCGGGGCGCGAATCGAATTACCGGCAAGCGAGGGCAGCGCTGGACCCCCGTCCAAGTGAGCCTTGCTGCGGGAACTCTGCCAGGCGCCAGAGCGCTCCGCTGCTCCCCGCTGGGTTGAGCAGCGAACCGTGGCTTCCCAAACACTGCAGAGCGCCCGCGCCACTGTCCACGTGGCCTACCTCATTGGAAGGGGTCCACGGGCAGAGCCAAGGCTCTAGCGGTGCCAGGAAGTGGGAAAACCGGCGGCAGAGGCGTGCGGCAGCTCCTTGGAGCACAAGCCGCCAGACCAGGAGGTTCTACTCCAGGTACCAAACCCAAGGGGCAGAGGGGGGCGGATGCTCTCCGATGCCCATGGCCCTGGGGACTGCTCTATGGATACCCACCCTTGCCCCTGATTCCCAAGGTCATTCAAAAAAATTCTTCGGGAGGGGGCAGTGGTGCTGATTGCCCCCTATTGGCCTAGGAGGCCATGGTTTGCAGACCTCCAATCGCTCTTGGTGGACAGAGCTTGGAGGATCCCCCAGGAAAGGATTTCCCTCAGGCAGGGGTCACTGGAGCACCTGGAACTACAATGGCTCCAGCTGACCGCCTGGCAGTTGAGCGGAGCATCTTAAGGGAGGAAAGATTCTCCCCTAAGGTAATAGAAACTATCCAGGCTGCCCAGAGACCCTCCACGGAGGGCATTTATGGTGCGACCTGGTGGGTCTTTTCCACATGGTGTAACTCCCGGGGACAGGACCCAGTGAGAGCCACCGTTCCCTTAGTCCTGGAATTTCTCCAGGCAGGCCTGGACAGGGGGCTAGCTCCCAAAACGATTAGGAGACAAATCTCGGCCATCTCATCTGTGCTTCTATGCAATAGAGCCCAGACACTCACTCAACAACCTTTGGTAAGGCAGTTTCTGAAGGGGGTGTCCAACCTCAAGCCAGCCATCCACAGGTACCCGTCCTGGGACTTGCACAAGGTGCCGGACGCTCTGACGGTGGCCCCGTTTGAGCCACTGCGAACAGTGTCACTAAAGTTTTTAACCCTTAAGGTGGTGTTTCTAGTGGCCATCACATCCGCCAGACAAATATCAGAGTTGCAGGCCCTGTCCGCTATGGAGGACCTCTGCATCTTTCACCAGGACAGAGTGGTGTTGTGGTTGGATCCCTCCTTCATACCTAAGGTGTGTTCATGCTTCCACAGGTCGCAAGAGCTGATTTTGCCCAATTTTTGTCCGGACCCTTCTCACCTGCTAGAGAGGAAGTGGCATACCCTAGACGTAAAGAGGGCTCTGAGGATTTACCTCAGACGAACCCGGCCAACTAGGAAGTCCGAGGCCTCATTCCAACCGGGGTTTATGGGCAAGAAGGTGACCTCCACCACCACAGGCAGGTGGTTGAGGACTTGCATTGCTACGGCCTACCAGTCCCGGAGCATACAGTCACCGAGCCACATCACAGCACACTCCACACCAAGTGCGGCCACCACGGCAGTCTGGGCAACGCAGGCCTCATTGACAGAGATATGTAGGGCAGCCACATGGTCTTCCCCCTCACCCTTCGTGAGGAACTACAAGTTGGATAACTTTGCCTCGGTGGAGGCTTCATTTGGTCACAGGGAATTTACAGGCAGTTCATAGAGCGGAGAACACAGCCCACCAGGCTTAGTGTTGTAGGGCCCCAGTATGTTAGTGTTAGCTTTGGTATGTCCCATCCTGGATACTCCTCCCCTCACTATGGAGAAAGAGCGTTGGTACTTACCTGATACACCTCTTCTCATAGTGGGGGAGGAGTATCCAGACCCTCCCTGTTATGATAATGTAATATGCGTTATGATGGATGTTGTACTAATATGTTCAAGTTATAATTCAATAAAAAATTTGAAACCTTAACAAGGTCTGGAATGGATGGCACAACGGGTTGGATAGAGTTCTTCACCGATAACTGGGCAGTGCCTGGGTGGACCAGGGGCCTATACCAAGAGCTTATCTGACTCAGTCCAATCAACGAGAGGATAAGGCCAACCCATCCTGGCTCCCCCACTATGAGAAGAGACGTATCAGGTAAGTACCGATGCCCTTTCTCAGCTGTGAGCAATCACTGCTGTGCAATATTAGCACATGACCATGTCACTGGGCACTATAAACCAACATCATGCAAAAAGTCCTAGGATGGCTCTTCCAAATGATGAAATTCCCCCCCCCCCCAAAAAAAAAAAATCCCGGCAAAAATTTGCACATAGGAAAGTATTTGTCACTTTTAGTAAACAAAGGAAATGAATTTTAAGAGTTTACAAACTAGAAGACTGAATCTAACTATACATCAAAATCTTCTCAACACTTAAACTTCTAAAAGATTGCTTAGAACAATGACAGGTAGATAAAAAGGGCATTTATTTTGACTAAGTCTTGACTATTGAAGACTAAAAGACATTATGATTTTGGGAAATATTTTTTCTACTTCCTGGTTTAGTTTACAGGTTATATTTCCTAGCTCTTCTACTCAAACACTAACAAGACTCATCCCTATTTAGCTTTTGGGAATCAGCCAAGACCAGCCATGTAAGAGGACATATTCTACATATAGTTTACTAGCTCTCAACTTCTGTGAAATGTTAGACCTTACTTGATGTATGATCTCAATAGAAGTGGGTTAAGATCCAAAAGCTAATGAAGGTGAAGTACTTAATTTTAATCATAATCCAAAATTCATTTCTATAAATTAACTGATAATTGCACTACAAGGTGAACTAGAAGCCACCTAGAGATGCCTTTAGAAGAGATGAGCACCATACAAGTTTAATAAATAAATAAAAATACATGGAATAGAGTTGGTCAGCTTATTTTAAATATACTTACTCAGAAATTCAGACAAATCTGTAGAAAATTATTCCTTAATGTATCAAAGTAGGTTCCACTGAAGAGGCTTAAAAGATTTATAACGTGTAAGACACTGCTATAAGCGGCTAGCAAGCATTAACAGCTAATTATGAATGAGCTGAGTATAAATTATCAAAGCAGAGAAGTAAGCTGAATTCTGGCATGAATTCATGGCATGAGAAAAAGATTGAATAAAAGCAAAGAGCATCATGAAACAAATAAGTACATTTTCTATCACTCACCGGTCTGGCCTGAGGACTCAAGTAAGGTTCAATATCATCATCATTTAAGCTGTCTTTCTGATGCACTGATCCATTTTGCACTAAAAACAAATGTTTTAACAAGGTTACTTAATTCTGATATTACTGTTCAATAATTTAAGACGTATAGAATTGAAGAACCTTTTGTCAGAAACTGAGCATGTTTAAGATTAGTTATTACTGCTCAAGGATAAGAGAATGCACTCACTTCTCATAGTATCCATCTGTTTCATTGGGGATTAGTGGTAGGTAGTGAGGTTAAATTAAGTCTTGCAAATATATAGTCTTTGGAAATGGTTCCAATATATTTTACTAAAAACTACAGTAAACCTGGGAATTGGATGTGCTATAAATGTAACGTGACTACCCCCCATGAGGATCTGAGACTTGAAGTTGCTAGTTGCCAGTTGACTAGCATATGCAGTTGGGGGGATAGAACCTATCATCTAATATACCGTGGGCTGTCAGGCAGAAAGCAACATCAACTTCTTTCTGCTGCACCAAGAGTCAGGATTATCACTAACAACAGAGAAATATTCCTAAGGGGAACTTATTTTTGTTGCTTCTTTCTCTACAAGCAGAAACTAACCATCTCTCTCAAGGATGTTACAGACATATATATATATGCATCTGAGGAAACCAGCTGCGGTTCAAACAAGTTGTCTTTTAATAGAATTTCCTAGTAAAAAAAAGGTGCTACCAGATTTGAATATTATTACTGCAGATGCAGCAATAGGCTGAATGACCTCCAAGTTCCCTTCCTTTGTTTGGACTTTAAACTTTTGAATTCATAATAGAGTTTACAAGCACTTCCTTTTTGGACAATCTGCGTCGTTGCATTCACAGGCATTTCAAGAAAAAAGAAAGAAAGCCTGCATGGCTTTCAAGGAGTTTTAATTTTGCTTCTGGAAGCCATAAATTGGGCCCTTGAGGCAGCTTGACTATGCGCACTACTCTCACTTCGGCCTTCAAAGGCTACATTTAAAGCTATAACTACTCATTAAAACAAGGAAGGAAAGTTAACTAATCTTATCTTTCATATTTACTTTTTTTATCTATTGATATCTGATCAGACCATTCTTTCCCCCACTTTTGGTTTGAATGCTGCAGATGCAGCGACTTAGGTGCAATAAATTTTAAAAACTGGTAGTTTTTAATCAAAAGCCACTTTTTGCTTTTAAAAAGCCTTCCCGGAAGTGGGCCGTCTTCACACCAAGCCATTCCTTACCACCCTTCTGCCAATACTGGTGGGTGGCCGAATTGGAGAGAATACAAAGAGGAAAAGAGTAGAGGGGGCAAAAATTCATCTACCAAAATCAGCCACTGAACCGTTTTTTTAATGAATTGTTTGAATTGTTTTTGAACAATTGTTTGAATTGTTCATTTAAAAAACGGTTCAGTGGCTGATTCTGGTAAATGATTTTTTTTAATTCTGACTCAACTTTTTTTTTTTTTTACAGTACTCTACCAACCTCTCCCTTAACCAGCCTGATAAAAGGACCTACCTATTCACGGGCTGCTTTTTGCCTTTTACAGAGGAGACATTTTTAAACTTATCCTTGGCCTGCCAAGCCGGCCGTTTTCAGAGTTGCAACCCTCTGCAGGTAATGCAAGAGACTGGGAAGCCACATCTTTTGTGTGTGTGGGGGGGGGGGGGGGGTTGGTCTCATTTTTAAGGGTTAAACACCCCCAGGCTTCCTTCCTCCCTTAGATTCCTGATTGCTTATTTGTACCCTATGACTATTATTAAGTGTTGTACCTTATGATTCTTGACGAATGTCTTTTTATGTACACTGAGAGCATCTGCACCAAACACAAATTCCCTGCATGTCCAATCACACTTGGCCAATGAAGAATTCTGTTCTGTTCTATTCTAGGGAGCGAGGGACCCGGGCCCACGCATGGCAGAGACAAGGGGCGCCGCCGTAAGCTGAAACTCGCCCTCCTCCTTCACCCGAGGCCCCCCTCACAAACCGCCGCCCCGGACGGAGCCTCCCCACCCACCACCACCACCACCACCGCGGCTTCCTCACCTTTCGTGCCTTGTCCCTTCGGTCTCTGGAGCGGAGACGACGCGGCGGCGGCGGCCAGAGCGAGGCAGGAAGAAAGGGGAAGAGGGAGAGAAGCCATAAGTCATGCGGCGGCAAAGAACAGGCCGGGGGCCGGGCAAAAGGAAAGAGGGAGGGAGGGACGTAGGGGAGAAAGAAGCCGAGCCCCAAACCTAGGCCGCTCCGACCTGCCGGCGGGGGAGACGGGAGAGGAGGAGGGCCGGGCCTGGCGGGGGTTCGTTCGCGAAGGGAGGGAGGCGAGGGAAGTGGAGGCGCGAGCCTTTCCTCCGTCCGTTTGGCCGCCCACCCCCTTCCCCGGCTAGGCCTGAAGCCGGGGCCTTTCCCAGCGTGGCGCCCCTCACGCCTGGGGCGCCGCTCTCTCTCTCTCTCTCTCTCTCGCTCGCTCGCTCTTCCTCCCACGGCTTACCTGCTCCAAGAGGCTGCTGGCCGACATGGCTCTCCGTTCAGCGGCGGGGTTCCGAGGCGAGCTGCGCGGCGAGGTGAGGGGGCGGGGATGGCGGCAACGGTGGCGGCTTTGTCCGGGGAAGAAGAAGGAGGAGAAGGAGGAGCAGCAGCAGACACACCGCGCGGATCACTCTCGGCTTCCTGGCGGACTCTGACTGGCTCGCCCCGCCCGCGGCTCCGCCCGCTCGCCTCGCGCTGCGTCGGCGCTCTAGCCGCTCCGACGGCTGCCCACAACTCCCGCTCTATGGTGCTGCCCGCCCGCCAGTTCGCGCGCAGCCGCGGAGGAGGGTGGTGAGGTGAGGGAGAGAGGGGGGGGGGTCGAATGGCAGGCAGGATGACTCGGCTCCGCTCGGCTCGGCTCGGCTCACCAGGCGACGGTCAGGCGGGCCGAGAGGCGAAGGGAGAGGCGCGCGCGCGCTCTCTCTAAGGGAGCAGGCGCGAAGGCAGGCGGAAAAAAAAAGGGAGGGGAGGGGAAGGAAAGAGTGGGAGGCGGTGTCGGCAGCCGCGATTAGCATTGGTGGGAGAAAAGCACGACGGGTAAAATGGCCGATGGCGCTTGTGGGGTTGTTGGAATAAAGGGTGCCGGCAGCGCCCCCTTTGGGGAAGTCTGGAAATGCAAGGAAAGGAAATGCCCTGGGGAAGGAAGTTGGGAACGGTGCGAGCGACTCTTTATATTTAAAGATATTGCGTCAGTGAGCCCTAATTCCTAATTTAGCGTCTGCAAATAAATCGCCCCCACCTGAAGGATCCCAAGTGGGGAAGGGAGGGAAAGGGAACGTTGTCCTGGAGTTGAGTTTGACGCTCATGGCAAGCTCAAAGTGCAATTTGCAGCTTTCCCCTTCTTCCTCTTTTGCTGACTTCACCGTCTAGCCTCCAGTCTTGAAATCCTGACTCCAAGATCCAGGTATAAACCAGGAAAAAACTGATTAAACCAAGAAGAAACTGGCTTGCCTGTTTAGCTTTCTATATCTGCCAAAGTTGGCTGATAATTATGTATAATATCATAAGCCATGGTGGGCTTTGTTTTGGTTTGTCACGTTACAGGAATACAGTCGCTGTGACTTGTAAAATATTGTTGGATTGGTACACATGGTCTGCTTGAACAGGGGGTTGGACTAGAAGGCCTCCAAGGTCCCTTTCAACTCTGTTAACTTCCTTTTGTTTTCTCCACAAGACGCTTGTGATAGACTGGGCTGAGAGTGGTAGCCCAGGGTGCTTGTGACTGATGGCAGACTTGAATCTGTGTCTCTCTGATCCTACACACCTTCATCGCAAGTCATACTGGCTCTTATGTGCTTTAGGTGCGTGATCCTTTGAGTGCCCGAGTGTATAAAGCTGGTACATGAAAACCTGGACCTATTGAGCCAAATAAGACATAGTGCTTATTAAACCATGTTAGTTTACATGTTGTGCTGTGCTATGAACACTATATTGAACATTTATACTTAAAGTAATTAAATCATTTTGCATCATTACAAATGGATTGTTTTTAGTAAACAAAACTTGGTTGAGAAAAAAGACATTTTTTGTTTAGGGACCTTTTCTTTGCACTGAAATGTGCTGCTGAGTTTACAGCTTAGAGCAGAGACTTTTATTAACTGTGATAACTAAAGAATTATATAAGTATATATATATAACAGAGAGATACAAAGTCTGTGTGTGGGGGAAAATATAGTTAGGATAGATTAGCACAGGTAAGGGAATAAGAAATGATACTAAATTATGTCTGGGTTGGCGGAAATACCATCCCAAGGAAAAATAAACAGATTTAAAATAGACACACCAACAATAGAAAAAGAAAGGGAGAGAGGAGGAGAGAATGAAAGGAAGACGGGGGAAAGAAGAAAGAGGTAAGGAGAGGAGGATGGAAAGGAGAGAAAGAGGAGGAGAGAGGGTAGAAAGGAGAAGAGGAAGAGCAGGAGTAGGAGAAAGGTACGGGAAGAAGGAAGGGGAAGGAGAGGAGGAAGGAGGAAAGTAGAGAAGGGAGGGAGGGAGAAAGGAAAGGAGAATGGAAGGGAGAGAAAAGGAAGGAGAGAGGATAGGAAGGGAAAGAGGAAGAGCAGGAGCAAATGAGAGGTAAGGGAAGAAGGAAGGGGAAGGAGAGGAGGATGGAAGAAAGTAGAGAAGGGAGAGAGGGTGAAAAGAAAGAGATAAGGAGAGGAGGATGGAAAGGAGAGAAAGGAGGAGAGAGGGTAGGAAGGGGAAGAGCAGGAGTAGGAGAAAGGTACAGGAAGAAGGAAGGGAAAGGAGAGGAAGAAGGAAGAAAGTAGAGAAGGGAGGGAGAGAGAAAAGAAAGGGAAAATAAGGTGGTGTTACAACAGGAGGAAGGGATGGTAAACAAAGCAACCCAAACTGCATATTATAACCTAGGAAATGAAATAATAAATGTATAAGAATGATAAATGTTAAAACACCTGTAACTAAATGACATGCTGTATGTGATGATGGGTTTTTGTGTGTGTGTGTGTTTTTCTTTTTTGTTTTTGTTCTTTCATTGTTGTGTGTATGTGCTGTCTATGTAATAAAAAGAATATATATATATATATGAAGAATTATGGACCAGTGAAAAGTTCTGGGTTCTCAAAGATGGTATGCAAATTTCTTCCATTTTTCATTTGCACAAGGACTCCGATCAGATCCATACACTATGCTTAATCATATTTTAATCATGCTTTGTTAAATAACCCACACTTGGTAGAGTTCAAGCCTTGTACTAAAGCAAAAAGAGATCAGATTGAACCCCCAACACAATGGGTTGAAGATCTTGGACACTAAATCCTTCCCCCACTAAATCTACCTTTTTTTATTCCTGCTTTTGATAGTGACGACTCCAATACACTGTACTACTTTCTTTAGCTTTAGAAAGTGAATGTGTGAAAGGGGCACATTCACTTCAGACAAGAAAGGGAACATAGTTGGTGTTTTTGCTCTGGGAACTTCAAGAAACGTGGACTTCAACTCCTAGAATTCCCCAGCCAGGAACAAACACTGCAGTGAACAAGCCAGTGACCACCTTCTTGTCAAGAGATGCCATTTCAACATTTGGTAGGAGTTCCCCTTTGGTTTTCTGGTATATATGTGATCTCAGCTTTCCAAAGAAAGGGAGGAAAATGATTTCGCTTTGACATGATCAAAAAGTGGGCTGACTTTGCTGGTTATTTTTAACTATCTACATTCTTTAAAAAAAAAATAGCGAGACTAATTATATCCCACTGACTTTTGACTTGATTTTAATGACCCAAAGGAGAATAGCGTACAGGTAGTCCTCAACTTACGAATGCACCCAAAATTTCCATTGCTAAGCAAGACAGTTGTTAAGTAAGTTGTGCCCCCTTTTATGACCTTTTTGCCCCATTTGTTAAAGTGATTCACTGCAGTTGTTAAGTGAATTGTGTGGTTGTTAAGCAAATCTGGATACCCCTGTTACTTGTCGGAAGCCGGCTGGGCAGGTCACAAAATCACACGACCCTGGGACCGTGCAGCTGTCATAAATACATGCCAGTTGTCAAGCAGCCAAATTTGATCAGGTGACTATAGGGATGCTACATTGCAAGTATAAGTATACAGTATAAGTGTGAAAACTGGTCATAAGTCACTTCTTTTCAATGCTGTTGTAACTTCCAACAGTCACTAAACAAATAATCATAAATCAAGGACACTGCAGTCCTTCTTTATAGCAGGGGCTCAGCCCTGCTTGGTTTCTTTTCTGCAGGGAGAACAGGGTCCTAGACGCTGTAATTGCTGATGGATGCAGACAGACGGACTTCCTTTTTTGCAAGACTGTTTATTCTGAGAAGCAGGGAGTCTTTTGTGGCTTCAGGCCCTCCCTTCCTTGTAAGTGCTCAGTCCCACATGCCGTCCTCACATTTACCCTTCTTTGAATTCTTATCTCCAAGTAGCCCTTCTGGTAACCTTTGGCCAGTCCAGCTCCAAAGGGGACTCCCAAAGTCCCTCCGTGAGTGAGAATAAAAACAAGAGAAGTGAACAGAGACCATGTTCAACATAACGAGCAGTCCTTTTAAGCTTTTGTTTTTGCTTATCTTTTTAATGCAAAGAAAACCCAAACAAAACAAATGGCGCTACCCGACTCCTGTAGGGTATTTCTTTCTTTTTTTTTAAACTGCTGTTTTAAAACAATTCAACTGGTTTACCCTTCAAATCTTCCAACTCTGAATTCTAACTTCTTAAAATATGGAGAGGGAGACCGTAAGCACTGTGTTACGGCCAGTAGGGAGATGGGGAAGGGAATCTTTCCCCCTCTTCCCCCCCCCACTCCTTTCTCTTCCCTTAAGGAAGACACTCAAACAACCCACACACACATCCAGCCCGACAGAAACGGAGACCAGGCAGCCACATTGCTGAAGAGACTCCTGTAATCATTTCTTCCCCCCACAAAAAATGATGACCATCAAACATACACACACAGTCACACAGACACACACACAGACACACCTAAGCCAGCATGGTATGGTTTCCCAAAGTGCTGAGTAAACGGCAGGCATGCCCTGTTTGCTGAGCCCAATTCTCCCACCGTATACAGACATCCAGGCTTATTGGTTCTGTACTTGAGAGAGCAGGGGGTCATTGGGTGCTGCGTCTGCCCGCCGTATCAGTTCCTAGTTTCTCCCTGTATGTGCCTGCATGGGCATAAAGCGTAAGCATTTCCTAGAAATCATGTAACAACCAAGGGAAAAGAAACCGCTGGAGAAAGTACAAAAGAGGAAGAGCCGAGAATCCAATTTTTGAAGCCACAAATGGGCAAACAGCTTACGGAATTTTTTTTTTTTTTTTTTAAGAAAAAAGAACACAAAGAAGGGTTGGTGACCTGATCAATCAGGTTGCTGTGTTTCTTCTGCGACTTCCAAAAAAAAGCAAAATGCTTGAAAAGTCTGAAACGGGACATGGAATCTCCCTTCCTAGGGGGAAGATGGAAGCTCTTGTTTTTAAGGTCATTACTCATCCAGTCGTTACATTTCCAGGAGCCGGCTTACTTTGTTTTTGAGACAGACAATCCCAAGAAGGATCGCTTCCAATCTGGGTCTACGGATTTGCTATCCTTCCTCACCGAGGGATAACAGCAATGGCTTGTTTCCCCATAAAACCAGGCAGGGTAAAATCCTGACCTCTCTCCTTTTCCCACAAACCATCATCCCAGCCTGCCTGCTCTTTCCCCGCTAAAGAAAATGTTTAAAAGTGATGATCAGCATTCCTGTGAACTTACCTGCAAGGCTGTAGAAAAGAAAAGAAAAAGGGGGGGGGGAGGGTCAAACCAATATAAAAAGTAAGAGGTGAACAATCATTTTTAGCAAGGCCGGATGACTTGCTGACTTAGTCCTCCAAGACTACGATCTCCACATTATGGACCTGATGCTGATGTTCATCAACCTCAGCCACCACCTTCTCCTCAGTCCTCAACTCTGTCCCCAAAATCACAGCTTTCCCCCCTGATTC